>NC_083577.1:16554263-16886763 GCF_027579695.1 Neoarius graeffei
TAATTTCACATTCCATTTATTTATTTATTTATTCTCATTTCATTTTGCGGGTTACATTTTTCACGAGAATTGCCCGGTTGTAAGAGACAACCAAGTGTGCAAAAGTATACAGACTTATTCTCTTTATTTGCTTAGAGCTGTCATTTCTACAGAGCTAACACTCTTTATTTAGATGAAGAAAAGCACAATAATTGTAAATTTTGACTAATGTTGAACTTAAACTAAGTCCTACACTTGGTTATGTTCGGTTCTGAAAGCTTACTTTAATATACTAAGGGTAAATAATTATATTTAATACTCTATATGGGTCATAGTTTACTATGTCACATTCCACATAATATTTTTATACATTAGCCACCTCATATTGGAGGGGTACATTGAAGCATTTTGTTAAAAGGTTCAAAGGGTTATGTAAAACATAACACTTGAGTTATGGGTTCTGAGATTACTTTTGAGGTAAGATGCTTCAGAAAGGGAAGTATGAACATGTTAATTTAGTAGTGGATGACATTTTTAGGAGTAGGGGGGACATGGGAGGAGACGAATTCAGGGAACCAGGTCTCCTCACAGATGGGGTGGGGGGTTTGGGGTATGGGCTGATAAAGAGACCTTTAGTGTGTGTAAGCTCCACTGTTTTGTGGTTTATTAAGTTTGACATCATTTGTCATGATTTTACTTATCTTCTGCTGCCTGCGTCTTAGAATCGACCGGATATCCTCCTCATTTGTTGTAACATGACTGGCTCACTAGATGGAAGGACCACCGGTGGGCAAGTGGTAAGATTCACCTCTTTAAAAACATGGGGGGCTTGAATGCCGCATTAAAACAAAGATAATGACTTGTATCAAAAATCCGAACGCCGATGTGATACTACTTCAGGAGACACACCTGCTAAAAACTGAACATGGAAAGTTGAGCTGACCATGGATAGGACAAATCTTTCACTCTCAACTCAACTGTAAAACAAGAGGTACAGCGATATTAATCAGGAAAAACGTTCAATTCACCTCCAATAGTATTATCACAGATCCAGAAGGACGTTATACAATTATCTCCAGTTTATTATACCAGAAGCCAGTAGTCTTAGCATCAATCTATGCCCCTAATTGGGATGACCACAGCTTCTTCAATTCAGTATTATCCCCAATTCCCAATCTGGACTCTCATACCTTGATTCTTGGTGGGGATTTGAATTGTTTTATCGACCCAGTTCTTGGCCGATCGAGCCACTGAACTATTCCGCCCTCAAAAATGTCACAAATTTTGACTGCCTTCATGGACCAATTTGGCTACGTCGATCCTTGGAGATTCACGAACACATCTTCTCATCAATATTCCTTTTTTTCACACACTCATCGTTCTTTTCCCGCATTGATTACTTCCTAGTGGATAAAACTCTTATCTCTTCTCTTATTCGTGTACAATATTTACCCATAACAGTTTCAGATCACTCAGCCGTAGTACTAGATCTCCGTTTCGACCTAAAACCCAAATATTTCAGATCCTGGCATCTCGACCCTCTTTTACTTTAGAGAATAAAAATTTTGTAACTATCTTTCTGACTCAATCACAGTCTTTTGCGACACTAATAAAAATAAAGAAATCTCCCCATCATCGCTATGGGATACCCTGAAGGCCTTTCTTTGAGGCAAGATAATTTAATATGTTTCCTATGCAAATAAACAACGCAGGATGCGCAAGGAAGAAATACAAAGGTTAATCGCTGATTTGGATAGATCGCTAGCAGTAACAAATACTCCAGACTTATATAGAGAGAGACTTAGACTTAAGACAGAACTTGACTTGCTCCTTTCAACAGAAGCTGAACGACTGCTTCTCCATTCTTATGGATCATTATATGAACACAGCGACAAGGCTGGGCGCCTCCTTGCTCACCAGCTAAAAGCCAAACAAACAAGCATCCAACCAAATCATTCAGATTAGAGATGAAATCAGGCATGGTGGTGACAGACCCTATTAAAATTAATACCTCATTCAGTTTATTTTACCGTCAACTGTATAAATCTGAATCCCCCGACGATGAAACCCGTATGGATGCCTTCTTTCAAAATCTAGACTTACCAAGAGTTTCTCCCAATGACAATCAGACGCTAGACACCCCTTTAACACTGAGATAAAAGCAATAAGCTCAATGAATAGTGGCAAAACACTGGGCCCTGACGGGTACCCCATTGAGTTTTATAAACAGTTTTCTAACCAGCTGGCCCCTCTACTTCTGGAGATGTTTAACTATTCATACAGCCAGGGCTCTCTACCAGCCACCTTAATGCAGGCCTCCATTTCACTCATTTATTAAAAAAAAAAAAAAAGGACCCTCTAAACTGTGCTTCATATAGGCCTATCTCCCTTCTACCTGTAGATGTGAAAATACTTGTGAAAATTTTAGCACATCGTTTGGGGCCCATCATGCCTTTAATCATCTCAGAGGACCAGGTGGGGTTCATCGGCGGGAGGCACTCTTCTTCTAATGTCAGGAGGCTTCTCGACGTCATTCATACTCCAGCCTCCCCTACAGATCCGGAGGTGGTTGTGTCACTTGATGCCGAGAAGGCCTTCAATAGAGTGGAATGGCCCTACCTCTTTTTTTTTCCCTTACAGCAATTTGGGTTTAGCACCTGCTTTATGTCCTGGATCAAATTACTGTACTCTTCTCCTCAGGCATCAGTACGCACAAACACACAGCACCCCAATCCTTTCCCCCTCTTCCGTGGCACATGCCAGGGGTGCCCCCTCTCTCCACTGCTGTTCACGTTTGCCATTGAGCCATTGTCCATAGCATTGAAATTGGAGGGAGGATTCAAAGGAATAAGGCAGGGCTTTCCACTAACGCTCATACTAGCCAGCCATAACAAATAAGTAGCCAGCCCAGGGGGGTAGTAAAAACAAACTCCTGTGCACGCAGTTCCCAGGATTAAATGTATTTTCCACAGACCATTTATTTATTCACTTTACTCAAATACAAAGTAAAATGGCAGTAAATCTTTTCTTTTCTTGCGTTCAACTGACAAACTGAGGTTGCAGGTCATTATAACCTGTTGAATAACAGTCAGAGCAACAAAAATATAACCTAAAATGTACAAATAAAAATACTCTGAAATAAAAGTAAAAAAATAATTGGCAACAATGAATGTCCCTTTTGGGATGAATAAATTAACCTGAATCTGAATCTTAATACTATTCTGAAGCACTTCAACTGACCACCACTTCTCTTCTTTCAGAAGCCTTCCAGAATCTGCTGATTAAGTTTTCTTTTAGGTGGCATCTTTGCCACACCTATGGGCAGGAATAAACAATGAACATGAACGTTCAAAGCAGGAGAGCATTATTCAAAAACCGTTCATATTATTATTATCCTAAGTATGCCTGCAGCCCTGTGATGACCTGGCGACTTGTCCAGGGTGTACCCCGCCTTTCGCCCGTAGTCAGCTGGGATAGGCTCCAGCTTGCCTGCGACCCTGTAGAAGGATAAAGCGGCTAGAGATAATGAGATGAGAATGCCTTTATAATAGACAAGCTATATTAATTTCTCAGACATTTGCTCTATTATGGGCGGCACGATGATGTAGTGGTTAGCGCTGTCGCCTCACAGCAAGAAGGTCCGGGTTCGAGTCCCGTGGCCGGCGAGGGCCTTTCTGTGTGGAGTTTGCATGTCCTCCCCGTGTCCGCGTGGGTTTCCTCCGGGTGCTCCGGTTTCCCCCACAGTCCAAAGACATGCAGGTTAGGTTAACTGGTGACTCTAAATTGACCGTAGGTGTGAATGTGAGTGTGAATGGTTGTCTGTGTCTATGTGTCAGCCCTGTGATGACCTGGCGACTTGTCCAGGGTGTACCCTGCCTTTCGCCCGTAGTCAGCTGGGATAGGCTCCAGCTTGCCTGCGACCCTGTAGAACAGGATAAAGCGGCTAGAGATGAGATGAGCTCTATTATTACTACAACATATTGCATCTTTTTTATTCATTAGGCGTATGCCAGACACTAATGCACCAATGAAAACTGATTTACGCACCGAAAATAATCAGTAATAGGCTATACAAGCTCACATATTGCATCATGAGGCATTCCTGGATTGTAAATCTCTTCTTTTCGGTGCATGACACATTCACGCAACTGAGCATGCTATGAATTAACAGCGACAACGGTCTGCAGTGGTGGCTACACAAACACTCAGCGAACATTTCTCCATTTGTGTATGAAAACACACTCCAACGACTCAGTTTGGTTTCATTTACAACCAACGGTGTCTTTTGATGCCAGCACGTAATTGAACGAGAGAAGACTGGTTTACCGGAGACAAAATAAGCGTTATCTCCGCTTCTGTTCCCTCCGATGGCCCCGACACACTATTGCCTCCGCTGAGCGCGCGTGCGCACACACCGCATGTCGGGCCACAGATGAGTTACGAAGTCGGCGAGGAATTTGTGGCACGAATCACAACTTAAATGAGTGCGGTTCAGTTTGACATTGTCAGTACGTTAGATAAACATTTAATTTTATTAAAATCAAAAATTAATATTTAGAGCCTGTGGGCTACAAAAATAGTCATTAAAGTAGCCGGCTGGACTTAACTGTGTAGTCGGCTGTATGGCCGGCAGCCGGCGCTTGTGGAAAGCCCTGATAAGGAGATATGGAGAGGAACATCGGGTCTCATTGTATGTTGATGACCTACTCCTGTATGTAAGCAATCCCCTGTCAAGCCTCCCACCTATTCTCTCAATTCTGGACTTTTTTAGCATATTCTCCAGCTATAAACTCAACATCTCCAAAAGGTGAGTGTTTCCCAGTAAATCAACTAGCCACAGAAACTCGCCTCATACCATTTAAGACTGCTATGGTGGGCATAAAATACCTGGGAATAATGGTCACACGATCTATGCATACGCTGAAAGAACAAAACTTTTCGGTACTGACAACAGCAGTCAAACAGGATCTCCAAAAATGGAGCAGTTTACCACCGTCTCTGGCAGGTAGAGTGCAAACAGTAAAAATGAATATTTTACCAAGATACCTTTACCTTTTTCAATGCCTACCAATCTGCCTTCCACGATCATTTTTCAACCTTATCAATAGCATCATATCCACGTTTACTTGGGCAGGTAAACGGGCCAGAGCAAATAAATCCTTACTCCAGAGGAACAGATCAGAGGGTGGCCTAGGACTGCCCAATCTCCTTGGGTACTATTGGGCGGCTAACGCGCAAGAGATTTCACTCTGGTTCACCTTTCCTCAACATGGCTGGTGCCAGTTGGAAGCGAACTCATGTTCCACGACCCTTCAAGCACTAGTATGTAGCACCCTCCCCCTCTCGCTTGCAAATTTCACATCCAACCCCATTGTAACTCATACGTTAAAAATTTGGACTCAAATCAGGAAACAGTTTGGATGGCTCTCCCTCCCCCAGGCTACACCTCTTTGTAATGATCACTTATTTGTACCTGCCAAGATTGACTCACACTTTACAGCTCTGGAAAACAAAGGTCTGAGATGCCTGGGAGACTTGTACATGGATGGACTGTTTGCCAGTTTCAACCAACTACGCTCAACCTTCAGATTAGGTAATACAGACTTTTCAGTTCTTCCAACTTCGTGATTTTGCACAAACCTACTCTCCTCAGTTCCCACAAGCCCCACCCCTCATCAGCATGGACCTGGTACTCCAGACTAAGGGTGTTTTCACACCTGGTCCCCTTTAAAGGAACCAGACTCAGTCCTCTTTAAGTGGACCAAAAAGTGGACCAACAGAAAAAGAACTCAGTTCTTTTTGTGTTCACACTGAATTTATTACAAAGAGGACTGGGTTCTCTTTCTGATCCAGTTAAGCTTTGATGGGGCCTCAGTCCTCTTTCTGTTCACACCAGGTCCTCTAGAGCCCCCAGACCCCCAGTGCACGGAATTCTGGGTAATTTTCTCTTGAATCAAAATGTCTGCTGCCATGCTTGCCCTGCTGTATTCTTTGATCAAAATAGTGCGGATTAAGGAAAATAAATTTATTCCAGCGGCTGTGGTAAGTTCCAAAAGGAAGTTGAGTTTCCCTGCTACAGTCACGTGACCAACTACGGCAAACGAAGAAGGTTAAACTACAGTGAAAAAGGCGAAGTGAACCCGGTGCGCTTTTTGTTCACAATGTGCAGATTAGGCGAACCGTACCGTTGATTTTTAGCGAACTGTACTGAGACCACCTCCTGAGGTGGTCTCAGTTCGGTTTGCTTTAAAGGGGTCTGGGTACGGTTGGAGTGTTCACATATGCGCAAAAAATGCTGAGTCATCGGTTAGATGCCGAGTTCGGTTAGATGGCTGAAAGGGACCAAGTGTGAAAACACCCCAAGTCTTTGCCTAAGGGCCATGTCTCATATCTCTAATCTCTTACCAACAACAAACGAGTCATCTGTAGATAAGAGCAGAACCGACTGGGAAACTGAACTCCAGATAAGCATTTCTGATGCTCTATGCAAAAAAAAGGTGTTGAAAGCTGTTAACTCCTTTTCTAGCTGTGCCAGACTTTCTGTTATCCAATTTAAAGTACTTTTTAGGCTGCACTATAGCAAAGATAAACTTTCCAAACTTTACCCAGACAAGACTACTGAAACTTGTAACAGATGCTCTCAGAAGCCATGCAATCTGACACACGTTTTGGAAATGCTCCAAGTTATCTAACTATTGGCAATCAATTTTTAAATCCATCTCTGGCATCTCAAGTATACCTGTTAGTCCTTCCCCACAGATAGCCATTTTTGGAGTGCCTCCTGATGAACTTGTAACCACATCACATCCCTGCAGGAAAATATTATAGGCTTTTGCGTCCTTGATTGCATGCAGGAAAATTATTCCCTTATGGAAATCCTCTCAGTCGCCTTCCTTTAAATCCTGGCTACATGATTTAATATTTCTACTGAAATTGGAGAAAATCAAATTCAGCCTTAGAGGCCGCCCTGAGAAGTTTTATTCACACTGGAAACCACTTCTGGATTATGTCGATAAACTCCCTGCTTCTGAAACGTCCCCCTGATTCTACACCCACACCTTGTATAGTCCACTGACTTCCACTCCCTTAGGATATGACGCTTTGCACTCGGCCTGGCCCGGGAACAGTGGGCTGATCTGAAGAACATGCAGAGATGCAGGCAGCAAACAACTAATATGTTACATCCTTTTCTTATTTATTTATTTATTTATTCTCTTGTTTATACAAGTATGCACTGTATCTAAAACTGATTTGGGTATATTAATTTGTTGATATAATTTAGTAAGGGTCTCTGGGACAGGTGAGATGGGTATTGGGTTGTCCAAAATGAAACTCTCTCTGAATGTACTGTTTACTGCAACTTTGAATCAATAATAAAAAAAATAAATAAATAAAAAATAAATAAAAAATAAAAATTTTCACTTCTAAATTATATAATGCAATATTACGACTAGAGTCTTGGTTTTCATAAAAATTATAAAAAAAAATTTAAGTATTTTGATTTAAAGCTTAGGCTTTTTTTTTTAAACAAGTCTGAGTAGATCAACTGCAAAGTTTAGTAAAATAAAAGTCCTTAGTAATGCTAGTGCACTCCTTTGGATTGTATAACTTTAAATCTAATAATACAGGCCTTTTTAAAGGCTGAAATGTAAAATGATGTTAACAAGTTGCATTATCTGGCACTACTCAGTACAGCCTGCTGGTACATACACAAGCGTGTCCTAATTAGCAGCTTTACTGCACAACAAAAAAACATGATAAATAGCAAAATGTATGAATGTTAAAAAGGCATTTCTGGATATGGGCTTTGGATGCGATGTATTTTATTAGACAAAGTGTTTGCCTAGACTAGCAGCAGGTTTGTTATGTACCGATAATGTAGATTCGGCTAAATACCGTAAAATATGCTAGATCAAGGCCCTGTCTTATTACTATTAGAAGTCCACATTTGAGGTACCTTTGTCATAAGGTATTTTTGCTTAATCAGGAATTTCCTATAAACATTCCAGCATGCACGAAACCTCCCTTAAAATTTTGGTAGGCATCTGTACTTTTGTCTGCTTTTGTCTCCAGTATATTTCGAAGTCCCAAATAGCAAATAGTTCAGGATGTTGTGCCCCAAATCCAGTAACTGGTTTGCTGTACACTTTTCAAGAGGAATAAAAAACATTTGTGGGGAAATTATATGGAACTGTGATGCCTGCATGTTTTAGCTCTTAGATGTAATTTGTTTACCTGGCAATATGGCAAACGCTACGGGAAACAAAAATCTGATGTTTGTGAAAAGCCCCCATAAATGCTCCATTGCTGGCTACTCACAGCATTATTTTTTCCAAAAAAATTAAAATTTTCCTTTCTATTTGTATGTGACTTGCTTTTGTTTGTTTTTATTCACTGAGATAAGCGATCTTTTTAGATGACAAGAATTGCATTGCTAAAATAGACATTGTTCACGGACATCTGTATCAGTACTACATACACATCGGGGCACTTCCCGTGGTCGGCAAATGGCATTTATTATTTGACTTTAAGCCTACGAGTCAGGTCAGTCAGTCATTGTTTATTTGTTCAATTTGTAATTTTCAGATATTTGCAATCTTCGCCTTTATAGAATTTTGTAGAAAAAATAAAAATCACATGAAATCTTTTAGGCAATAGTTCTTAGATTAAGCTCACAAATTTGATTTCCTGCAGTTCATTTATCCAAATCCAGTCTGTATATTTTATCTTGGGGAGGGGGTTTCTCTGGATAGAGTTTGAGTGAAATGTACAAGTAGCAATAATTTATCATCAGCAGTTTGATAGACCTGAGAGTATTTAAAAGATGTCTCCACATATCACGGACAAGAAAAAAAATATTATTTGGAGTTACCTTCATCCAGCAGTTATTTTGCTGCTTAAAAATAAGCAAATTTATAACAAAAACTCACCACCCCGAAGTCTTCACTACTCATTGCTTCCTCTCCATCTACCAGTTCTCCTTTGTAGGGTCCAAAGTGTGCACCTATTGGAACAGTCTCCCCCTTATTAAAGGCTCCCAGTCCTATGTCAGGAATACTGGACTCCCGAATCTCTAGTCCAGGAGGAAGAGTTTGTCTGACTCGGTCAGGGACTCCCATGGGAGCAAGAGTATCACGGATGAAAAGGGGTGTTCCGTGAACCTCACACTTGTTGAAGAAAAAGGATTTGCAATCTTCACAGTCTGAGACAAAACACAACAGGAAGAAATGATGCCCAAACATGTATCTGAGAACGTGTACATTAGTATTGCAAAAAAAATTTAGTCCAAGAAAGCTTGCCAGAAATGTATATGCAATACCTAGTTAGGACTAGAGGTGTGCATTGCAGGACAACAAAAAAAATTACAGGAATATGAATATTTTTACTTTCATAAAAAATTTCATTGTTTCACAAAACAAGTTGTCAGATATGAAGCTTGCAGGACCAACAAACCCTATGCTCATTAAGATGAAATGCTGTGTGACGCATTTACCACATCCTTAGTAAACTGCCAGGTCAGAGTCACAGCTGATTTAAATTAGGGTACGTATGTGTTTATATTTTGGGAAAGAGAACCAAATAAATTTGTGAGGAAAAAAAAAAAAAAAAAAAGAAGTCAGACAGGTACCAGCAATCATTACTGTGAAGAGTCACACATACTTTATGTACACTGACAGTTCTGGGATTTCTAGATTTAGGCATTTTTCCAGTGGTACATTTGTAGGATTTATATTTAATTAACACTATTGTTTAGGCCATACCCACTTCACGAGTAAACCCAAATATACTCACCCAGTTCATTGCACAGCATCATGCATCCACACATTCATTTACACTTCGGAAGCTTAAACTGCCACCTTCTCCAAAAGAAATCAGTGAACGCAGAGCAAATCCATAAGAATGTGGGGAGAACTTGCAAAACCCCCACACAGACCGTAACCAGAGCTCAAGGTCTAATTCAGGACCCTTGGAGCTGTGAGGCCTTGGAGCTGCACCACCATGATGCCCCAAAAACTGTAGACAGATTCTGATATTTGGACACCTAACCATATGTGCTTGTTGAAAAACCAACTCCAGATTTATTCTTCCTTCAATGTTCTGCTAGAGCCACTTTTCTGGGAAGACTTTACACTAGATTTTTTAGCATGACTTTGCATATTTGTGCTCATTCAGTGATCAGCACGTTAGTGAGATCAGGCACTGATGTTGGGTGAGGAAGCCTGGGGTGCAGTGTTCTAGTCCATCCCAAGGTTGTTCAGTGGGGTTGAGATCAGGGCTCTGTGCAGGACACTTGAGTACTTTCACGCCAACCTTAACAAACCATGTCTTCATGGAGCTCACTTTGTGCACAGCTGATCCTGCTGAAATAGGTCTGGGCCTTTTTCTTCCAGTGCTGGGAAACTGTAATCTTCAAAAGTTTCATTGACTAAATGAAACACTGATAAGTATTTATTGATTACCTTTTATTACATGAATAAACTAAAATGAAAAAGATATTTGAAAATGAGAATTATGGCAAAGTCTCTGTTCATTATACCCTGAAGAGTAAAGACGAAATGAAATAGCTGGCTCCATTTGGCCAGACAACCTCGCTTACTTTTCACGTAAGTAATATATATAGCAAGGAGAAATATCCTTCACATTCCCTGGCTTGTTAGGCTCCCTTGCAGCACTGCATACATGGTTGTCACAATACTTCTGTATTCTAACAGGTATATGTGGCAGCGGGGGCGTAGCCTAGCATCAGTTTGTGAATGGAGGGCAGGGCCGGGGAAGGTGAGCAGCAAAGTCAATGCACCTGTGGTTAATATATATATATATATATATATATATATATATATATATATATATATATATATATATATATATATATATCTCCCGACCAGAACACGCGCGTGTTGCACGTGTGACTAAGTGAGTGAAGCTGAAAAGCTACGAAAATAAGTGAAATTAAGAAGTGGGCGCGCAAACATCAACTCCTGCCTGCTGTGCCGTGCCCCACATCAGGGACTTGTTACAGTGGTGCCGAAACCCAGGAGTACAGAAGGGAACCACTACATGGAGTCCTCCCCATTCAAAGAGCTCATCCATGCCCTCGCTACCACCCAGCAGAACCAGCATCAAGCACCAACTGCCCTCTAGAAGGAGCAAGAGCAACACTTTGAAGCCTTGATGTTGGCCCAGCAGGAAGATCACCAGGCGTTCCGGCATCTGCTTGCATTGGCAAGGGCTTTGACTGTCACCACGGCAGACCCTCCTCACGTCACCCTCACGAAGATGGGCCCGCAGGACGATCCGGAAGCTTTTCTCGCTCTCTTTGAGCGAGCGACTGAAACATGGGGGTGGCCACTTGACCAGTGCGCCTCTTCCCACTTCTGACTGGCGAGGCGCAGCTCACAGCTCCTTGCTGACAGCCGGCTCACATACACAGACCTGAAGAAAGCCATCTTGCAGTGTGTCGGCCGCTCCCCAGAACATGACCAGCACTTCCGGACACTGATGTTGGCCAGCCAACAACTCCAGGACGCCTGCCAGTGGTGGCTGAAGGCAAAAGACTGCGACACCGATGGGATCATTGATCTGGTGGCACTGGAACAGTTCACCTCTCAACTTCTGGAAGGAACGGTGGAATGGGTCCAGCATCATCACCTGGTGTTGCTAGAACGAGTCATCAAGTTGGCAGAGGACCATCTGGAGGCGGTTCTGAAAGCAGGCGGATGAGGCACCTCTCCATTCTCTCTCTCTACCCCCAACCCTGTTCCCCCACTGCGGAGGCAGCTCCCAGCTCCTTCCCAGCTGACCCATCGCACCTGTGTTGTCCTCCTATCTGCCTCTTCCATGTGTCTTTTCTCCCCTCAGATGAGTGACGCCCATGACGCCGGTGCAGAGAGAAAGCCTGGGCTGGTGGGCCACAGCATCTCCTGAGTTAGGGCTCTGCAATGGAGGTGGGAGCTGTGATCCGCATCCCCGATGCACCAGAGACCGCCCCTGATTGGACCGGAATGTATCGCATACTGGTAAGCGTTCAAGGGGATACATATCACGTGTTGTTGGATTCCGGTTGTAATCAGAAATCAATTCACCAAAGCCTGGTGCAAGGTGAGGCATTGGGGAGAGCACAAGCAGTGAAGGTGTCGTGTGTGCATGGGGATGTTCACAATTATCCTGTAATGCCTGTCCATATTCTATTCCAGGGCCAAAAGCATAGAGTTAAGGTGGCGGTTAATCCTTGTCTCACCCACTCGCCGATTTTGGGGACTGATTGGCCAGGGTTCCAAACTTTATTGGAATACATAGTAGGGAGTGGGTCCTACTGTAAAACGTCACCAGGGGGTGAACCCCGCTGTGGCATTGACTGGAGAAGCTGTCACAGAGCCGTCCAACTCATCACCGCATCAGGACAATACGAGGAGTGAGGAGCAGCCCTCCCCGCCTCCCACTCTCGGGGATTCCCTTGAGGATTTCCCTTTAGAGCAGTCATGAGACGAGACTCTGCGGCATGCGTTTGACCAAGTGAGAGTAATTGATGGTCAAACTCTCCAGCCAAATGCAGCGCCATCTTCCCGTACTTTGCAATTATTAAAAGATGGACTGTATCAAGTGATGCAGGACATTCAAACCAGTGAACAAATAACTTGGTTGTTAATCCCTAAAGAGCCATAGAGAACTCCTATTCTACATGGCTCACTTTAATCTCATGGCTGGACACTTCGGGCAGGATAAAACACTAGCCCGAATAATGGCCCAGTTCTATTGGCCAGGGATTCACAGGGATGTTCGTTGGTGGTGCGGAGCATGCTGCGCATGCCAATTAATAAAATCCCACTGCCACTCCAAAAGTGCCTTTGCACCCTCTCCCTCTAATAGAGATCCCCTTCGAAAGAATTGGTATGGATCTCGTTGGGCCATTAGATCGGTCAGCACAAGGATATCACTTGGTTCTGGTGGACAATGCAACATGATATCCGGAAGCGGTGCCTCTCCGCAATATCTCAGCATGCAGTATTATGAAAGCGCTCTTCTGTATTATCACCTGGGTCGGGATTCCGAAAGAAATCCTGACAGACCAAGGCACTTCATTTGTCATGTGAAATTATTCATCCCCCCACCTCCCATTTAAAATGAATGGAGTTTCAGGAGGACAATTTCACTCTTCACAATTTTTTGGCCAAACTTCACATGATGCCTCAGGCCAAGTCCTCCCACATAGCCATCCCTCATCTGAGATCTGCACTCATCTTTTCCTTGGTTTTCACACATCCCTTCCCCCCCAATACACTTCCATTCATTTTTGGCCCATTCAAATGAACAGAGCTCTGCTCAGTAACACTTCACCACACATCCACCAAACTTCATATGGCGCCTCAGGCCAACCCACCCATCACGTACATGATCACACACACCTTCTCCCTCTCTCACACAATGTTAACAGGCTGCTGCATCATACGCAATCCTTCGCATTCTCTTTAGAGAATGCATTTTCTCATCAATTTTGCACTCAAAGTAAAGCATGTGCATTGCATTTAATAAAATTCTTTCCCATTGTAAAGACTCCTGTATATTGATTTCTCTGATTTCCTGTAAATAATTATACAATTTTATGAGGCTTATGCAATGGATAATTACATCATTATGAAAAATGAATATGCACGTCTGTTTATTTCCATATGATCAACAACTTTAGTTTAGTGTTGATGTCAAACATAAAACATGGGTCCTGATGCAAAACCAGTTGAAACCCACTGTACTAGGTGTGGTACAATAGTCAGAGTGTTACTGAGCTGCAGAGTGGCCTGATATCTTACAGAGGTAGTCTTTACTGTCAGGCTCTTCCTCTTTAATGGAAAGAACTTCAGGTGGGTTGTTGAGGTCATTTCTCTGGTTGGAGATGTTCAATTCCAGCACCTCCTCTTCCTTCACACAGATATAGGACACTTCGGATATCTCTCCATCTGAAGTCTCAGTTTTCATGCCTTCACACACCTAAAGATCAACCAATACCACTTAGTCAGAAGAAACTTTAGATTTCCCTTTTCATCCTTCATTAGGAGCTCTGTAATGAGCAGGACAGCTTGTAGGCTAGCAATGAAGCAAGGCAGTAAAATACAAACTCTGGTCAAACTTTATCACCAATTTTTTTTTTTTTTTAAAACACAAAATTAAGACTTACCTGTGAGGAATCAGGAGCTTGAGACTTCTTTGAGAAGTGCTGTCCGTCTCGTGCTGAACTCATTATAACAGGTCTAAACAAAGATCATCATTATTAAGTCAAATAATTCAAAAATCCGCTTAAATTAAAAGGGAGGTGGACTTAACCGTGACCTTTACAACTTACCAAAGGACCAGTGGTTCATGGACATTGATATGTGGACAGAAATCAGGATTTCTGACTTTACATGTACCAGACTTTGAGGTCATGGAAATACACAAATCTTTACATTTGGTCATACTTGAGATTCACTGGGGTAATTAAAAAAAAAGTTGCAAGACACCAACAGATACTCTGATTGGATATGGCAGATTTGCACACATTTTTATTACAAATTTGACAAAATGGCAACTGCAAATCCACATTTCAGTGCCTGGATTCCAGCTGTGTCTGCAAATTGCAGCAATGCAGTTGCTTCTCTTTAGCTTTCAGCAGTCTAAAAAGACAGCTCCAATTTCTACATGAATTTACAGTGGTGTTTTAAAAGTTGTGAACCCTTTAGTATTTTCTATATTTATGCATAAGATAACCTAAATCAAAATAGCTTTTCACACAAGTCCTAAAAGCAGGTGAAAAGAACCCAATAAAAAGCAGAAGCACAGCAAAGTCTTGCCTACTCAGAAGCAGGCAAACAATTTCACATTGCATTAAGAGAAAAGATCAAAGTTCACATTCAAAAAAACCCTGGAGGAGAAGGCCTTTTTAGAGTGGATGTGAAAATGTGGTCTTCATTACATACAGTTCATTACTTTTGGAGATATTTGAAAATGTTGTTTGTCAAATTTTTCATTATAGGTCAAAAGGTCGAAATTTAAAAATTCACCCCGGGGGAGAAGCCCTCCGCATGGCAAATATGCAGTATGGGCACAGGATCACCTTTACTTTTGGAAATATTTGAAAATGAGGTTTTTACAAACAGACGGATGTCCGGAAAAGTGACTGCCATGTCTCGCAAACCTGCTACGCAGGCAAAACAAAAAAAACCCCAAAAAACTATCATTTATTTATTGAAGAAAATAATACAATATTACTTTTTTCACTCACTGATGTGTACGTGAACCTCTAGAATTGGCAATTAATTTGATGGTGAAATTAGACTCAAGTGTGAGTGGGCACTAGGGATGCAATGGTACAATGGGTCCACAGTACAGTATGTATCACAGTTCTTGGGCCACAATAATGGTATGGTTTCGGTATCCAAGTTAAAAAAATGTAAATGCCACCCTTAAAAAAAAAAAAAGGAACACCATTACATTTATGGCATTTAGCAGACGCTCTTCTCCAGAGTGGTGTGCACCATACCCAGCACAGCCTGGGGAGCAGTTGGAGGTTATCTGCCTTGCTCAAGGGCATTTCAGCCATTCCTGCTAGTCCAGGGAATTGAACCAGCTACCTTTTGGTCCTAAAGCTGCTTCGCTAACCCTTAGGCCATGGCTTCACCACTATAGTTTGCCTATAGACAACACTCTCCATTCAGAAAAATGACAGCATGACTGACTCGGCCTCCATCTAGGAAAGACAGGGATTTAAACCCTGTCAAGTTTGTAACTCTCTAAAAGTAGACTAGAAGACCTAGGTCTGTGCATCTCCTCTACAAGTCTGTGCAAAACATCCAGTGTTAGGCCCAAAGTCATCAGCTTCATGGATGGCATTCACAATGTTTTGCGCATTATCGGCTGTGATTGGGACTGTGATATTTGGTCTCTCTAGCTTTCATTCAGGTGACAGCATTCATTAACTCTAGGGTTAAGTGTGCACTTGTATGACTCCCATACAGGGTACAAGTTGGCAACACATGGCTCCTCATCTCCCAATCCAGTACATACAGGACTCGACATTAATGCTTGTCCAAATGGATAAGTAATTGTTTGGTCTGGACAAGTCAAATCTGCATTTGTTGTCTGATCAAGTTGAATTATTCCCAACTCTTTGAGAAGTTCCGGGAGTCTCCCACATAGCAGCTCCCCGACACCTGAAAATTAGATACAATATCCCCAGAAGCTAGAGTGAGTGAGCAACAGCACACATATGAGAGAGAGAGAGAGAGAGAGAGAGAGAGAGAGAGAGAGAGAATATATCCTGATTGCATTTTCTTGCTAAGTCGACCAAACAGTTCTCTGTGTGGACAGGCTTTACGTCTTCTCTCCCGGACTGAAAAAGTCCATCAGTTCAGTGTATCCAGGCACATCAAGCCAGACAAGTTCTATTACAACTTGAATAACAAAAAGAGCTGTCCATCACTTAACTTGACGCAAGAGCGCTAACGTCATCCCTACATAGCTAACGATAACGTTCAACTAACTATGCTAGCAAAAACCACCACTAGTTAGTTAAATCCCATTCAACCTCTTTGGAGTGGTGGTTAGCTAACGGCAGTTTACACTTGGCTTGGAGAAGAGGGGGGGGGGGGGGGGGGGAGTCTTATTTACAACCTCAGCACATAAGAGGTCTACTGGTTTTCTAAGCATTTAAATGGAGGTAAATTTACCACTTTGGGTTTACACATAACTTACTGGCATAAAAAGATACAAGTTGTCTCTCTTCCTTTGCTCCAGTCAGACACACCACAATCTTTGTTCAAAATTTCCGAAGCTCTCAGGTGGTCAAGTGATTTGCTGCTGGCACTCTGATTGGATGATCTTAAAGTTGCCCAAAATGATCAAAATTATTCAGATAGAAATTAAGGTTGCCAATATCAATGGGAAAACGTTGAAACGCAACTGCCCAGCAACACTGTCCAAGAAGCTGCCCCATAAAAACTGCAGATCAGGTAATGGGTTATAACACATGGGTTATAACACATGCACCATACTGGGGAATTGGATAGTTTTTGTTTATTGTTACAGTTTGAGTTGTATTGAAAAATTAAAACTCATGAAACCACAGTGATCATCGTATCTATACCTGCTTTTTGATAAACTATTACTTTTATTTAACTAGTAAATACATAGAATAAAAAGGTCATGGTCAGGACAAGTGAAAAATCTTGCTGCTTGTCGGATTGGACAAGTGGATTAAAAAGTTAATGTCGAGCCCTGTACATAGTGAACCATCACAGTGAGGTAGCCTTCAGTTGCTCTAGAGGTGCAACTAGCTATGGAGAGAGCTAGATAGGATGTCTCGCATTGGCAACTAATTGCAATTAAATATTTCTTATTGGCCTATTCAGTTTTTAGCCATATTGAATTTAGTTCGTTTGGTCCACAGCAGGCATCACTTATCCGCGTGATCTTCACGAGACTTGTGTGAGACTTTGAAACGTGAAGTGTCAGCGCTACCATTTTGAAAACTCTTTTCCAAACTAAATATTGCACAAAAACGGAGTCTAAAACAACAATTACTTCCTACTTTTTCAAACTTTCCTGACTGCTACCAAAACAAACAAAACTTCCAGCTTGATTACATCAGCATTTGAAGGAGGGTGCGCATACTGCATTTCGCCACTCCACCATCTTGAAACTGCCACGTTTGATGAAGCCCGCATGTTAGTCACCAATCCTCCCTACAAACAATTTAACACAGTACCCTGCACTAGTTCAGCTACATTCAATTTCCAGGTTTGTCATGCATGTGTGACAAAGGTTTCCAATTCTAAAAATCTAAATCAGAAATTCTGACCTTGTGTCTCACGTTACCAAGCCTTTGTTTTGTATATTGCTTTTGACTCATTTTTGTATTTTGGACTTGGCCTTTGTGATTACCACCAATATTCTGTTTGTGCCTCGCTTGACCATTGCCTATTCGACAACCCTGCCTTTGTCTTATGTTTTTGAACTGTTTGCCTGCCCATTTTTAAACAAACACTCTTCCAAGGCTTGACATTAAAAAGGTAGCGTGACTGTCGGACAACCAAAATGTTTGGTCCAGACAAGTCAAATTCGCATCTGTCTGTCCGATGGGACAAACTGAATATTCGTTGAAAATCATTTTTATAGTAATTATTCCAGAGTGACATCAATAAAGTTCCAACAAAACTAGTTCAGTCACCTCAGTGATTCGGTCATGTTATTGTTCACGAAATTCCAGGGAAGCAGAGTACAGCAAGTGTGTGTAAAAGTAACGATGTCACATTTAAATTATTCAACTTTGAATTCATTGAAATCAGAGAAAACGGTGAGCAAAAACCTCAATAAAATAAATATCTGTAGTGAACCTTAATTGGATTCTGATATTGTGGCAGCAGGGGCATGGCCAAGCAGCAGTCTGTGAATGGAGGGCAGGGTCGGGGAAGGTAAGTGGCTAAAATTATATATATATATATATATATATATATATATATATATATATATATATATATATATATATATATATATCTCAGAGAAAAGGAGCTCTCTCCCAGACCACAATGTATGTGAGTGAGTGAAAGAAGGGAAGCTCATCTCATTAATCTCTAGCCGCTTTATCCTGTTCTACAGGGTCGCAGGCAAGCTGGAGCCTATCCCAGCTGACTACGGGCAAAAGGCGGGGTACACCCTGGACAAGTCGCCAGGTCATCACAAGGCTGACACAGACACCCATTCACACCTACGGTCAATTTAGAGTCACCAGTTAACCTAACCTGCATGTCTTTGAACTATGGGGGAAACCAGAATACCCGGGGGAAACCCACGCAGACACGGGGAGAACATGCAAACTCCACACAGAAAGGCCCTCGCCAGCCACGGGGCTCAAACCCGGACCTTCTTGCGGTGAGGCGACAGCGCTAACCACTACACCACCATGCTGCCCAGAAGGGAAGCTGAAAAGCTAATTTAAAAAAAAAAAAAAAAAAAAAGTTTGTGCAACCATCAACTCTCGCCTGCTGTGCTTCTATGCTCCACCCACATCAGGAAGCATTACAGTGGTGCCATAACCCGAGAGCACAGAAGGGAACCACCCCATGGAGTCCTTGCCATTCGAAGAGCTCATCCTTGCCCTCGATACCGCCCAGCAGAACCAGCATCAAGCGCTGATCACCCTCCGAAAGGAGCAGGAGCAATGCTTCGAAGCCTTGATGCTGGCCCAGCAGGAAGATCGCCAGGCGTTCCGGCACCTGCTCACGTCAGCAGGGGAGTCGACCACCGTTGCCGCCACCCTCACGAAGATGGGACTGCAGGACGATCCAGAAGCGTTACTCGCTCTCTTCGAGCAAGCAGCCGAGGTGTGGGGGTGGCCGGTGGAGCAGTGCGCCTCCTCCTGCTCCTGACTGGCGAGGCACAGCTCAGCAGCTCCCTGCTGACAGCTGGCTGGTCTACGCGGACCTAAGGAAAGCCATCCTGCAGTGGCTTGGCCGCTCCCCAGAGCAACATCACCAGCACTTCCAGACACTGGCATTGGAGGTGGTCGGCCAGCTGGCCGACCGTTTGCATTTGGCCAGCAACTCCGAGACACCTGCCAGCGGTGGCTGAGGGCAGAAGACCACGACACCAACAATATCGTTGATCTGGTGGCACTGGAACAGTTTGTCTCTCGACTTCCGGAAGGAACGGCAGAATAGGTCCAGTGTCCTCACCCGGTGTCGCTGGAGCTAGCGGAGGACCATCTGGAGGCGGCTCCAACAGCAGGTGAGGCATCTCCCCTCGCTTCTCTTCTCTCTTTTCTCCCAGTCTCTTGTCCCCCTCTCCACCCCGTTCCCCTACCACGGAGGTGGCAGCTGGCTCCTCCCCAGCCGGCCCATCACACCCATGTCCTCCCCTCTCCCGTGTCTGTGTTGTCTCCCCCTTAGGTGAGTGACACCCATAACACCAGTGCAGAGAGAAAGCCTGGGCTGGTGTGCTGGCATGGCGGGGAATCGGAACATCTCCGGGTCAGAGCTCCACAAGGGAGGTGGGTGCTGTAATCCGGATCCCCGACGCACCAGAAACCGCCCCCAATCGGGCCGGAACATATTGCATACCAGTGAGTATTCAAGGGGATACATATCACGCTTTGGTGGATTCCGGTTGTAATCAGACCACAATTCACCAACGCCTGGTGCAAGGTGAGGCATTTGGGGGGGGAAGACGAGCAGTGAAAGTGTTGTGTGGACGGGGATGTTTACCATTACTCTCTAGCGTCTGTCCAAATTCTATTCCGGGGCCAAATGCATAGAATAAAGGCAGCGGTTAGTCCCCGTCTCACCCGCTTGTTGATTTTGGGTACTGACTGACCGGGATTTAAAAAACTAATGGAATATTTAACACGTAGTGGGTCCTGCACTAGTAGGTCATGGGAAGATCCCGGTGTGGCATTGACTGGAGAAGCTGTCACAGAGCCATCTACATCAACACCACATCAGAGTGAGGAGCAGCCCGCTCCTCCTCCCTCTCTCGGGGATTCCCTTGGGGATTTCCCGTTAGAGCAGTCGCGAGACGAGACTCTGCGGCATGCGTGTGACCAAATGAGAGTAATCGATGGTCAAACTCTTCAGTCAAGCGCAGCACCAACCTTCCCCTATTTTGCCATTATTAAAGATAGATTGTACCAAGTGATGCAGGACACTCAAACTAGGGAACGAATAGCCCAGTTGTTAATCCCAAAGAGCCATAGGGAACTCTTATTCCATGTGGCTGGACACTTGGGGCAAGACAAAACACTAGCCCGAATAATGGCCTGGTACCAGTGGCCAGGGATTCATGGCGATGTCCATCGGTGGTGTGCGGCATGCCATGAACGCCAATTAGTAAATCCTGCGGCCACTCTAAAAGCGCCTTTGCACCCTCTTCCTCTACTTGAGACCCCGTTTGAGTGAATTGGGATGGATCTTGTCGGGCCATTACATCGGTCAGCATGGGGATATCGGTTTTAGTTCTAGTGGACTATGCAATGCGATATTTGGAAGCAGTGCCTCTCCGTAATATCTCAGCATACAGTATTGTGGAAACGCTCTTCTGCTTTATCTCCCGGGTCGGGAATCCGAAAGAAATCCTGACAGACCAAGGCACTACATTTATGTCACGCACACTGCACGAGCTGTATGGGTTATTGGGGATTAAGTCTATCTGCACAAGTGTCTATCACCCACAAAGAGATGGCTGAGTAGAGCAATTTAACCAAACACTCAAAAACATAATCCGTAAATTCGTAAGTGAAGATGCCCATAATTGGGATAAGTGGCTTGAGCCCGTTATTTGCAGTATGAGAGGTCCCGCAAGCCTCCACGGGGTTTTCTTCCTTTGAATTATTATATGGGCATAAGCCGCATGGCATTCTGGATGTGCTATGGGAAAACTGGGAGAAGAGACCTTCAGAGTAAAAATGAAATCCAGTACGTTCTTGACCTGTGTGCAAAACTCCACACCCTCACGCACCTAACCCAGGAGAATTTGCAGCAGGCACAAGAACGTCAAATCCAGCTGTATGACGGGCACACGCCTTGGATAGTTCATGCCGGGAGACAAAGTGCTCGTATTATTGCCCATGTAGAATTCTAAATTAGTCGCCAAGTGGCAAGGGCCCTTTGAGGTCACACGGCGAGTCGGGGACCTCGACTATGAGGTGACGCGGACTGATAAGGGCAGGGCACTGCAAATATACCACATCAACCTTTTAAAACGCTGGAATGAGGGGGTCCCCGTGGCGTTGGTAGTCCCAGAGAAGGCGGAGCTGGGGCCGGAGATTTAAAAAAAAAAAAAAAAAAAAAAAAAAAAAAAAACCATCTGGGGACCACTCCGGTCCCTTGCGGAGACCACCTCTCACTGGTCCAACTCACGGAGGTAGAAAAGTTGCAGAAGGAATTTTCCGACGCATTCTCGCCCCTTCCTGGTCGTACCCACCTCATAGAACACCACATCGAAACAACCCCAGGGGTGGTAGCGCGTAGCCGCCTTTACCGCTTGCCCAAGTACAAGAAAAAGGTGGTTCGAGACGAACTCAAGGCCATGCTCAAAATGGGCATAAATCGAGGAGTCCCACAGTAACTGGACCAGCCCAGTGGTCCTGGTTCCCAAGACCGACAGGTCAGTTCGGTTCTGTGTGGACTATAGAAAGGTCAATGTGGTGTCTAAAATTGATGCATACCCAATGCCTCTCATTGATGAGTTACTTGATCGGTTAGGCGCTGCTTGCCTTTATTCAACACTGGATCTAACAAAGGGATATTGGCAGATCCCCTTGACTCCTCTATCCCGAGAGAAAACAGCCTTTTCCACACCGTTTGGATTACACCAATTTGTCATGCTCCCTTTTGGGTTGGTTGGGGCGCCCGCCAAGTTCCAGCGGCTTATGGACAGGGTCCTCCGCCCTCACGCTGCCTATCTAGACATCATAATTTACAGTAATGACTGACCACGGCACTTGGAACACCTGAGGGCCGTTCTAAAGTCGCTGAGGCGAGCGGGCCTCACAGCTAATCCCAAAAAGGAAAAAAAAAAAAAAAAAAAAAGAAGTGTGCGATTGGGCGGGTATCTGGGGTTCCACTTGGGCCATGGGCAGGTGTGTCCCAAATTAACAAGACCGCAGCAATTGCGGCCTGCCCGAGGCCCAAGACCAAAAAGGAGGGGAGACAGTTCTTGGGGCTGGCTGGCTATTCTCGTAGGTTTCTAGCTAATTATTGAGGTATTTCACCCACGTGACGCAGCCATTTTGGACAGCACGCTTAAGTCCTTCAGTGCAAGGCGGTATGAGATGGTGGAGACCTTTGCACATTTTAACAAGAAAGTAAGCTGTGATTCGTGTTAAATTGGATCTGTCTTTTATCACAAACACTGTACCCAGCCTTGGTATGGAGCCCAGTTTATTTATTTCTGTGTCCCGTTTCTTTCTAGCCTTTGTTATTGCGTTTTATGTCTCATGTCTGCTACATGCAACCCTAGAAAATTAACACTGCCTTGTTTCACTGCTCAGATGGGTTAACAAACACTGACCCATTTACTTTTTGCTATACATTTTATCAAAATTGCGTTAACTGATAAACTAACCTGAAATGAAATGATCACTGCAAAGTCTGGAGTACTCTGTTGGCTCCCAATCCTGTCTCTTCACAGCTGCAATCCATTTGGCCCTCTTGTCTGGGTCAGTAGGAAACCGGTAGTGATGTGTCGGTCGCAAACGATCTGGTTCAAAGAGCTGGCTCTTTGAAGTGAACGACGGGAGCCGGCTCTTCGGTGGGAGCCGAGTTGGGGAGCCGAATTAGTTTTTTGTCCTTAGGTGCCTCAGAGAGAGAGAGACTTTCAAAAAAAAGGTGCTGTCCGATTGCGTCTTTGTGTTGTCTATTACCATTCAAAGGAAAAAAAGTAGCATGGTGTACGCCTACTTTTTTTGGTTGGGGGGGTTGATGTCATTCACAGCTGTGAAAATACGAAAATTGGTATAATGCTTAAAGCTGTGGAGCGCAGGGGAGAGGAGTCTGTGAGGCACCTGAGGAGGGGAAAATCAGCTGTGTATTTTATATTGGTAATATAACAGTTTTGCATTATGTTTGTGAGAAAATAATTTATTAATTGGTAAGCAAGTTTTATTTCTATAGCAAGAACATTGTTACACTGCTATACTTTACAAAGCTTTACAATGGCTACAAAAACTAAAAAATAAAATGGAAAACATCCTATTGATATAAATAATAATGTAATTAACTAACTAGTTAATTGCAGCAATTAAATCAAAAATAAAATCTCAGGAGCCGTTTGGGAGCCGAAAGAGCCGGCTCCTTATAGTAAGAACAGCCAAAAGAGCCGGCTCCCGAAAAAGAGCCAAAATTCCCATCACTAGAAACCGGTAAAAGGAGCGTCCTGCACGCTGTCCCTGTCTGTTGTGGCAGCCCACAGCACAACAAGCAAACACCATGGTTATTTATAGAGTGCTTACTGACAAATTCTAGGTGTCTGTTACACTTTTTTTTTCAAGCTGGTTCTCCCTCTCTGTCTGCAGCGTTAGTATGTAGCTTGACGTTCAAAATGGCGGACACCGGGGCGTCACATGACCCTGTGACGTCAGGTGAAATACCTCAATTCGGACGTCACCAGCCCGCTAACCGATCTCACTTAAAAAGGGGACTCCAGATGCGGTCCAGTGGATGAAGCAGTGCCAACAGGCCTTCTCTGAGGTAAAAGCTACAGTGTGTGTGTGGAGGGGGGGGGGGGGCACTTTTACACTCCCCTGACTTCTCTCTCCCCTTTATTTTGCAGACTGATGCATCAGACAGAGGGCTGGGGCCGTTTTGTCCCAGGAGGTGGAAGGTGAGGAGCGCCCCGTGTTGTACATCAGCCGGAAACTTTCGATGCTTGAAAGCAGGTACAGCACAATTGAGAAGGAGTGTCTCGCCATCAAGTGGGTGGTCCTCGCCCTCTGATACTACCTGCTGGAGTGCCCTTTCACCTCGAAATCGCTTGGCACTATTTTCTCTCCCTCGGTATCACTGCGCGCTGTCATGTTGACATCTGCGCAGGAATCAACACCTTTCCCATTGTTTGGCAGTGATTAGGAGTTCAGATCAGCGGCGCTAACAAGCTAATTTGAGAGCAAGAACAGCGACAAATTTATCACCTTCTATAACCTATACAATAATACATTTGTGAAAATGGTACGCACTTGCGACTATCCAGGCTGTAGCAACAAAGATGTGGCTGAATCTCCGCACACATTTCACTGTCGTAGTCAGACATGTTGTCGCTAACTTTGCTAGCAGTAAACAATGTAGTGATGTGTCGGTCGCGAACGATCCGGTTCAAAGAGCCGGCTCTTTGAAGTGAACGACGGGAGCCGGCTCTTCGGTGGGAGCCGAGTTGGGGAACCGAATCAGTTTTTTGTCCTTAGGTGCCTCAGAGAGAGAGAGAGAGAGAGAGAGAGAGAGAGAGAGAGAGAGAGAGAGGGAGTTCAGCTCAGCTGAAGGATGATTGTCTATTTGACAACCATGATCATTGTTTTGTTGCCGTGAATTCCTAAAGCTCATGATATAAATTGTCGCTCATAAATTGACAGGTTCGGTCGGCAACCGCCTTGGCATGGCCAGATTAATCTGCGGTATACAACGAGACAGCAGTCATTATAACAGGAGCATATTTGCTGTTCCAGCGGCTTCTCATTACTGGTGGAGCAGAGTGCGGCACTTTTTTCTCTTTTTACATGCGCTCAAGGTACCACATATTTTGTTGCACATTGTTCTGTGTTTGTTAATAATTTCCAACTTTGCTTCATAGTTTCTTAGGCCTGATTTATATTTCATAATTTATTTTGTGGCATTTTGTTCAAGGTCGAGTGTGAAATAAAGCCATAAAGGATAAACAGTTGTCTTCTGTGTATTTTATATTGGTAATATCACACAGTTTTGCATTAAGTTTGTGAGAAAATAATTTATTAATTGGTAAGTAAGTTTTATTTCTATAGCTAGAACATAGTTACACTGCTATACTTTACAAAGCTTTACAATGGCTACAAAAACTAAAAAATAAAATGGAAAACATCCTATTGATAAAATATAAATAATAATGTAATTAACTAGTTAATTGCAGCAATTAAATCAAAAATAAAATCTCAGGAGCCGTTTGGGAGCCGAAAGAGCCGGCTCCTTATAGTAAGAAGAGCCAAAAGAGCCGAAATTCCCATCACTAAAACAATGAATGAAACAGCCGTGCCTGTCACCTGGCGGCAGCGCGCAGTGATAAGAAGGGAGAGAAAATAGTGCCAAGCGATTTCAAGGTCTGACTTTTTATTTGGCAACGGTTTTGTGATGCAAATATATCACTCTTTTGAACACGTACTGTTTTGAGACGAAAAACGTTTTACTTTCGTGACCCCAACAAACTTGCTGGACTACTTTCGTCTGGACCAAAACTGGACAAGAACTGGACTCACAGGATGCTGTCAGGGGTAAGTCAGTGTGTTTGCACGACACTATTGATGGGGATGCCATACAGATTCATGTCAAAAATCCCAAACTATCCTTTTAAAACATTTTCCGGTGGTGTTCTCCCGGTCCCTCAGGCAGTCACACGAGAGGCTGCCTAAGGGTTTTTAAAAAAAAAAAAAAAAAAAAAACCGTCACACACTCGCCAACCAATCCTGGGCGACATCTAGGTGCTGAAAGGAACTTGCGGGAAGATTTTCTAGTTTCAGTTTACAGCGCTGACTCAGTTCGTGCAATCGCTGGTGTTGCATAGGCTACCGTGTAAGCTCGGTCAATTTCAGCAACAAATTAAAAATGGAAGCGGACGAATTGGTTCCTAAAAGAACTAGTAAGGGGTCAGTCATCTGGCATTTTTTTTTTTTTGGATATCGCGAGGAGGACGTGGAACAGCAAATGCCAGTTTGTAAAGTGTGCAAAAAAAACCTGTCATCACGAAAGGCAGCAGCACTACAAATATGTTCCATCACCTGAAAACTCACCCGGTACAGTATGAAGAGTCTCAAACTCCAAACTACTTGCTCACGAGCTAACCCCCCCACAAGCTAAACAAATGACCATAGCGGCCTCATTCTCCAAAGCCACCCCATATGAGAAAACGAGTCAGAGATGGAGAGCTATAACAGATGCAATCACTAACGTCATTGCCGAAGACATGATCCCAGTTAGCATAGTGGAACCAGGCTTCCAAAAGTTACTAAAAAAACACACTTGATCCCAAATACGAGTTGCCTGGTCGCAGACATTTTACAGAGAAGGCAATACTGGAATTATACACATCTGAGAGGCAGAGCCAGAAAACATTCAGTTCAAAAGTGTGCAAAGAAAAAAAAATTATGTTTTGCAGATCTCTCTCTTCTCTCCCTCAATCAAGCTCTCTATTGCGAATGTTCCAATGTTTCTCAGTAGTCAGGTTAATAGCTTGGAGAGCTACCTCTATTTTTTAAAGTAATTTAATGAAAGAGCACTTTTCTTCATTCATTCATTCATTCATTATCTCTAGCCGCTTTATCCTTCTACAGGGTCGCAGGCGAGCTGGAGCCTATCCCAGCTGACTATGGGCGAAAGGCGGGGTACACCCTGGACAAGTCGCCAGGTCATCACAGGGCTGACACACAGACAACCATTCACACTCACACCTGCGGTCAATTTAGAGTCACCAGTTAACCTAACCTGCATGTCTTTGGACTGTGGGGGAAACCGGAGCACCCGGAGGAAACCCACGCGGACACGGGGAGAACATGCAAACTCCGCACAGAAAGGCCCTCGCCGGCCCCAGGGCTCGAACCCAGGACCTTCTTGCTGTGAGGCGACAGCGCTAACCACTACACCACCGTGCCGCAGCACTTTTCTTATTTAGGCTAAATGTCTCAGTGTTGAGCTTGCACTTTGATTTGAGCTCTGAGCAGCTCTGTATTGTATTGCCCCTTTGTTGCAATTTTCAAGACTGTTTTTTCAGTTTGTGCTACATCTTTGTTGAATAAAAATAGGTCTTATTTCAAATCAATTGTGATTAATCACGAACATGAAAAGTTAAAATGTGTTGTTGAAAACCACCTGTAAAGTTAACCAAGAATGTTATTTAATCTGCAGGGATTGTAGTGAAAACAGTAAAGAGTAAAAGTTAGATTTCATGGGGTCCTTTCGAGGAGGTTTCAATATATCGTATATCGCGAAATGGAGAAAATGTATCGGGATATTCATTTTTTCCCATATCGTACAGCCCTAATTCAGACACACCGTCAACTAAAGCCGCCACATATTAAGCGTGTGCCATGTCGGTGTTAATCGATGTGTTTATCGGCAGGACGGAAAATACCGAAGAATTCCGAATCACATCGTGTACGAGTCAGGCTGTCGGTTTTTTCACTACTGCACATGCATATAATGCATCTAGTTGAATATAGGGCTGGGAATCGATCCAGATTTCCTGGATCGATTTGATTCCGATTCATAAGGTCACAATCCGATTCGATATCGATTTACTTAGATATTGCAGGATTGTCACTTTAAAGTAAAAACTGTCCTTATTGACAGGAACAGCCCAATATGTGTTTGTGCATGTAATTTAACACCAAATGCCTTCTCCAGTGCAGTTTGATTTGCCGCAGGTTTAGCTGAAACTGTGTTGGCGTGGTGCCTGGATAAGTGGTTGCGGAGATTGGTTGTATTGCCACTATATTTTACCTCTATGTGGCACAGTTTGCACTGCTTTTGTTCTGTCGACTTCGTCTGTCCTCGTAACGTTTGAATCCAAAGTAATGCCATACATCAGCTTTCAGGCCAGGCGGTGATTTTCGCTGTGCAGCTTCAGCCATCTTCTTAAGTTTCGGTTTCGTTTGCCGGCACCCGCTTTTTATAGCGGTCCTTGCGCGGTCGAGAAAATAGTGCCTATAGCCACCTGGAAGAGATCGATCCACACATTTTTGAATCGATCTCGTATTTTTTGAACGTGAATCGATATCGGATCGTGGATCGATCTTTTGAACCCAGCCCTAGTTGAATATCGCAGTAATCACGTTATCAAATTCAATAGATGTGGCCACATTACTGCCCATTTAAACACGCGTTTTTATTGTTGTTTACATCTACATCTGCCAAAGCTACATTGAGACGTGGAATTTTCTGAAAGGTGTACAGAAACCGCCAGAGACGGGGACAAAGCGACCTCGGTCTGAAGAGGAGAAAAAGGCTGCCGATAAAGCGTACGAGAAGGAGAAACGACAAAGACTTATAAGCAAACGTGGGAGCAGGGTAGGCCTTGGCTGCGATATGATTTTTATGGAATAATTAATTTCTCAAGTTGATTCCTAGTCAATATGAAGCTCCTAATGATTTCTCTCTCATAAATGGTTAAATACAGAAAGCATGTTGGACATATTTTGGGTGCTGTAGTCATGATAGTAAGTATGTTTGCTTTCAATACTCATACACCAAGTTGCCAAGTTTTCCAATATATTATTATATTATGGTGCTCTGTGTTGTTCACATTTATGTATTTAACAGTATCAAAATACTCACATTAGTCATGAACAATGGTAACCACTCTCTTGGGTGTTATTTTTGACAGAAGTAAAATTCATACATGAACAAATTTTGGCTAGTTGATTTTCTATTTGGCTAGTTACTTTGGAAAGTAACTAGTCCGGCTGGCTGGTGAAAAAAATGTGAATTTCGATCCCCGATTTTATTTATTATATATGATTAATCACATTGTCCACAGTTAACATGTGATTGTGAGTTAATCACTATCTGTTCCAAATATATCTTAAAGGAATATTTTTCCAAAGTTTTTTGGGAAGTGGGAGTGGACAAATATGCTTGCTTTATGCAAATGTACATGGCCAGGTTAGGAAGGATAAGGCTCGACACAGGAAGGGGGGGGGGGGTACTTTTGTGGGCATTTTATTCCCCACTGCATTCAAAAAATAAAGCAGCGTTACCTTTATAAATTGAGGGTTTAGCACAATTCAGTGTGAACAAAACAATACAGTATTTTCCTCCAGTTCTGTACATGACTTACAGCCTCAAACTACACAATAAAAAAAAACCCCAGAAACTATCATGTGGACTCTGGACAACAGTAATAGCGATCTAAATAAAGAAAATAAAACCCAAATAAATACATTTATTAAGCCACTCAGCTCAAAGATGTTTTCCAATAAATTGCAATCATTCACTGGCAAATATGCAGTACATTCATGAGCAAAAATTGCAATTAAACACTTTTCCATAACTCTCAAATTTCTCAGAATAAAAACAAACTCACTCCAGTGTGCAGCCTGCATGCTGAAACACACACACGGACCACACATCTTTTCTCCCCTCTGGACCATCAAAGGCATATTTAATAAATAATTTAAAAAACAAAAAAATCCCAAACATTTTGTGTCAGTTAAAATGCAACAATACAAGTTGATTCTGTACACAAGTGCACTTTATCACGACTTACACTGACCAGCTACATCGCTAACTCATGTGATGTGACTTCCTAATTTCCCAAACTGCAGGGTCAGGGGCAAAGAACGTTCACACGTTAATTGCACATCAAAAAATTAATGGTGCTAAAATGAATGTGTTAACTTTGACAGCCCTAGCAAAAATGGAAGAAGGTGAATTAAGACTGAATGGAATTACTTAAACATGGATAACTAATCCATTTTCTCTGCAAACATAAAAGGCCTCCATCGCTTTTATAAATAAAACAGCATTTACGCTAGCTTGAAATTCACAAACATACTGGCACATGCAGCACATTTCTGCTCACTGCTCATTCAAGTCACACATGTAGCGAATCTTTCAGGCTAAACGACCAGCTGCATAACAGAATAAAGGCACGGTATCTGCCCTTGATTGGCCTAATTCCAACAATCATTACGGACCATTATCAGCCAATCTTACCAGCCAATTAAGAAAATAGTTGGACTGTAGTTCACTAATGGGTTTTATAATTCCCTTCAGTCCAGAATGGCAGAGACATACAGTGGTGCTTGAAAGTTTGTGAACCCTTTAGAATTTTCTATATTTCGGCATAAATATGACCTAAAACATCATCAGATTTTCACACAAGTCCTAAAAGTCGATAAAGAGAACCCAGTTAAACAAATGAGACAAAAAAAATTATACTTGGTCATTTATTTATTGAGGAAAAATGATCCAATATTACATATCTGTGAATGGCAAAAGTATGTGAACCTTTGCTTTCAGTATCTGGTGTGACTCCCTTGTGCAGCAATAACTGCAACTAAACGTTTCCGGTAACTGTTGATCAGTCCTGCACACCGGCTTGGAGGAATTTTAGCCCATTCCTCTGTACAGAACAGCTTCAACTCTGGGATGTTGGTGGGTTTCCTCACATGAACTGCTCGCTTCAGGTCCTTCCACAACATTTTGATTGGATTAAGGTCAGAACTTTGACTTGGCCATTCCAAAACATTAACTTTATTCTTCTTTAACCATTCTTTGGTAGAATGACTTGTGTGCTTAGGGTCGTTGTCTTGCTGCATGACCCACCTTCTCTTGAGATTCAGTTCATGGACAGATGTTGTGACATTTTCCTTTAGAATTCGCTGGTATAATTCAGAATTCATTGTTCCATCAATGATGGCAAGCCGTCCTGGCCCAGATGCAGCAAAACAGGCCCAAACCATGATACTACCACCACCATGTTTCACAGATGGGATAGGGTTCTTATGCTGGAATGCAGTGTCTTCCTTTCTCCAAACATAACACTTCTCATTTAAACCAAAAAGTTCTATTTTGGTCTCATCCGTCCACAAAACATTTTTTCCAATAGCCTTCTGGCTTGTCCACGTGATCTTTAGCAAACTGCAGATGAGCAGCAATGTTCTTTTGAGGAGCAGTGGCTTTCTCCTTGCAACCCTGCCATGCAAACCATTGTTGTTCAGTGTTCTCCTGATGGTGGACTCATGAACATTAGCCAACGTGAGAGAGGCCTTCAGTTGCTTAGAAGTTACCCTGGGGTCCTTTGTGACCTTGCCGACTATTACTCTTGCTCTTGGAGTGATCTTTGTTGATCGACCACTCCTGGGGAGGATAACAATGGTCTTGAATTTCCTCCATTTGTACACAATCTGTCTGACTGTGGATTGGTGGAGTCCAAACTCTTTAGAGATGGTTTTGTAACCTTTTCCAGCCTGATGAGCATCAACAACACTTTTTCTGAGGTCCTCAGAAATCTCCTTTGTTCGTGCCATGATACACTTCCACAAACATGTGCTGTGAAGATCAGACTTTGATAGATCCCTATTCTTTAAATAAAACAGGGTGCCCACTCACACCTGATTGTCATCCCATTGATTGAAAACACCTGACTCTAATTTCACCTTCAAATGAACTGCTAATCCTAGAGGTTCACATACTTTTGCCGCTCACAGATATGTAATATTGGATCATTTTCCTCAATAAATAAATGACCAAGTATAATATTTTTGTCTCATTTGTTTAACTGGGTTCTCTTTATCTACTTTTAGGACTTGTGTGAAAATGTGATGATGTTTTAGGTCCTATTTATGCAGAAATATAGAAAATTCTAAAGGGTTCACAAACTTTCAAGCACCACTGTAGGCCCTGTCCACACGGCAACGGATTCAGGTGAATCCGATACAATTGTTTATCGTTTTGGCCTGTCGTCCACACGGCACCGGCGTTTTGGGTGCCCCACAACACAATCTTTTGAGAACGGGTTCCAGAGTGGAAAGATCTGGCAACGTTGCCGTTGCGAAGTCGTCTGGATGAGTAGAACGGATTTGTTTATGATTACGTCACAACCACATGACTGAGTGCTTCACGCCAGGCAGAAGTGTAATCCTATAACTTGGTTCATGAAACGCGCTTGAATATTTGTGTAATGGTGCAAAGTGAGAGAGAGAGAGAGAGAGAGAGAGAGAGAGAGAGAGAGAGAGAGAGAGAGAGAATGAATATAGCCCTTAGGGCAGAGTCAATCCCGCCAGCAAAAAATAGGGAAAAAAAAAAGGAGCGATCTCACCTCTTCAGATGTTGGTTTAAGTCCTACAATACATTCCTCAAAAAGGGCGTAAAAGAATAAATTAATCCATCAACGTGTAGCATTCAATTTATTCCGGACCATTAAAAGACGCCGCCTTCCGCGTAGACTCATACGTCATCCTCGCCGCCATATTGGATGGGTCAAAGCGGAGAATAAAGATGCCTCATTCATGTGCTGTGTTTAACTGTACCAACAGGTTTACCTGTACCAACAGGTTTACCGTCCAAACGAGATCACATGGGATTACCTTTCACAGGTGAGACTGGAAAAATACTTTTCATTGTATTTGGTCATTATAATGTAATTTTACGAACAGATTTTTCTGACTTTGTGGCTAATATGAAGTCTCACGCATAATAGTTTATGCGCATGCGTCCTTACTTCTATTGTTCTGGTGTCTCCGAAGGGACCGTCTTACAGCGCCCCTAGAGGTGTGGCATGTGTATTGCATCGTTTTCAGCAAGCGTTGCGTTGCCATATGGACCTGATATTTTACTGATCGTTGCCCATGTGGACACGATATTTTTTTAAATAACATCTCATTGCCGTTGTGTGGATGTAGCCATAGCTCTGCTGCTGTATCCTAGCGTTGCAATGGAACAAACAATTGAGTTTCACCTCTTGGTGAGTCTATGTTCTTTTGCTCTACAGTAGCTTCCATGTCCTAAAATCCCACAGCGCCTTGCATTGCTCACTTCGACTGATGTCATAATCCCATTTGCTATACTTGGAATGGCCAACAAGTTTTTTTTTTTGGGGGGGGGGGGGGGGGGGGGGATCAAGAGACACAAACACTTCTTATGCCTAGGGATGTTTGTCATGTGTATGTAATCAGGTACATGATCAACTAAATTGATACGTAAATCAACTGCTTCATTCCTAGGTCAAAATTACTATAAATATTTGCAAACAATCATTTTGCATGTTCAACAAAGAAAAGGAGTCCGTTTCTGTAAAATTTCATTTAGGACAATTTTACCTGAACAGAAGGGTTAGAGTATTCAATAGTCACTGATTAACCTTGTGTCTCTCACTTTTAAATGACAGTGTGAAATAGGCCTACAGCCCCCTCTCCTCCACCCAGTCTATTGTAATGCTTAGACCTTAGTGGGAGGCTAATGGACACAGGGTGAAGTCTGAAATCTGAACCTGCACACCTGACTGCATGACAAAAGAAAAAGCTACCCAAGTGCCAATGGTAATAATACATTTAATTTGTTTCACGGCACCTTTCAAAGCACCCAAGGTCACCTTTCAGATAAAAAGTCAACGTTAAAAAGAAAAATCAATGATAAAAACATCAAAATCATAACAGCAAGTGGGTGGCTTAGAGCCCATATGCTAATTTAAAAAGGTGAGTTTTAAGTGCACTTTTGAACTGTGAAACAGAGTCCAGGGTACGAATATGTAAGGAAGGGAATTCCATAGTTTAGGAGCGGCATATGAGAAAGCCCTTCCTCCCATTGTAGTGAGTCTGACGTTTGGTTCAGCCAATAATCCCGTGCTAGATGACCGTAGTGAACGTGAGGGTGTGTAGGTCTGTAGGAGTTCTTTAATACATGGAGGGGCAAGATTGTGGAAGGCTTTGAAAGTGATTAGCAGGATTTTAAAGTCAATACGTTGGGATATTGGAAGCCAGTGTAGTTGGATCAGCAGGGGTGAAACATGGTGGAAGGACTTTGAACAGGTAATAATGCATGCCGCAGAGTTTTGGATGAGCTGTAGACGATGGGCAAGTTTGTTTGGGATGCCTGTCAAAATTGCGTTGCAGTAGTCCATGCGGGACGTTACCAGGGTGTTAACAAGCACTTCAGCAGAGTACTGGGCAAGTACAGGACACAGTCTGGAGATGTTCCTGAGATTAGGGCTGCTCGATATTGGAAAAAATCAATATCACGATTTTTTCAGTAAATATCGATATCGCGATTTTTAAAACGATATTTATACACCTTTTTTTAAAGCCCTGATCATTAACACCTGAGGCACCGGGCCACATTTTTATAGTACAGGCCTCATAGGCTACCTGTCAACCCTTCCCGTTGTACCCTGAAACGCCTTTTACTTAAACTATTTACTGTGCAAGCGCGTACTTTGCATAGGTCCTATAGCCTGCACAAGGCTCACGTTCTCCTCACTCAACATTTCCGATCACAGAATTTGGAGCCAGCGCTGGTATTACCAGTGATTACTGCGTAACGTCCGCACTGGCTCGTAGCCAGCCAAGGATAAAATCTCTCTCACACACACACACACTTAACAACACACAAGCTTACGTTGTAGACACCAACATTAAAACACGCACACACACGGACTGGCCATTGGGAGTAGCGGGAGTTTGTGGGCCGGCGGAGAAAAAAAAAAAAAAAAAGTTGCGCGCTGGCCTTTAATATGATAAGCAATGTTAACAGTTTCTTAAAGAAACTGTTAACATTGCTTATCATATTAAAGGCCAGCGCGCAACTGTAATAAACAATGTTAACAGTTTCTTAAAGAAACTGTTAACATTGCTTATCATATTAAAGGCCAGCGCGCAACTGTTTTGTTTTTTTCTCCGCCGGCCCACACTGAACCACCGGGAAAACTCCCGCTACTCCCGATGGCCAGTCCGTGTGTGAACACGCACAATATAGAGACAAGTCCTTAAGAATTAACATATATGAAAATAGCTCAGCGGCATGTAAACATTCCCTGAAAGTGTAGGTGGCACTGCGGCTAGATGCTACGTGAAATGGCACAAGGCAAACACCATGCTTCGCTCAGTCAACAGACAAAATCCACGAACCCAGTAGTCCTCCTACTACTGTGGGTTAGTGTTCTGTGGCCAAAAACACCCTATGCACAGTCATTCCAAAACATCCCCACTAGTTGCAGGTTATGTCTCAAATACAGATATGCGTTGTGGATTAAGCGATCTATTTTCAAGCATCAGGCTTCTCTTCCTTCATCTTCCAAATGTGGACTCCGCTATCTTTTTGGCATGTCAGCATTGAAATACCATTTGCAGAGATATTTCACTCGAAAAGTAAAAGCAACACATGATTAGGGCTACATGATTAGCAGGGGGACACCGTTTTAAGCGCACGGAATTTTAAAAACAATGTAATTACATCTGAGTCCGTCTACATCGCGCAATAAACCCGTCCTTAGCAGAACCTACTTCAAAGCATGATGCTAGCTGCAGATGCACAAGTCAAAATCAAATGAACCCAAGTAAACATGCCGCGGCGGGCAACATTAATAACCAAATTGCCTTACCTTAAAACGCTGCCTTGACCACAGGACGACTCGCAATTATTCCACTTAAATCCACACGGTTTAACACATCTAACACAGCTAGCAAGCTGGATATGTGCTAATATTGTTGTGCTTGTTTTCTTCCGTAGATGCCATTTTTACATTACCCAGTCCCACATCCAAAAATATGACGTAAATATGTTAATTGTATTATTATAACTATTAGCAAGCAAATCAAACAACATATTAACAAATCAATATATCAAATCACCCGACACGTATGAAAACAGAAGAATTGATTTTTTACTGTTGCGGAGATATCGCGGGAGTAGAATGGATGACGTATGCAAGGCTACGGTGTGCCTTAGGGGACAGAAGGGTTCGTTTTACCTTACTGTCACGTCAATGTTATTGTTGTTTTATTGCCATTGTAGAAATATTGTGCACGTCCCTTTCGACAAATGACAAAAAATCGTTTCATATCGATATTATGAATTTTGATATCGTTTGACACCAATATCGATATCGCGATAAAAATACGATATATTGCACAGCTCTACCTGAGATGGAAGAACGCAGTTCGACAGACATTATTGATGTGGTTGGAGAATGAGAGGGTGCTGTCCAGGATAACTCCAAGGCTCTTTACCTGTTTAGAGACTGGTATAATGTCCTTACCTATAGAGAGTGATGATATTGCTTTTTTGAAGTTTTGTTGTGGTTCCAATGAGTAGAAGCTCACTTTTACTGCTATTGAGTTTTAGGTAATTTCTTGTCATCCATGCCCGTATGTCATGGAGACAGGCAGTGAGGGCACTGGGTGGGATGCTGGCAGCGGGCCTAGTGGACACAGAGCTGGGTGTCATCAGCGTATGAGTGAAACTGTATTCCATAGCACCTGAAAATGTTACCAAGGGGAAGGAGGTAGACAATGAACAAGAGTGGCCCCAGTACTGATCCCTGTGGAACTCCATGATGGAGGGTGGAGCTTTCAGATCGCTGATCCTGGATCTGGACAAAAGTAGGTTCTGTCAGATAAGGAGCTCTTAAACCACTTATAGGCAGTGCCACAGACTCCTATGCTCATTAGCCGCTCTAACAGAAGTTGAGGGGATATTGTGTCAAAAGCAGCACTGAGGTCCAGAAGGATGAGGATGGACAACAGACCAGCATCAGCTGTACGAAGATGATCATTTGTGATCTTAACAAGCGCTGTTTCAATACTGTGTTGAGGGCGAAAACTAGATTGGAATTGTTCAAAAAGGTTAGGATATTGGAGGCATATCAGAAGTTGAGATGCAGTGTTTATACTGTTTATATTGTTTGTTTTTTTCAATTATTCTATTTTTATTTTTTGCATTGCCTGTTTGCACCGTGGGTCAGACAGGACTGAAATTTCATCTGTGCTGTATGTCGAGCATGTATAGCATATTTGACAAAGTTGACTTGACTTTCTCAAGTATTTTGGAAATGAATGGCAGGTTAGATATAGGACGATAGTTGCTGAGGTCATTACAGTCCAGTCCAGATTTTTTTCAGTGTTGGTCTGATTATGGCAACTTTTAGTAATGATGGGACTGTGCCAGCTGTCAGAGAGGATTTTATAATGGAGGTTATCAGGGTTATTAAAGCTGGTAAGCATGCTTTAACTAGAGAGGTAGGGATGGGATCCAGAAGACAGGTTGAAGAGTTTGATTTAGTAATGAGCTCAGAGATGTAGTCCTCAGTTGGAAGACTGAAGTCACATAAGGCACTAGGTGAGGTTAGTTTTGTGGCACTTGCTGCCAGCAGTTCAGGCTGGATGACATTTGCAGTGGCCAGCTGTTAATGGATGTTGGTGATTTTAGATCAAAGAATTTCAGGAAAGCAGAGCAGTTGTCATTAGGGAGGTTGTTAAGGCTGGATACTGGTGGTTTCAGTAGATTTTTCACAGTGGAGAAAGGTTTCCTAGTATTCCCTTCACCAGAGCTGATGGCATTAGTAAGGTAGGAGTTTTTCGCTATTGATTGCATATTTTTGTAGTGAAGTATATGATCAGAGTACATTTGTTTATGAATACTAAGTCCAGTTTTTGCACTAAGCCTCTCCAGGTGACATCCTGCTGCCTTGAGCCGCCGTAGCTCCGGTGTATACCAAGGGGCAGAGTGGGTAAAGGAAACAACCCGAGTTTTAACAGGGGCGAGGGCATCAAGCGCAGAGGATAGGCAGCTGTTATAGTCCACTAGGTTTGAAGGTAGAAAAGCAGAGACAGGGCTTGAGGCAATTAAATTAATAAGATCCTCCTTCTCTATATGTCCGATGTTGCGAACAGACGTGATGCGATTTTAACTTACTGAGCAGTAGGTTAGCATTGAATAAGACAGGCTTATGGTCAGAGATGGGTCGGTCAGCTGAATTGATACTAAATGGGGCAATGCCAGTACAACATATTAAATCAAGAGTATGGCCCTTTGAATGCGTAGGAAAATCAATATATTGGGCCATATCAAAACAATCCAACATTGCCTTAAAATCTTTAGTAAGTTAGTTATCCGAGTGGTCAAAGTGGATATTAAAATCCCCCAGTAAAATAATGTTTGAAGACATAGCACTGAAGGAAGTTAAAATAGTTGAGAATTCATTAATGAAAGTATTTGATGGTTTGGGTGGTCTATAGAATGTAACAATAATAATAATAATAATAATAATAATAATGTGTCCATGGAGTTTAACAGCCAACATCTCAAACGAGGATTGCTCAGGTTGGGAGAGCAGCTCTAATTTTGCACCCTCGCGATAGATTAATGCAATACCACCCCCTCTGCCGGAAGTACGAGGTTTGGACAGGTAAACAAACCCAGGTGAACCCAATGGTCTGTGCAAACACAGCCTAAAGAGAGACAGACATCATGCATAGCATCAACAATGCTTGAAACTGGTACAGGCTGTTCTGATTGTTATTCATTTTGGCTAGTTTAATCCTTGAGATTTACCTTCGCTCACACATCTGTTCTCTGCTTAATTAAAGGAGATACGCAGAACCATGGCTTCACTTTGTTTATAAATGCCTTTAGACCTCAAAAATGGCATAGGAATAGTTTTAAGCATTAGCAATAAATCTAATATAGTAATTTTTATGATAATGATTCATATAGGTAGCAGTCTGAGTGAATGACCTTGACGTCCATAACATCACGGCAGGAAGTTTATCGGTCTCATCGCCATTTCCGCTATACTAAAACACAGAGCTGATGATAAATTCTCTATTCTCTAGACTGCTTTGTTCACTGGCTTTATTTCATAAGCTGGGGGCCTCCATGGCCGGCGTGTTACTATCAGATTCACTTTCTGATGGTTCGAACTGATACAGTTCTACGTGTAGCATGTACATACACTCCAATTTCAGGACTATCACAGTCAGATGTATTACTATCTGAGGAATCCGAAGAATCTCCAATAAATCCGAACAAAGAGGCCATTGCAACCACTCTCGCCTGCCGAGTTTGACTTTGGTCTATAGCTGTCAAAGACCTCGGCCTTAAAACAGGTTACCACTGTGACGTCACTCACTCAGGGTTGGCTGGCTCAGCAGGGCAGTTCAAATGCCAACTCTGCAGTCAATTTTCACACCACTATTTTTTTTTAAATTCTCATTTATGCAGCATACAAGAATCAGGGCTGGAGATAGTATCCACTCAGAAATGTATTTAAAAATAAAAGGCTTTGCGTATCTCCTTTAAGGTTATCTTGACCAGTAATGTCCATCTTCTTCCTTTCATAAGGTTATCGGGACCAGTGATGTAATTTATTACCCATGTACGCAGTCATACTTAATTTTGTCAATCACATCTTTAAATCAACACATTCTTGCATGTGGATATATAAACCCCCTTCCACAGAAGCCAAGCGAAGATGTCCAGCATCTGTTGCCCAAAGAAAACTACAGCTAAAATAAGCTCTTCTACTGGATTATTTGGATAATCTTAGTCAGAAAGAAGTGAATGATATATATACACACACATGGAACCTAGTTTATTAGCAGTCATGAACCATACAAAATTCTGCAAAACGACTGGAGTGATGGTGCAGACTTGTGGCCTAGCGTTAGCCACGTGTTGAAACGTAGCTTCTTTTTCCCCCAAAAAAGTCCCAACACAGAACAACAGTTTATATTCAACCCCCCCTCCACAACAGCAAGAAAACCCATGTGTAAAGACACCCCTCAACATCAGCTTTTGGGAACAGGAATGTTGCAAAAGCCAAAGCATTTACTCTCAAAAGGACTCCTACATCAACTGTGGGCTTGATGGTATTCCCAGCTCTCCATGATTCAACAACCCTGAAGACATCTAGTTACAGTGCAAATAGCTCTATCACTTATACATTGATACTCATTGTTAAAATAACATCTGAAGTGTTATTACTTGGAAAATAAAATATATTGCTCTAGACCAGGGCTTTTCAAAGTGTGGGGCGCCAGAATTATCCGGGGGGGCACAACTTCAGCTAGCCTTTGCCAGAGACAAAATGGACCGATTTTTAGTACCTAAAGTTACAGTGAGTGAAGAGACAGAGTCTGGGCCAAGCAAAAAAACAGACCCTCCAGAATTTCGCGATGTTGCGATTTGCAACATCAACGCAAATTCAACCAATCCCCGCAAATTCAGGGTGGTGTTGCAATTATATCCAATCACCGCAACTTTCCCACAAATTTGACCAATCGTTAGCGTCGTCTTGAGGTGACGTCGACAAACTACCTTCCGCCTCACTTCCGTGTATACGTTCAAGAGAAGCACCATGCGTGCAGCGTTGCCAGATTGGGCGGTTTCAAGTGCATTTTGGGGGGTTTTGAACATATTTTGGGATGGAAAACGTCAGCAGTATCTGGCAACACTGCATGTGCGAGTCATTGTTTATGTAGGCTTAAATTCTGTTACTGAAAGTGTGTTATGTTTACAGTGAAGGACTGTGTGCACTTTACATTATTTGTTACTTAATACAAGAAATTAATGGATGCCAACATTTTTGCCAAAATGGTATTTTATTTTCCATTGTTTAGGCAGCTTCAGCATCATACTGTGAGATTCTGTTCAAATTGTTTTGTTTCTTCTATGAAGCCTGAGCCATTTATTTTATTAGTTTATAATTATTAATTTAGTCTTCAGGAGAGACTGCCTGCACACAGTATTAGTAATAGTTTTTTTTTTCTTACATGAAAGCTGAGGCATTTATATTATATTTTAAGGTAACTTCATGTTGTGCTGTGAGGTTCTCTGCACTTTAACTTTTGAACCAACAGGTGCATTTGGATAAGTAAAGCCTATTTTTCTGCATTTTTGTAGTCCTGGTAATCTTTTATATTGGTAAAGTTGCTTATAGGACCATTTCTCAGTGTCTGTTTTTTTAATCAATAGGTTTTTAGTAATAACTTAATATTTACATATCACTCAATTTTAATCACAAAAAGAGAAAATCAACAATTTCTCGCAACTTTCACTTCCTCCCGCAATGTAATCGCAACAAAAACCTAAAAAACACCGCAACTTTCATCGCAATTTTTTGGAACCCCCCCGCAACAGACATTTTAGCCCACAACAACCACAAAAAAGGCCCACGGAATCCTGGGGGGACTGAAAAAAGAAGGAAGTATGACCACGATTATTTAAAGTTTTGGATTTTCATGGACTGGATCTGAAGATGCTCCACTGCCACAGTGTGTTGTCTGCCAAGAGGTGCTAGCTAACGATGCTATGAGATGTTTAAAATGTGTAAAAAAAAAAAAAAAAAAAGATGTTTTAAAAAGGACAGATGTTTAAAATGTGTAAAAGAAAAAAATAAAAATGTGTACAACCATTTTTTTTAAAATACAAATGGAACATTAAGTATAGCAACAACAAAAATTGTAAGGGGGGGCTGACTCTCCCACACTTTGAAAACCCCTGCTCTAGACTTTCAAACAAGATTGTCAGATTTTATTTTAATTTTACCTAATCATGGATGGTACAATAATTACAAAGGCTAACAGAATCAGCACATTCCGGTTGTAGCTATAGTCATATAGTAAGTATAAATCACCCTTATAATAATAATTTCAATAAATGGTTAATGTTCAGTACCCTCTTCATTTATTCTCTATTCAAAAAGGCAGAACTGAGTGACACCGGTTGATAAATGTGTAATGTACGGTAAACAGTTTTATCCAAAATAGTTTTTCCTGCCTTAGTCGATTTATTTCCATTTTACATGCATGCAACTGTTGTAAAGTTCAGTGTGTTTGTGTAGAACTCTCCCAAACTGCAGGTTCATTACTCTCTGGCTCCATGGGGACATTTTGCACATGACTGGGTTCCTCTGATAACAGAAACAAAGCTTCAGCGCTCTCTGCTCTTAATCTTTTCTGTTCATATTGTACATGTCGCTCCTTGTTGGGTTTTTAAGAGATTTATTGGTTTGAAACCAATCTGGGTTTTCTGCGTTGAATAAGGAAGCTGCTTCACCTGTAAGAAAATCAAACACTTTCATAAAGAAGCTAACTTGAATGCAAGCAGAAACAAATAAAACGAGATTCTTAAACTCTTCCATACTTTTGACTCTTTTTTTTTTTAACAAATACAATTGTGAGTTTCTCTGGAGTTTTCAGGCTTCGCTCCTCTCATCATATTCTCTTTAACCACTTGTTTCTTCATTGTTCTTGAAACATTTGCTTCTCTTTGTTAACATTTTTCTTAATAAACAGGGAGACAGTAATGCTTTTTATCTATTTCTCAATTTGAAGAACCAAAAACCGCAAAAATTAACCATATGGGTCCGTCTCAGAAACTGGTCTCTCGTTTGGGACATTATGGTCAAAAAATAAATTCTAATTTTACTATTTTTTTTGCATTTACCTAACACTAAATGTTTCTTTTGTCATGTTTAATAAGAATAAAGATCGTATCTTGCTTTATATGGCCTCCACTGTGGAAAATCTTCATTATAATCCAAATGCTTTTGTAAAATTGATTTACATATAAAGTAACTACATCATGAAGAATTAAAGCCCCTTCTTCACAGATGAGTGAAAATATTGAATAAATTTCCTCTTTTTGATTGCTTGGGTTAAAAATGCCAAGTTATGATGACTGAATTGATTATTCACTTAAATATGAATAATATGATACATTTTGGGTATTTGATATGGCGAAATAGGACACAACAGAAAAAAAAAATCAAGAACACACCAGAAAGATGAGAATAACAGCGGTGGTAAAAGAACAGTGACTGTACCAGCTGAAGGTCGCACAGGTGTCTGCTGCGGCACGCGAGCAGCGGGACATCACTACCGCACCAGATGGAGTGTGAGGCGGGGGCAGGGCAAAATGACTGGCCGTAGATTCTATCAAAAGTTTGATCTAAATTGACCATGGTTGCAAAATATTGGCCATACATACGCAAACATTACAAAACATGAAAGTAAGATGAAAAAGAAACATTGCCTTATACTGCAAGACTAAAACAAAAAACTGTCAAAAATCACCTTTTCAGTGATAACATCCAAACAGATCACTCATGTAACAGAAAGACCGCAAATGGAAGCATGATCAACTTCTAACTATTGGGGCGGAAAATTCCATTCTACACATGCAAATTGTTAATGTGTGTCCTTCCCCGCACACAAATAACACGCTACAGTAAAAAAAGACCACAACTCATATTATAGCTCAGAAATTCATACAAGACCAGCTACCATTGTAACATTCTGTAAGAAAAACATTCTATAACTAACTTTCAGCTTTCGTTTTAAAAAACAAATCACAGATGATTTATAACAATTTTTTTATGGCATAGTGATTTTAAGTTACTACTTTTGGTGAGGTAGCGACCTTGACCCTGAGGCTTTCCGTTTAGATCAAAAAACACACGATCGTATTGGTTTTGGGTATGCAGAAAATGGAGTTACAACGGTGATCAAATATTTTGCATGATGTTTTATTACAGTTATGATTATTCTGTGAGTGCACCAATCCTTAGGTGTATAAAGTTACAACTTAAAATACAATTAGTGATTACTGTAGACTTTTCAGTGGACTACAGTCTTTTTAAGGGAATGCAATGCAGTCAACCATTTATCATGTCCCAGATCAAGCCGCCATTTTTCCAAAAATTTTCAGAATTTTTGCCAAATTCTGAATATTCATATCAAAGATTTATCTGTATTCTTTCTTTCATCATTTTATTTAAAATTAAAACCAACACCACCATTCAAAACCGTATAGTTTATTGACAGTATATTTAGTGGGGTACCCCCACAGTACCCAGTTTCTGAGACCGACTCATATTATAGACAGATTAAGCCTTGCTTACATGAAAGACTGTGTGTCTGACCCCCAGGTGTAATTATCACGTGATGCGTGACATGTGCAAGGTGTTTATAGACCCTTTTCACGTGACGTCACGACAAACGCGGCCGCCATTTTGGACATGTACTACCAGTAGTTTACCACAGCCAGCATTGAGGAACGGCAGCAAAGAAAGTGTTTATTTTCAGCAAGACTTCCATCATGCCACTATATTGTTGTGCACCTGGATGTAGTAACCATCAACAAACAAGGCAAGGGTTATCATTTTATCAGATCCCGACGGAGAAGATGGATAGCGGCCATAAACAGGAAAGATTGGCAGGCCTCGGCATACCAGCGCTTGTGCAGTGACCACTTTGTTGGAGGTAAGACGAATAAAATTAGCCAGAAAAGGCATTACATTGCTGTTAACATTCTGTGGCAGCGAGTGTGTAACCAAATAGGCAAAAATAACCTATTGTAACCTCTTTGTTCTTCTGTAGTAGCTATTAGCTAACGACATTAGCTAGCGTTGTGTTCCTTTGCTGTTGGTACACTGTAGGACAGATCAGAGGCAGTGTCCTACAAACAGCGCTTAATTTGAGAGGGAGCAAGCCGGAGCGCGCTCCAGAACCTCGGGCATTGGCTCCGGCAGCTATTTACACTGGATCCGGTGATCCGACACCTCTTTTGACTATGTAACAAAAAAAAAAAAAATCCCAAATAATTAAATAAAAAAATGCAAGTTTATTTAGTGTTAATGTCTGATTTTGATATCTGTCTTGTTGGTGATCTCTCTCATGAAACGACATCCACAAAATATCTGCAGATGAACTTAATTTGCAGTGTTATTACAAAACATGCCCAGAAGCGCAGCGCCGTGCCCCCCGCCCCCTTTTTTTCCGCACCGGAGCCGCTCATCCTCTGCGCTCCGGGACCTCCCACTTTACAAATTAAGCACTGCCTACAAATAAGTGTTCAAAACAAGAGGAACATGTATTTGTCTCTTAAATCCAGGCCATTCCCTGTAATCTGTAACAACGGTTGGAGAAAGTAATGGCAAATAGTGAGTGCACAAACCATAGAAGGTAAACTGTACACAGTGCCAGGGCAGTGTGATGGTATGTCTACTTTTAGAGATTGTGTTAGCTTATCAATGAACACACTCGTCACTCGACGAGTTTCACGTCTTTACGATGGATACTTAAATGTGTGTTAGGTATTATTGTTGCAGTCTAAGCAGTCATTGTAGCAGCTAGATGAGCGAGAACCGAAAGGGTCTGTGCCATAAACCGTTATTTCTGTACGGCGTTGCTAATGTGTTGTTACTGTTGTTATTTCTCCCTCTGCTCGCCCTGTAAATGCCCTCCGTCGCTGGATAGCGAAGGTGTTTTCTGCATCTCGCTCCTTTTTCTTGTATGTTCTCCGTTTGTCGCCTTCCTCGCATTCAAACCAATTCGAGCCGAAGTCCGCTACATGTCCAAAATGGTGGTCGCGTTTACGAAGGTCACGTGACTGAAAAGGGTCTATACTCATGTTTGTCCTACAATAGAGCCCCTGCGCATGACATCTCACACCACATGATAATTACACCTGGGGAACAGACAGACACCGTCTTTCGTGTAAGCAAGGCTTAATCTGTCTTCAGCATGGTTCATTTTTACGCTGTTTTTGGTTGTTCAAATCATTCAAATAGTGAAGTAGATAAAAAGGTACTACTGTCTCCCCGCTATCAAGAAAAATGTTAAAGAGAAGCAAATGCTTCAAGAACAACAAAGAAATGAGGGGTTAGAGAATACGACGAGAGGATCTAAGCCTGAAAACTCCAGAGAAATTCACGATTGTATTAAAAAAAAGAATATCGGAAGTGAGTATGGGGCAATTCCAGCGTTATGGACGCGACACTTGAACTCAAAATGGCAACAAATGACCCAGTGCATGTTTTATTGTCTCCCAGTATTTAAACAGGTGTTGCATATTTTAAGGCTGTACCATACTGGAGAAGTGATAGAACAAGAACAATTCCCATAGTACATCTAGGGCATGCCAGGAAATGCCAATAAAAGATGCGTTATGGATGTGACAGAAAAAGTATCACTTTTCTTGGGTGACTGTACATTTTTATCAAACTCTGTGAAATCATAAACCTAATGTCGAAATGGAGATATCCATTTGATAGAGGAGTCCAAGGTGAATATTAAAAAATCTTTGTTTAAAATATTTTGTATTTCATGCAGAGTTTCAGAAGGAAAAGTCAGCGTTATGGATGTGACGAAATTCCGTTATGGCTGTGACGCGTCTGAAATAGACATGGCATATGTTTAGAAAATCAGCAATTTAACCACCATAACCCTTTGAAAAACTCTCTAAATATCAGTTAAAACTATCAAAGTTCTTAAATAATATTTAGGATGGCTATTGTTTTGCTGTTTTGTGGATTTTAGCATACATTTCTGTGGCTTGTGGCAATAATATAGAATTGTACATGATCAAAGTTGATTTTAGCTTGGGTTTTACATTATAAGAAAGAAAGACTGACAGTGACATATTAGGTTGGTTACAAATTGGTTCAACTTATTCACATCTGTAAAATACAGGCCTAGGTGATATCTCTGGGAGTGGTTTTGATGTATTACATGCTGCTTTATTTTTGCATGGTGAGGTTGACATTTACATGGAATTGCCCTATGGAAGCGTTTGCTTAAAGCTGTACAGCTTCTCATATCATCTCTAGCCACTTTATCCTGTTCTACAGGGTCGCAGGCAAAATCAGTGAAATTTAGTCCCCTCTGAAATTTGGTCAATTTAAAAAAAAAAAAAAAAAAAACCACCACAGGCCATTCTGTAGCTGGGAAGTTATTTAATTTGAGGGGATTCCCTAGTGTCTTGAATTGCGTTATGGTGAAACGGGGTGTATCACGATCTGACACACCAAGTTATCAGGAATCAACTCTTCCCCCCAGTGGAAATTTGAGTAACTATTCATGCACAATTTATACATTGAAAGTCTTTTCTACTTTTGCAAATGGCCAAAAGATCGTTAAGGTGTTGATAATTGTAGCCGCCACTCTATAGGACTACAGCTACAATTGGAATGTGCGGATTCTGTTAGTATCCACTATGAGGTAAAATTAAAATAAAATCTTAACAATGAAAGTCTAGAGCAAGATATTTTGTTACTTTACAAATAACACTTCAGATATTGTTTCAACAATAGTATTAATGTTTAACCGTAAAAAGTGCAAATAGCTGTGTAACTAGATGTCCTTGGGGTTGTTGAGACATGGAGGGCCGGAATACCATCTAGCCAACAGTTCATGTAGGAGTCCTTTGTGAGTAAATGCTCTGGCTTTCACAGCACTCTGTTCCTAAAAGCTGATGTCAGGGAAAATAATATTTAGACAAAGAAGGTCTGCTTGCTTTTGTAGTAGTTTGTTGCATTTTTGCACGATTTTAACAGCTCTTCCATGTCGGGACTATTCGGGAAAAAGAAGGTATAGGAAACTGCGAAACTAGAGCATGACGGAATATTGCACATGCGCATAAAATTGGTTGGCAAGAACCATTCACAATGGCCGACAAAGTTGCATCATCACCTAATTTTCGTAGCGATTTATCGCAGTATGCAAGTTCGTTGTCAATTGATGCTAAGCAAAGATATGCAGCAAAGCTTCTGTACAACAGTGGCACCAAAGTTCTGCCTGATCCTTACGCAGTTACGGACAAATGGGACCCAAATCCAAGCACCTGGCCTGACCTTTGGCGATATCTACCTGTATGTGACTGACACGCCTTCAATATACACAAAAGAATCAATGAAAGCCTACAAGTCTCTTGATGCATACAAGTAAGTGTTATTCAGTTGTTTTATTGAAATACTCTCTCTCATTATATATATATATATATATATATATATATATATATATATATATATATATATAAAAAAGCTAGTTATAATTGCTTGATATAAGGATTTTTTTGGTACCTTGCATACTGCTGACTGCTGTTGACCTGTTTAGCATGGTAACCCATATTTACAGATGGAGTGTAGTCTGGACTGCTTTCATCATTACTTTTTGTGCCTAATAATAAAAAGATGAAATAGGCACAATATAATCTTTGAAACATAAAAGTTAATGTTGTTGCTTCACACGCACACACCAAAGAGTACAGTACTAAACTTAAGCAAGTTCTACATTTAGAATGCACGAGCAGTGTTTTAAATCCAGGCTATGCTATTTATCTTCAAATACATATCATGAAAAGTTCGACCAATCTTCTAATGTCAAATATTTATACTGCAAAAAGTATATAAATTTGCCGCGAGTGCGTTTTTATCTAATAATATTAAACTGCAAAACAAAATCATAATAAAAAAAAAAAGTAATGTGTCTTACCAGATATAAAGTGTCGAAAGCAAACACGGTCGTTGGCAGTAGGTTCCCACTTATCACGCTTAATTGCTGCGATCCAAAGCTTTCGGCGAGCTTCAGGTTTCTTTGGTATGCGATAAAAGCTCTTGGGATCATTTTTATCAAATCTGTATGTACAGCCGATAACACAACACGACACTACCATAATTAATTAACGTATAAGTGTGAATGACCCGATAACTCCGATCGGCTAACCTCTAATACGATAAATAACCTCTTGCCAACCAAAGCATCACGTGACCATATGGTGACGTCACACCGAACTTTCCTGTGATCCACCATGTAGGCTAACGCTATGCCACAAATCCGCACCGTCACTCCAGTCGTCACTGGAGTGTACACAATATAGCCAAAACGCGTTCGAGAGACCGTTTTTACAGTGTCTCGACGAAAGGTCTCAACACACTTACCATGTAACAAACTTGTGCGTTACCAACTGCTTCTAGTTTTTTTTTTTTGTTGTTGTTGTTCCAGCTGAAAATCAGGCTACTTCTGATACCACCGAGCTGAGAGAAGTCAGATTTCTGCTCAGAAACAGGAAAGGAGATAAGTGTGTAACTCCAGTCACACTCTGCCTTCCCTCCACATCCATAAACTTTACCAACTGAAAAGATGGTTCCGTGCTCATACAGATACGATCCTCCGTCACCTACCTTTTTCTTCCTCCTCTTCTTCTTCGTTTATTGGCGGTTGGCAATCAACAAATCGGCGCAATACCGCCACCAACTGGCATGGAGGATGGCTCCGGATCTCTAACCCCCCCCCCCCCCCATCCTCTCCTTCTTCTTCTGTCAGGTTTATGTGGCGGTTGGCAAACGCAGTGCATTACCGCCATCTACAGGACTGGGGTGTGTACACTTGAATTAATTACTTGCACTACTCATAATGTGCTATGAAAGAGAGATGTAAATGAGGAGAGGGTGCGAGAGCCAGAGAGAGAAAGAAAAAAAAATTCCAACTGAATACCAGATAAATAATTGCATAATTAAACAAAAGTAGATCAAAGAAACAAATGACCAACTGCAAAACGTGAAAGCTGAAATCCCCTAGATGCGCTTAGATAGTTGACTTTCCCTGAGAAATGCTAATACTGCATCGGTGATGTATTTGGATCTAGGCTCAACTAGTAGATTTTCTAAAGACAGTGTCAGTTTAGATTTTTCCACAGCCTTTTTCAGTCCTTCTCTTTGCCTTGAATAATGCGTACATTTAAGTAAAACATGCTCTACATCTTCTGTCCCTCCACAGTGCTCACACAAACCAGTAAGATGTTTCTGAATCTTAAATAGGCTGCTATTCAGCCCTGTGTGGCCTATCCTTAATCTGGAAAACCATACCTCTTCCTGTCTCCCGGCATAACCTGATTTACTGAATGTGACATGTCTATGTACCTTATATAGATGTCTTCCTCTCTTCTCTTCCTTCCATTCGGCTTGCCAAAGTTTACTCACGTTAGTGTAGATTAAAACCTTAACTTCTGGCCGGCTGAGGGGAATTACAAGTTGGACTTCAGTGTTTGTAGTAGCCTCCTTTGCTAGCCTATCTGCTGCCTCGTTGCCCTCCACTCCCCTATGAGCAGGGACCCACACAAACTGGACATGCAGGCCTTGTTGGGTTAGTACAAACAATATTTGATTGATCTCATTTAGTAAGTCCTGACGGCATGGTGAGGAACCATTTTCTATAGACAATAAGGACGACATTGAGTCTGAACAGATCATAGGCTGAAGAGTCTTAAAATCCTCTATCCATTGGAGGGCAAGTATGATGGCTGACATTTCCACTGCAAGGATAGACAAATGGTCAGAGGTTCTCTTTTTAATTGAGATATTAAGGTCTGGTATGTGCACTGCTGCCCCCGTTCTGCCATCAAGATCTTTGGATGCATCTGTATAAATGATTGTATGGCCATAGAACGCATGCTGCAGATATTGGTCAACATCCCAATATATTCCATTATTTGCAATTTTATTTTTTGCTTCAAATATTACAGAGGGTATACCAAATAGCCATGGAGGGGTTCTGCTTAAAGGAACTGTGTCACAGCAAGAAACGGCACCAATTTCCAACTCATTCACCCACTTGTTCCCTCCCCAACCAAAACTGTTGTTCTGCGATTTACCATATTCCCAACAATCCAGTAGCACCTGTTTTGTAGGGTGTGACTCTTCATGCCCCCGTAAAGTTGTCCAGTACGCCATACCGAGCTTAAGTCGCCTAAGGTGTAGGGGCATTTCCCCTGTTTCAATTTGTAATGCTGGTATAGAGGATGTTCGAAATGCACCACTACAAATTCTCAAGCTTGTAGAATGAACTTTATCTAGGCCGCTGAGCAAGGTCTTAGAAGCCCCCATGAAAGCTACACAGCCATAGTCTAGCACCGACCTAACCAAGGCAATATAAATTCTTCTCAACGCAAACCCTGTCACTCCCCAGTCAAACCCTGATACACATTTGAGAACATTCACAGCCTTTTTACATTTCTCCATGACTTTCTGTATATGTTCCCTAAATGTTAGCTTGACATCGAACCATATACCCAGATACCTAATAGTGCATGTTTGAAAAAGAGTCTGACCGTACAATCAAAGGTCTACTGTAGGATTCACTCTCTTCTTTGAAAAACAAATAACTTGTGTCTTTTCCACCGACAGCCTGAATCCCCACTCTCTAGCCCACCTTTCAACTATATTAATAGCCCCCTGCATCTTCTTTTTCACATGGTCTACATTGCGGCCCCTCATCCACAAAGCCCTATCGTCTGCATACAACGCTCTATGAACAGCAGCATCCTCAATACCGCAAAATATATCATTAATCATTATATTAAATAATACAGGGCTACACACACTCCCCTGCGGCGTTCCATTCTCTATTTGATATCTCCTGGACAGACTTGTCCCCACTCTCACTTCGATGGTCCTATTTCTAAGAAAGTCACGTACCCAGTTAAACATTTTACCCTTAATGCCCATCCTATGCAATTTCAACAACAGCCCTTCTTTCCACAACATATCGTATGCTTTCTCTATATCGAAAAAGATAGCCAGCACAGACTCCTTGTTAACCTGTGCCTTTCTCACTTCATTCTCCAGGCACAGGACAGAATCCATGGTAGTGCACCCACTACGGAATCCACTTTGATAACATGAAAAAAGGCCTCTTTTTTCAACTTCATAGGTCAACCTCTTAGTCACCATTCTCTCCATGAGCTTACATAAATTAGACGTCAGAGCGACTGGTCTATAACTTTTCACATTAGACTTATCCTTACCTGGCTTTCCAATGGGAACCACAACTGAGTGTTTCCAACTCACTGGTAACTTTCCTTGTTTCCAGACCTCGTTATACAATTTCAAAATCACAAACTTAGCCATAACATCTAATTCCTTAATCATTTTATAGCACACACCATCCTTCCCTGGTGAGGTATTCCTAACTCCAGCCAAGGCTCTTATGCACTCACTCATTGTAAATTCCCTATCCACCACACCATCACCAACATGTTCCCTCTCCAGGATCTCCTTGTTGTCTTGTATAATCTTTCCCCTCCGAGATAGTTCTTCACCTGACAAGTTTCCTGAGCTATGTATTCTAACAAAGGCTCTCGCCAACATTTCTGCCTTTTCCAAGTTTGTTACTGCTTCACTTCCATTATCTTTGATCACCGGTAAGGAGTGATCCCTCCTAATGCCCCCCATCTTCCTAATCATGCCCCACACATCACTGACCTTAATATCTGCCCCTATTTGGCTGCAGAACGCTCTCCAATAACTCCTTTTTGTGTCTTTAATAATTCTTTTAACTCTGGCCTGAGCCCTTTTATATTCCAGTAGGTTGTGATAAGTATGACTTGCCTTTAAAACCTTGAAAGCCTTATTCCTGATCCTAATAGCATTTGTACACTCATCAGACCACCAAGGTACCATCTTCCTTCCCTGCCTTCCAGAGGACCTACCAATTACCTCTTCAGCTGAATCACACAGTATTAGTGTTATTATAGAATTTAGCTCGTCCACGTCATCAGTGAGTACAGGAGGGAGCTGCATAAGCTTAGCACTTACAGTAACCCTATACAATCCCCAATCTGCCTGCTTCAACTTCCATCGCGGAAACCAGTTCTCCTCCAAACAGATATTTTGATCTCTAATCGTTGTAGTTATGACATAGTGATCACTGCCAAGAGAATGGTCAGAAACTTCCCATCTGCTTACGCCAGCTATTGGCCCAGAAGTAAATGTGAGATCTATTGCCGATTCAGTTCTATGCGCAGCATCATACCTTGTACTACTACCATCATTCAAACAACTGAGGTTAAAATCATCCATGACTTCCTCAACAGTGATCCCATTTACATCAGTTTTTGTGCCCCCCCACAAGGTATTGTGTGCATTAAAATCACCACAAAACAATATATTCCCATGTCCCACTTCACACAAACTCTCCAGTGCCTTTCTCACTATAACCTTGCATGGGTTATAGAAATTAATAATTCTCAGTCTAGTTTTGTCAATCCATATGTCAACTAACACCACTTCAACATCTTCATTCATTTCTAAAATCCTGTAATTGATCCCCTGCTGCACAAACGTCGCTACCCCCCTCCCACCATATCCCTATCCTTCCTCACTGCCACATAACCATATAAAACAAAATCTTAAGAGGGCTTCAACCATGTTTCTTGTACGCAAATGATGTTGGGTTTGACGTCTTGCTCTTCAATAAACTGTTTAAACTCCTGGCCATTGGCCAGTAGACTCCTGGCATTCCATTGTAAAACACGCAAACACATTATGAACACTTGGGGGTGGCTAGACGAAAGTCGGGGTCCAATGGCTCTGAAAGCATATTATGTATGTCGAGTACTGTCAATCCTCGAATGTCTAGATGCTTCTCAGCTGCCTTTTTTATCATTTTAATTTTGTCTGTCCGACTCTCAATCAGTGCTGATCGGTTAATAACCTCCGCTATGAAAGCAACAAAATTCTTCTTATTCACTATAAGTGTATCGTCAGTGAGTTTGCAACACTTTTGGGGCATTTGGACTCCAGCAGGCATAGGGGCAGCATGCAAACCAACATTAACAGCAGTTCTCGCTTTGTTTTCTTTGTTAACCCGTTTGATGGCCTCCGCATATGAGATCTGCTCTTTAACTTTAACATTTTGCACCTGAACGGCTTTCTTATGCATCTCACAGCCTTTGTATGCCGCACTATGTTCTCCACCACAATTGCAGCATTTAATTTTAGTGCCTTCTTCACATTTACCATATTCGTGCTCCCCCCCACACCTAGCACACCTACACTTGGCTTTACACACTAACGCAATGTGGCCGTATCTTTGGCACTTAAAACACCTTGTTGGCGGTGGAACATATGGTCTCGTCTGATAACTAACGTATCCGATCATAATTCTTTCAGGTTGCTTGGGTTCCTGCAATGTTAGTAGAACAGACAGACTTGGCGTTTTTATCCCCGCCCTGGTAACCAGCAATCGTTTAACTCTGATCACTCTAGTACCTCTAATGTTCTGCTTAATTTCTTCTTCTGACAGTTCAGTCGGCACACCTGTTATCACAATCAGTGCATTCCCCCTTTCTACCCAGTCCTGAACTTTAACGTTAATTCCTAATAGGTTCCTACACTGCATCAGTCCCATACACTGGTCCCTATCCCGACAAACAATTAGCAGACTCCCGTCTCTTAGAGGTTTAACATCAAACACATCACCAACCAGTTTGTGTATCGCTGCACTCACTTTCAAGGGGTTCAGTAAACCGGGTTTTTGAAATTTCATAACCACCTTAATGTCTCTCCTCTTCTGCTTAATTCTAGGACCATCAGGTGTATCTCTTGTCTTACGTTTTTTCCTTTGGTTTCTCGACTGCACTAGTTGAAAGTCGTCTTGCTGGTCACCCTCACTGATTGTACTCATTTAATCTTCCTCAAACTCAATACTGTCTAAGACATTATCAAAATCTTGTCCAGTGTCACACCCCAGTCCTCCTCTAACAAAGTTCGAATCCACCGGGTCCGGTGGTTCTTTCTCTGACTTACTCGTTCCCACTTCAAAATCTAACACCAGGTTCTGCGTTCAGTGTTTCCGCGCCTCGATCAGACTCTTCCCCCACATCCTCTCAATTAAATTCGTTATTTTTAAGAACCTAAATGGAATGTGGAAGCATTCCTCTCTCATGTTTCTTTGCAGGATATCTATGATATTAAGATGTACTTTTCTCTTCCTGAGTTTATGGTTAACTACTTTCTTTCTGATTTATATTTTGACAATGTAATGTACCATGCTCAAGTCTCTTCTTGTCCACAGTGGTCACAGTTGCCAGTATTGTTTACCTATTTTATACACTACCGTTCAGAAGTTTGGGGTCACTTTGAAATTTCCTTATTTTTGAAAGAAAAACACTGTTCTTTTCAATGAAGATCACTTTAAACCAATCAGAAATACACTCTATATATTGCTAATGTGGTAAATGACTATTCTAGCTAAATTCTACTAAATGTCTGGTTTTTGGTGCAATATCTAGGTGTATAGAAGCCCATTTCCAGCAACTATCACTCCAGTGTTCTAATGGTACAATGTGTTTGCTCATTGCCTCAGAAGGCTAATGGATGATTAGAAAACCCTTGTACAATCATGTTAGCACAGCTGAAAACAGTTTAGCTCTTTAGAGAAGCTATAAAACTGACCTTCCTTTGAGCAGATTGAGGCTACGTTTACATTACGTCGAATCAGCGGATCATCAGATTAACGTTCTTAAAACGATTCGCGTTTACACTAAAACCGTTAGCCGTGCACACAGCAACGGCAATACGCGGATACGCTAATCACATGACTTTAGACGGCGCGTAACATGATCCCAGTGCATTTAGGGCATGCGCAAGGCTCACCACTTGCAAGTAGAAGGATGGCAAGCCGCGCAAGGCTCACCACTTGCAAGTAGAAGGATGGCAAGCCTAATACACGGATACGCTCGGCTCCGCAGGCATTCTGCGCTCCAAATCACTCCGCCCTGAACAGCGAGTGCCCTCTGGAGGGTGCACACTCCGGCCCTGCGCAGCTCACACAGCGCGCGAGTGAAGTGAACAAGCCACGATTCGGGACTGAGCCGCTGTGTGTGTGATCCCAGCGCATATCACTTACTACTTGCAAGTGGAAGGATGGCAAGCCTAAAGACAATCATAACTACACAATGGGCAGTATTTGCATCAGTATTTGCAGTATTTTCATACTTTTATACTCTTTAATGAAAGGTGATACAAGGCGGAAGTCCGCGCCGTTTTTCAGCAGTCGCGTCACATGACCAACGCCAGCGAATCAGGAAGGTGGATCTCACAGTGACGTTGTCCAATGAGACGCCAGCTAGAGCTCAGCACAGCGTATTCGCGTATTCTGAATGTTTACACAGCACCGGAGCTGACACGATCTGGATTGAATACGTGGACGCTGGCGGATTCCCGTTTCCTGGCGTTTCCAGGGGGTTTAATGTAAACGGACAGTGCATCCGCGAAGAAAACGAGACAGATACGGTCTAATGTAAACGTAGCCTGAGTTTCTGGAGCATCACATTTGTGGGGTCGATTAAATGCTCAAAATGGCCAGAAAAAATGTCTTGACTATATTTTCTATTCATTTTACAACTTATGGTGGTAAATAAAAGTGTGACTTTTCATGGAAAACACAAAATTGTCTGGGTGACCCCAAACTTTTGAAGGGTAGTGTATAAAGTATTGTTTAGTCCTGTATGTCCAAATCTGAGTCTTGATAGTATCATCTCCTCTCTCCTATTCCTTGTTGCATATCTAATTTCTCTCACTTTCCTTTAAATTTTATAAACCCCTCTCCCCTTCCTTTCTTCCTCCCATTGTTTCTGCCATCTCTCCCTAATTCTTTGTTTGATGATACTTTTGATTTCTGTTTTGTTTATATTTTCTGCAAAATCAATAGTTTTTATTTGTGGCTTCCTTAGCAGCCTTGTCTGCCATTTAATTCATAACATGTGATGGTACCCATAAGAATGCTAACGTCAGCCCCATGATCTAAATTCTGTACAGTCTTTGCTGCATCTCTATCATGATATCTGGTCTGCTGTCTAAATGAGCTGTAAACTAATTGTAAATTAGCTGTAAAGGAAAATACTGAACTTGAATCTGAACAGATTATTGCTCTCAGTCTGGCCTTGTGTCCTCTATCCACTGTATTGCTAACATTTCTCCTGTGAAAACTGACATTTCATCATTCACTCATCTCATATCATCTCTAGTCACTTTATCCTGTTCTACAGGCAAGCTGGAGCCTATCCCGGCTGACTATGGGCAAAAGGCAGGGTACACCCTGGACAAGTCATTACAGGGCTGACACATAGACAACCATTCACACTAGAGTCACCAGTTAACCTAAATGTCTTTGGGGGAAACCAGAGCACCTGAAGGAAACCCACACGGACAACATGCAAACTCCACATGGAAAGGCCCTCGCCAGCCATGGGGCTTGAACCCAGACCTTCTTGCTGTGAGGTAACAGCACTAACCACTACACCACCATGCTGGCCTTCAGCATTCACTTTGATGTGAAATTCAGGAATAATGAGCTTGTGAGTTCTACTCATGGTTGGGTCATACCAAAGACCATCATTAAAAATGGTACCTACTGCCATCTGGCAAGGCACACTGCAATACAGATGTGAGTGGGGAGTCAAACTCTCATGGTTATCAGACGACTAGCCCCCCACTGTAACCCTTGCTATGTAATAGGCGAGAGGCCGAGGGCTACGGAAACGGGGATTGGCGTCGCCCTATGCACCACATGGCGTGGGAAGGACTTTGATTGATCGATTGATGTTTCACAGATGGGATAAGGTTCTTATGCTGGAATGTCAGGGCTCGAAATTCTTTTTTTTTTCACCAGCCAGCCAGACTAGTGACCTTCCAAAGTAACTAGCCAAACAGAAAATCAACTAGCCAAAATTTGTTCATGTATGAATTTTACTTCTGTCAAAAATAACGCAAAAGAGAGTAGTTACCATTGTTCATGACTAATGTGCATTTATTTCAAGACCTGAGTATTTTGATACTGTTGTTAAATACATAAATGAGAACAACACAGAGCACCATAATATAATATCAACAAATAATAATATATTGGAAAACTTGGCAACTTGGTGTATGAGTATTGAAAGCAAACATACTTACTATCATGACTATAGCACCCAAAATATGTCCAACATGCTTTCTGTATTTAACCATTTATGAGAGAGAAATCATTAGGAGCTTCATATTGACTAGGAATCAACTTGAAAAAAATTAATTATTCCATAAAAATCATATCGCAGCCAAGGCCTACCCTGCTCCCACGTTTGCTTATAAGTCCTTTGTCTATTCTCCTCTTCAGACCGAGGTCGCTTTGTCCCCGTCTCTGGCGGTTTCTGTACACCTCTCAGAAAATTCCACATCGCAACGTAGCTTTGGCAGATTTAGATGTAAACAACAACAAAAACACGTGTTTAAATGGACAATAATGTGGCCACATCTATTGAATTTGATAACGTGATGTGGCAGCGGGGGCGTGGCCAAGCGGTGGTCTGTGAATGGAGGGCGGAGTTAGGGAAGGTAAGTGGTGGAATCATTGCACCTGATGGGGATTAACCTGTGTTTGTGTATCTTCCCCAGTGACCACACCCTTTAAAAGGAGAGGAGAGGAGAGCAGAGAAAGGGAGCTCTCTCTCCCCAACCAGAACACGTGTGTGTGTGTGCACGTGGCTGGGAAGTGATAAAAAGCTGAAAAGCTAGCAATAAATAGTTCATTGAGAACTCAGTTCTGGCCTGCCGTGCTTCTGCCCTACTAACAATTTTTGGTTCCCAGAACGTTCCTGGAACACGAGCCTTTGGTTCCAGTTTGGTTCCGGCTACGTTCCCTGAAAGTCATTTTTGGTTCTGTTTAGATTGTCACTTGGTTGGCAGGAAAGTTTAATTTTGGTTCCCAGAACGTTACTCATGTGGTTCCCATTTGGTTCCCTCACCGTTCTCACACCGTCCCTTTATCCTTGTTCATGTCATGTTTGTTCCCTCAACGTTTCCATAACCTTGTTGGTTACATGTCTGGTTCCCTAGACGTGCTCCTGATGTTCCCCCAACCTTGTTTATTACGTGTTGGTTCCCACAAGGTTCCCCTACAACATTCTAGTAACCTCGTTGGTTACATGTTTGGTTCCCTCAGTGTTCCCCCAATGTTGTTTCCCACACCATAATGTTGTCATATTTCTGTAGTATGTAATTCATTGTAAAAGTTTTGGTTGCATGACAACTATTTACTTCAGAACATATAAGCAGTGATGAATGACCAGGAAAATGTTGCAGGACTAGAAAGTTTGATAGAAAAAATATCAAGAATACAACATTGGTAAGGACATCAGCAACACAGTGCAACATTATTATACATTATAAAACATCTGACAACTATAAACAATTATGAAAGCTATTTCTTAATAAAATACAATAAAGGCAAAAAATAAGAAAACAAATTTTAGAAATGCCAAAAACGGGTGCGTGTGCATAGAAGTTGGTGTACTTCTTCAATCTTGAGGACCAGCTGACCTAAAAAGAATAAGAAACAAAACGTTTAACACCAACTTAGTGCCAACGTTTCATTTAATTATTGTGACTATTCAGTGATTGATAAAAGAAAGACTTAAGTTTAATTTACCGTCTGTGTGGTGCAAACTTCAGTGCATGCCCAATGCACTCCTCAATATCAGCTACCTTCTTGCCAAGGAAGTTCTGCATGCAGGCCTCTACAAATAGAAGTAAAAAAAAAAGTTACACATTTAAATCTCAGTCAAGCTTGGCATAACACTGATTTGAAAAATATATGAACACTTACCCATTATAATTTTGCAAAGGGTTAAGTTCTGGAAAGGCTTTTTTGCTCTCCTCCCCCTCAGGCTGTACTGCTCCAGGACATTGTTGGTAGCCACCTGGCGTAGAATGCGACGAATGGCTGCCCCCAGATTCGCCCCTCCCAGGCTTTCAAAGAAACGTTTCTAAAAAAAAAAAAACAAGAAAAACCAAGTATCCAATGAAAATGAATGTGGAGAGCTTATGTGGTCTACTTTCATTAGCCAAATCAATACATTACCAATGACAATTTATTTCATATATAATTATGTCCAATTAATTACCATTTGGTTCCTTCTTTCTGGTTGAGCCAGACTCCTGTCTAGCTCCTCCAGCTCCTCCACTGTGCTGCATAGGCCCAACAGCACATCTTCCTGCAGAGGAGGCTGAGGCGGGTACGAGACCACGGCAGCCTCCAACGTCTCTGACTTCCTCTCCATACCCTCCATCCTCCTTTCCATAGCCTCCATCCTCCTCTCCATAGCCTCCATTCTCCTAGTCATTCTCCCCATGTGCTCTTCCATGGCTAGGTACATTTGTGATAGAATTCATTTTAGTTTTTGAACATAATATACTTGTCATATGTGAAAATGTGTGTATATAGTACTTACTTCTTTTTGTGTCATCCGTCGTCCTCAATAGGAGCCTCTTTTGTTCCTCCAGGACTACAGATAGAATTGAGATGAAATTCATTTTAGTTTTATACCCAATACACTTTTCCTGTGTGAACATCAACAAGTGTGTATGAAGTACTTACGCCTTATTACGGTAGCCATGCCTGAAGCCCCCTCCTCTTCGCCATGGGTCATTCCTGAAGTTTTTGAAAAGAAAATTGTTAGTGTTTGCTTTCTTGGTTAAGAGCTTGTAATCAGATAGTAAATATAAAATTCAAAGCAAATGTACCCTCAACTGGGTCGGATGATATTTGTTCCTCAATGTACGACTCTTCCAATGTCTGACGGCTGGGTGCTGGACTGACATGGGTTGAGGGACTGCTGCTGTCCTGCTCCGAGCTGCTGACTGAACTTGTTGGCTCTGCCATGAACTCAGGCTGTTCTTCAATCTCCGCCGGTTGTATCTCTGGTATGTGTTGAGGTCCATGATGTTGTTGCTCTGCTTCTTGCAGAGCCTGGCCTGTCCTTGCTGCATCTCACGCAGCCTGCTCTTCCCTGCTTGCTGCATCTCGCGCAGCCTGCTCTGCCCTGTTTGCTGCATCTCCTGCATCCAGCTGGGCATGCACCAGTGCTCACACATTCAACACCTCTCGCACCTCTTCCATTCCTTTGTGTAGGTCTGTCTGGCCAACCTCTTTGAACTCATTGGCTGCAATGCAATGCCATGCAATACAATGCAAACAAACAATGTGTACCTGTTGCAATGAAAAGCGGGGAAAATTTAAATACAACATTACAACAACAGGGGCGGCATGGTGGTGTAGTGGTTAGTGCTGTCGCCTCACAGCAAGAAGGTCCTGGGTTCGAGTCCTGTGGCCGGCGAGGGCCTTTCTGTGTGGAGTTTGCATGTTGTCCGCGTTGGTATCCTCCGGGTGCTCCGGTTTCCCCCACAGTCCAAAGACATGCAGGTTAGGTTAACTGGTGACTCTAAATTGACCGTAGGTGTGAGTGTGAATGGTTGTCTGTGTCTATGTGTCAGCCCTGTGATGACCTGGCGACTTGTCCAGGGTGTACCCCGCCTTTCGCCCGTAGTCAGCTGGGATAGGCTCCAGCTTGCCTGCGACCCTGTAGAACAGGATAAAGCGGCTAGAGATAATGATGAGATGAGATTACAACAACATAAATTTAAGCACAGTGTTTCAGTTTACAACCATACTTGCACTTGACAAAAATACACACAGGATTAAAACTGGGGATGAGGTAAGAATATGTGTGACAAACATGACAGTAGCATTGCATTCAATCGAGCAGGAAAGCAAAACAAATGTGTAACAAAAGAATGGTCTGTTGCAGAATATTATATATATATATATATATATATATATATATATATATATATATATATATATATATATATATAATAATATTCTGCAATTACTTGTTGGCAACTTGTGTCTGCGGCTGGGACTACAATGGATGCATTAAGTCAAATACTTAACTATAATCAATGGAATTAGCTTTTATAGTAGCTATTATAGTATTATTACTATAATATTAAAGTCTTAACTATAATCAATGGAATTAGGTACACCAGAAAAGGCAGCACAGAGAACATTCTAAAAATAGCCCATTATTTTTCAACTTCATGTATTTTGACTCAACTTGACTAAGCATAGCGCACCACATCCAGTGAAGCTCCAGCCTGAGACAGAGTGTATATAAACTAGCCTTTATACAACCACAATAAAATGAATCTTACCTTTTCAAGAGTGAATCCTAGTCGTGTAGTCAAGTAGAATCCAAAGCTTTGTTGTCAAAGTAGGCGCTGTCGAAGCAAAAGGTGCTCTCTGCATCCGAAGGTAGCAGCAATTGATTCTGTTCATTGCGATCAGCCCAATTATCCATGTCTTCACAGCCACACCCCCACCACGTCAGGCAACCTGGTGGCCAATCAGCAGTCTATGTTCATTTCAAACTGAGGAGGGCGGTCGTTGGGATACAAACGTTTAGATAGTAAAATGTTAACAAATGACTTCCACAGAACCCTCTCATGATATAAAACTACCACATTCTAAAAATACATTTCTATTTTCTACCCACATAGCCTACCGCATAAAGTTTGCAACAACAACCATTTATTCTAGTAAATATAGAGGCAGATATCCCTTATGCGAAAACAATACATTTTTTTCTTGCGGCAGGACGGCAGTGTTTCCTGTCCACGAAATTGCCTTCTGCATTAAATACAGAGCCGTTGCAGTATGCCATTTATTTTTATCCAAACTATAGCATTTACTGCACTAACACTGTAGTAATTCTGTTCTGCACTACAGCATTACTCTAGTAATAACAATTCACTGTAGTGCAGAGTATGATTCTTTCCATAAAGGATGGCATCATGGTAGCTAACATGCTAAATAAATGGCTGTACTATCGACATACCTTCAGTTGATCTTGCTGTAAGGTGAAACATTTTCAAATAGATGCATGCTGAATTGCTGTGCCATTAGACTTTTCATTTAGTGTACAGAGGAAAAAAAAGACCTCTGCAAAAATGTAAACATCCAGTTGTCCTCTCATTTCCAGTGAGCTCTCTAACCATGGCTATTACAGGACGTGACATCACACACACGCGAGGCAGTCTTAAAGGCATACCGCAAATTTTGTAGATTAATAATTTCAGTCCACTGCTACAATAATATGCTGTTGTGTCCGTTAACTCATGAGTTATATGGCAATCTATTGAATTTGCAAAGTGTTGCTGTAGCAGCTTTGTCAGTTACAAAAACAAAAACTGGTTGAACCAGTTTCCAAAAGCCAGAATGCACACACAATGGCTTTAATAGCCCAGCCATTTCATGTGCCTCTGAATGGCTGTCATTAGCAAGTAGGCTAAGCTTAATTGCTCTTGTTCTAGTTTTTTGTGTGAATTTAAAACTCAGTTTGGAATACTTATTGAGACATCTACATTTTATTTTTATTGTAGTCTACTTGACTTAATACAACTTGCGACATATATACTTATTTTATTGTAGCGTACTTTACTCTTTCTATTTCAGCTTTGGTTCAATTAATGTGCTATAAAAACAATGAATGGAGACTGCACCACAGATAGGGTGACCAGATGTCCCGGTTTTACCGGGACAGTCCCGATTTGGGGTTGTGTGTCCCGAGTCCCGACAAAAGTCTGTCGGGACACGGATATGTCCCGGTTTTCACCACTTGTGACGTTTGCGACTGAGCAGCGTGGGAATCATTAGCGGAGAAATGTCTGTATTTACTATTTTGATGAATTGACAGGAATCGCAAACTTTCCTGGTTACTGCCCCCTGGCCTTGTGGCATGGGTGTTTATTTAGCCACATTATTCCAGACAACAGAACGGGTTGCCATGCAACAATAAAATAAACATTAACTGGCGCGAATGTTCTTTGTCTAGCAGCAGTAATGCCGCAGCAATTATGCCGAAAAGAAGCTTTAGTACTTATTCTTGCCTTGAAGCATTTTGATGTTTGTTTCAAGTGCTTCACTGTTGGTTTATACAGATCATAATCCACTTGTGTTCATCAGCAGTACGAAAGGCTCCAACCAGAGATTCATGTGGTGGAGCTTGTTTCTGCAAGGATATCTGAATCTGAAGTTCTGCCACATTTGTGGATAGGACAATGTCTTGGCAGATGCCCTCTCCAGAGCTTGAGTAAATTTTGCGTTTTATGTGGGTTTGGTTGCCTTGGAGCAATCCTATTAAGGGTGGGGGTCTTGCAGGCCCTGTATTTGTGGCTGGTGTCTTTCTCTCTTGCAGGCAGGTGTCTCATCTGTGGTTACCTGCAAGTGTGAGTTGTCCTTAAAATCCGGACACACCCTCCCCTTCTCTTTCTCCCTCACACACACACACACATACACACTGCTGCTACCTGGCAGCAGGACTTGCTGCTTGCTCCCTATTTATCTTTTCCCTTTTTTGTGTGTGTGTTTAATAAACACATTAACTTAAACTTTATTTTGTGTTTTCCTTGTGTTGCTTCCCTTTGAGCCAGGGTTGTAACTGTTGATTAGCTGGAGCTTCTCAATAATAAGAATGGTTGTAACTTCAAAACTTAACATTTAATCACTGGACTGCTGAGGTAAGTTACAGGAGGAGTGAGAACCGTGGACATCCAACATCTTGCAGGGTGTGAAAAAACAACAATGCCACATCTGGTTTTTTTGCTTCAAAATAAAAGCATCTGACTAACTTGAACCAAGGCATTTCAGAATAAAATACATCTGTGGCAATACTGAATTATTACCATTACTGCAGTTCTTATGTCACCTTCTGTCAACATCACAACTGTAAATAAAGCATTTTAACTAATATTTTTATGCCTTTTTAATTAAACAAATTAACATTTATCTATTTATTCTACTTTATTTATCTAATTATTCAAATAAACATTTCTCAACATTCTTGTCCAATGAACGACTGTTTGTTACTACTCAATGTTTAGTTTTCAAGTAATTTCCAAAGGGTATATCAGCTGAACAGTTCTCCTCAACAAACTGCCCGCAGTGGTACAGACAGTGCAGGAACATACAAGTCCAAATCTCCCTGGAAACAGTTCTGTAATCTTGTTTATTTTCCAGGTCTGCCTGGGCAAGTTGTCCTCTCCAATCAGGATGACATCTCCCACCTTAAGTACAGTGGGCACAGGTGTCTCACACTTGTGAGCTGATTTCAAGTCCATAAAGTAGTCCTTCTTCCGACTGTTTCAAAAGCTGGTTAAGAGTCTCTGGCAGTATTTCCATCTCCAGCCCACATCCTCTCTGCTGGTGTTGGTCACCTGAGATAGTGGAATCATACTAGGGAAATTTAGTCTTGAGTGGCTGTGGCTCTGATGCTTCATTGTCCACATATGACAGAGCCCTGGAATTCAACAGAGCCTCAATCTCTGCAAGCACAGTTGTCAGTTCCTCAAAGCTTAGCAATGCCTTTCCCAGCACCCATTTTAGACATGCCTTTACAGATATCATGAGTCTCTCCCAGAAGCCACCCTACTGTGCAGTGCACTCAGAAATAAACTCCCAGGTGATTCCTTTGTCTGTGAAGAACTCTGTGAGCTCTGATTCTCTGATTGACTTCCATGGATCTTTCATATCCTTTTGAAGGTTTGGGCATTATCTGAGTATATAACCTTACACAGCCCTCGCTGAGCAATAAACCTCTTTAAGGCTAAGAGAAACTTTTCTGTAGTTTGATCTGATAAAAGCTCTAAATGCACTGCCCTTGTGACAACACAAGTAAAAAGTGCAATATACTTTATGCTTTAAAGTTTGTGAACCCTTTATAATTTTCTATATTTCTGCATAAATATGACCTAAAACATCATCAGATTTTCACACAAGTCCTAAAAGTAGATAAAGAGAACTCAGTTAAACAAATGAGACAAAAATAGTATACTTGGTCATTTATTTACTGAGGAAAATGATCCAATATTACATGTCTGTGAGTGCCAAAAGTATGTGAATCTCTAGGATTAGCAGTTAATTTGAAGGTGAAATTACAGTCAGGTGTTTTCAATCAATGGAATGACAATCAGGTGTGAGTGGGCACCCTGTTTTATTTAAAGAACAGGGTTCTATCAAAGTCTGATTTTCACAACACATGTTTGTGGAAGTGTATCATGGCACAAACAAAGGAGATTTCTAAGGACCTCAGAAAAAGCATTGTTGATGTTCATCAGGCTGGAAAAGGATACAAAACCATTTCTAAAGAGTTTGGACTCCACCAATCCACAGTCAGACAGATTGTGTACAAATGGAGGAAATTCAAGACCATTGTTACCCTCTCCAGGAGCGGTCGACCAACAAAGATAGTGATCCAAGAGCAAGGTGTGTAATAGTTGGTGAGGTCACAAAGGATCCCAGAGTAACTTCTTAGCAACTGATGGCCTCTCTCACATTGGCTAATGTTAATGTTCATGAGTCCACCATCAGGAGAACACTGAACAACAATGGTGTGCATGGCATGGTTGCAAAGAGAAAGCCACTGCTCTCCAAAAAGAACATTGCTACTCATCGGGAGTTTGCTAAAGATCACGTGGACAAGCCAGAAGGCTATTGGAAAAATGTTTTGTGGACTGATGAGACCAAAATAGAACTTTTTGGTTTAAATGAGCCAAAGCCGGTGTGCAGGACTGATCAACAGTTACCGGAAATGTTTAATTGCAGTTATTGCTGCACAAGGGGGTCAGACCAGATACTGAAAGCAAAGGTTCGCATACTTTTGCCACTCAGATATGTAATTTTGGATAATTTCCCTCAATAAATAAATGACTAAGTATAATTTTTGTCTCGTTTGTTTAACTGGGTTCTCGTTATCTACTTTTAGGACTTGTGTGAAAATCTGATGTTGTTTTAGGTCATATTTATGCAGAAATATAGAAAATTCTAAAGGGTTCACAAACTTTCAAGCACCACTGTATGCCTTGGAATGACCACTAGACCTTGCATATAATGGGCCTGTGAAATCTACCCTAGTAATCTCAAAGGGTGGGGCTTTAGTAACTCTGTCTCTGGGTAGTGGAACTGTGACTTTCTGTGCTGGTTTCACCTTTAATTACCAACAGCAATGTGAGACCACCTTTTTTACTAGCCGTCTCCCCTTTAAAACCCAGTATCTTTCTCTCACCTGCACTAGAGTATCTCTGACCCCAGAGTGCATCACTCTCTCGTGAGAGTCCTGTAGCAGTAACTCAGAGTATTTGTGTTTTGTTGGTTGCACCCATGGGTGTTGCTCCCTGAAGCTAAGATCTGAGTGTTGTAGCCTGCCTCCTACACAAATAAGGCTGTTTTCATCTAGGAATGGTTTCAAGTCCTTGATTTTTGACACCCTGTTCACACCTTGTCCAGCTTTCAACTGACTGACTTCTTGGCTAAAACTATGCTCTTGGGCCACTTTCACCCAGTACACTTCTGCTGCTGTGAGCTCCTGTACAGTTAGCTCTCCCTGAGTCTTTTAACTAGAACAGTCATTAGCTATGAATCTTTTTACGCATGCTCTTACTCTTAACATTCTTTTCAACCTGCTGTACTTGTCTAGGTCTAACAGTGGCTCTGCTTGTTCAGCGCTGGTAAACTGTACTACAGTCTGAAATTTAGACCTAAGCTCACTGTTTATGTGCAAGACAGTCCTCAACAGTCTCTATCTTTGCACTTTCATGCTTGAAGTAATTAGTCATTTTCGCCTCTTAAAATCCATCCCCACATCCACATGCCATTGGGAGTTGAAACAGAACCTTCTGCATGCATATATTACATGAGATTGTGCTTACATGGCTCTGGTGCAGATTTCAATAAAGTCTAAAGGAGATAAATAAGTTTTAAACTATTTGTCAAACTGCATATTTTCTAACTGAGAGTTTCATGCTGTTGCTATTTCATTTGTGTTATTTCTCCCTCTCTCCTTATTCTCTTGTCTCCTCTGTCACTGCTTCCCTCCCCCCTTTGACTCCTTCTCCAATCTTCCCACCGAGTCTGCTACATCTTCTCTGCTCTCCTCATACTTAACACATTATCTCCTCTTGTTTGCGGGTCAGCAAGATATCCTAGTCCCTGGATGTCTGAAACCTTTCACTCTAGCAGAAGCAGCCTGTGAGCTGCAGAGAGGAAGTGGAGAATATCCAAGGCCCCAGCCGACCTGTCTCAGTACCAGTCCCATCCATCATCCGTAACCGCTTATCCTGTGCAGGGTCACAGGCAAACTGGAGCCTATCCCAGCTGACTATGGCTGAGAGGCAGGATACACCCTGGACAAGTTGCTAGATCATCACAGGGCTGACAGATGGTGACAAACAGCTATTCACACTCACATTCACACCTAGTCAATTTAGAGCCATCAATTAGCCTAACCTGTATGCCTTTGGGGGAAACTGGAGCACCCGGACGAAACCCACACAGACATGGGGAGAACATGCAAACTCCACACAGAAAGGCCCCCATCGGCCACTGGGCTTGAACCCAGAACCTTCTTGCTGTGAGGTGACAGTGCTAACCACTACACCACTATGTTGCCCTCAGTACCAGTCCCTCCTGGCAGAATTCACAGCTTCACTTACATCAGCTAAGCTCAAATTTTATCAATCCAAAATTCATAACTCCATCTCTAACACTTGTCAACTGTTGTCTATTTTGTCTTCTCTCCTCAGCTCTCCACCAGCTGCACCTCAGTCCTCCATCACTGCAGAGAAGTTTGAGGTCTTCTTTGAAGAAAAGATAATGGCCATTCATGACTCCTTCACCATCCCTGCCTCCCCCTCCCATCCCTATTGTCCTGCTGAAATGAGCATGGACTTCCCAGGAAGAGATGTTGCCTTGATGAACATGTTTCTCTAAAATCCCAATATATGCCCCAATACATTAATGGTACCTTTATACACATCACTTATCCATGCTGTGGGCACTGATGCACCACCATCCCATCACAGATGCTGGCTTTTGCACCTTCCTCTAATAACAAACTGCATGGTCATGTTCATGTGACCATGTTTTCTCTCCCCCCCCCCCCCCCAAAAACAAAAAATCTGTCCCTCTGAGTTACATGTCAGTCCTGGGATCAGGATGCTGACCTCTTCTGCTTTTTGGACCTGCCTGATCCATCCTGGTGCCCTTTGTCTGGTTGGAGTCTCATTGCATCGCTCCTGTGGAGGGCGGCTCCATGTGGACAGTTGAAGGTCGCGCCTGGAGGATGCTCTGGACTCTTGCAGTGGTGCTTTTGTGGCTGGGGACTGCAGTTGACTTGCTGACTTGACTTGACTCTAGGACTGCAGTTGACTTACTGACTTTGGGACTACGGTTGTTGTGAACGGTTTTGCGCTCGGGTTTACATCGGTGGGGGGGGTCATGTTGTCTGTTGTTGCCCGGATGGGGATGGGTTCCCTTTTGAGTCTGGTTCCTCTCAAGGTTTCTTCCTCATGTCGTCTGAGGGAGTTTTTCCTTGCCACCGTCTCCACAGGCGTGCTCTTTGGGGATAGATTAGGGATAAAATTAGCTCATATTTTAAGTCATTCAAATTCTGTAAAGCTGCTTTGTGACAATGTTTATTGTTAAAAGCACTATACAAATAAACTTGACTTGACTTGTTCACCTTTGGCACTGAGAACTCAGTGTCTGGTTTTCCCAAAAGCAAGCTGAAATGTGGACTCATCTGACCACAGCACGTTTCCACTGTCTTTCTGTCATCTGAGATGAGTTCGGGCCCAGAGAAATCAGCAGCATTTCTGCATAGAATTGAGGAATGCTTCCTCCTTGCATAACACAGTTTCAGGTTGCATTTCTGGATACAGCAGTGGATTGTGTTAAGTGATAATGGTTTTCCAAAGTACTCCTGAGCCCATGTGACAATATTTGTCATATTTGCATGATGGTTTCTCAGGCCTGAGAGCTCAAAATTCATGCACACTCAACAGTGGTTTCCAACCTTGCTCTTTACGCACTGAGATGTCTCCCAATTTCCTGAATCTTTTCAAAATATTATATACTGTAATATTTCACAATGTTATGTATGACCCATCCTTGCTCGCCAAGGCTGAGCCTTTGGTGCATGCTCGTTTTATATCCAATCATGTTACCAATTAACCTGCTTATTGTAGAATCTTCCAAAATGTTATTTGAATATCCTATTAACTTTTCAGTCTTATTTTGCCTCTGTCCCAACTTTTTTTTGATTATGTTACAGGCATCAAATTCTAACTTCATTTATCTTGACAAAAGACAATTTAGTTGGTCAGTAAAACTGTTGAAAATCTTTTCTTTGTACTTTTGTCAGTTAAATAAAGGTTCATATCCATCCCTCCATCCATTATCTGTAGCTGCTTATCCTGTACAGAGTCTCAGGCAAGCCGGAGCCTATCCCAGGTGACTATGGGTGAGAGGTGGGGCACACCCTGGACAAGTCGCCAGGTCATCGCAGGGCTGTAAAGGTTCATATGAATTAATAAATTACAGATTTTTGTTTGTATTGCATTTTGGAAAACATCACAACTTTTCTGGAAATGGGGTTACTGTATGGTTTTTCTTATGTACTGTATTCTTTATATTCCCAGAAGTCACCTTTTTGGCATGACTTGTCCAGTGACTCATGTGTAAATGTCACCATCTACCAAGGTTAAAGGCTCACTCACAACCTGCCATACGTACCACTACACGTGGTCTCCAGTAAAAAATTTGGCAAAACCATGCTTGAGACTTGCGCGACACTTGCGTGTGTTCAGCACCATAGAATATCGCAGACTGGCTGTGGAGACTTTTAGTCCTGCACATGCAAATTCTACAGGTCTTGTGAAAAATCAAGAACGCATACACTACGTACAGGACCCGTACTCCTTTTGTACACCTGAACCAAATCAGCAGCACGGCTAGTAGGGGCTTTGCGATGACAGTAAGATGCATGAGTGATGCACGGTTATTGTATGAGTGACGTGCCTCAGAACTACTACATAAGTACTCCACACTTGATATTTGTGTGGCCCCCAAGACAGAAGTACATCTCACTTTCTACCCGTATGCATGGCATGCACACAGCGCACATGACCTGCATGCGGCACGAGGGGCAAGATTCTGGGTATATATATTGGGGAGGAACCAAGGAACCGATCATGTAATGTGTAGCAGTGTAGAAGGGAAGAAGATGGCTGTCACCATACCGCTGCAACAACTGAGGGAGTTGGACCCTCACACACATGCTTCACAAGTACGGCCCGTACTCCTAGCGCAGGAAACTGGTAAAATGCAAGTCACACGCACTCCACACGCACTGAACATGCACTGATCATGTGCATCAGACATACGCTTTCCACGGGCTAACGGCACAATTTTTCCCACACCTCGAGGAAGTCAGGTGTGCAACCTGTACTTGACAAGTACTTTGCCCATACTCCTCCCCCAAACTTTCCCCCGGGTTCACCACAACCCTGTAGCACGGCTGCGAGCTACCAAACCCTGCAACCCGTGCGTGTCCAAAACACTTGTGGCAGGTTGTGAGTGTGGCATAAGATCAGATAACCAGTAAGTTAAAGCTACAGGGTCAAAACCAGAATATCAATCGAGACACATGACTGGCTTGGTAACAAACTGGAACTATAAACACAGTGTATACTTTGCACTGAGCTGTGCTACTGTGTGTGCTTAAATGCAATTGGCATGATTGTGTGAGTCTAGGTGTGTGATTTGTATGAGATTAGCATTATTAGATAGAGTTTGTGACATTGCTGGGAACTATAATCTGTGTTGACCATGACTGTAGCCCACAGCATGTTCTAGGAATCAAGGTTTGGAACAGACTCCAGTGCTGATGAGGCATTGCATTTTATGGTGGACCCAAATTTTTGAATAAGGGTCTTCAGCATGTTAACAAATGTCAGTCAAATCTTCTTAGTTTATCAGTAATATATCATTTAAAAGTTTATATATAACATTTGGCATTTGAATGTGAACCACACCCCCTCAAACTTTTAGCACCCATTAGTATTGGATTCCAGTGGACTGTGCTGCATTTAGACCCCCAATTGAAGGTACATACTATGCATCTGTCCATGACTTCATCCCAGAGCTCTTCCATATGGAGAACAAACCAGCAACTGAATCATGCTGCTCAACACTAGAACCAATAGTGCCCAGGGAGTGGCCTGGATTAGCCTCCACCAGCTCACAAACACAGCTGGCAGGTTCCAGACCATCCATTAAATTGGAACTGCCTGAATCAAGTAATCCTGCGTTCAAGACAAACTTCCCTATCTACAACCAGGAACGCTTTAGATCAGTTAATACACAGAAAGAATACTTGGTTAAATCTATAACACTGACCATACCAATCAGTTTTCAAGAAGGTAAGTGTAGCGAATCCCTGATGTGGGTGGAGTACAGAAGCACGGCAGGCGGGAACTGAAGTTCTTACAAACTTTATTTCTGTCAGCTTTTCAGCTTCACTCGTGCTATTTTTCTCTCTCTCTCTCTCTCTCTCACACACACACACACACACACACACACGCGTGTCCTGGTTGGGAGTCAGCTCTTTTCTGCTCTCTCCCTCCTTTTATGCTCACTCCCTACAACACACACACACACACACACACACACACACACACACACACACACACACACACACATTAATTGACACCAGATGTAATGACTTGGACACTTACCTTCCCCAACCCCGCCCTCCATTCACAAATTGCCACTTGGCCATGCCCCCATTTCCACATACCCCCACCGCCCAACTCAGGCCAGGGAGCCGTCTGGCCTGAAGCAGACCTCCCCCCCCGATGGGATAGGAAGTCTGCCACCACCATCTGCGCCCCCGGCCTGTGGACCACCTTGAACTTAAACGGCTGGGGGCGAGATACCAACAGGTGATCCGTGCATTGGCATCCTTCATGCGGTGGAGCCACTGGAGGGGCACATGGTCCAAACAGAGGGTGAAAGGGTGCCCCAGCAGGTAGTATTGGAGGGTGAGAACCACCCACTTGATGGCAAGACACTCTTTTTCAATGGTGCTGTACTTGCTTTCATTCATCAAGAGTTTATGGCTAATGTACAGCACAGGGCACTCCTCACCCTCCACCTTCTGGGACAAAATGGCCTCTAGCCCTCTGTCCGATGCATCAGTCTGCAAAATAAAGGGGAGAGAGAAGTCAGGGCAGTGCAAAAGTGGCCCCCCACACAGTGCAGCTTTTACCTTAGAGAAAACCTGTTGGTACTGCTCTGTCCACTGGACTGGATCTGGAGCCCCCTTTTTAGTGAGATTGGTTAAAGGGCTGGCGACATCCAAATAATTAGGTATAAACCTACGATAATAGCCAGCCAGCCCCAGAAACTGTCTCACCCCCTTTTTGGTCTTGGGCAGGCCGCAATTGCTGCAGTCTTGTTAATTTGGGGATGCACCTGCCCATGACCCAAGTGGAACCCCAGATACCATACTTCCACCCACCCAATTGCACACTTCTTCGGGTTAGCTGCGAGACCCGCATGCCTCAGCTACTTTAGAACGGCTCTCAGATGTTCCAGGTGCCACCGCCAATCATGGCTGTAGATTATTATGTCATCTAGGTATGTGGCCGTGTAGGCAGCGTGAGGGCAAAGGACCTTGTCTTTGAGCTGCTGGAACATAGCGGGCGCCCCAAATAACCCAAAAGGGAGCATGACAAATTGGTGTAATCCAAACAGTGTGGAAAAGGCCGTTTTCTCTTGGGATAGAGGAGTCAAGGGGATCTGCTAATATCCCTTCGTTAGATCCAGTGTCGAATAAAAGCGAGCAGCACCTAACTGATCATGCAGCTCAATGCGAGGCATTGGGTATGTGTCAAATTTAGACACCGCATTGACTTTTCTATAGTCTACATAGAACCGGACCGACCCATCGGTCTTGGGAACCAGGCCCACTTTATGGGCAAAGATTATGCCCATTTCGAGTATGGCCTTGAGTTCATCCCGAACCACCTTTTTCTTGTGTTCTGGTAAGCGGTAAGGGCGGCTACACACTACCACCCCCAGGGGCATCTCAATGTGGTGTTCTTTGAGGTGGGTACGACTGGGAAGGGGCGAGAACACATCGGAAAATTCCTTTTGCAACTGGGCCACCTCTGTGAGTTGGGCCAGAGAGAGGTAGTCTCCACAAGGGACCGGAGTGGTTTGAGATGTTACCTTTTTTTTACCTACGGCCCCAGCTCTGCCTTCTCCGGGACTACCGACACCAACACCACAGGGACCTCCTCATTACAATGTTTTAACAGGTTGAGGTGGTAAATTTGCAATGCCCCACCCCTATTTGTTCACCTCACCTCATAGTCGACGTCCCTGACTCACCGTGTGACCTCAAAGGGCTCTTGCCACTTGACGATTAATTTGGAGCTCGACGTGGGCAATAATACAAGCACTTTGTCTCCTGGTGTGAACTCTCTAAGGCGCGTGCCTCTGTCATATAGCCAGATTTGACGTTGTTGTGCCTGCCATAAATTCTTCTGGGTTAGGTCCATGAGTGTGTGGAGTTTTGCACTCAGGTCAAGAACGTATTGAATTTCATTCTTACCATAGCACATCCAAAATGCCACGCAGCTTACGCCTATATAATAATTCAAATGGTGAAAAACCAGTGGAGGCTTGCGGGACCTCTTGTACTGCAAATAACAGGGGCTCAAGCCATTTATCCCAATTACGTTCATCTTCCCTTACAAATTTCTGGATGATGTTTTTGTGGGTTTGATTAAAACGCTCCACTAAGAAATCCATTTGTGGGTGATAGACAGTGGTGCGAATAGACTTAATCCCCAATAATCCATACAGTTCATGTAGTGTGCGTGACATAAATGTAGTGCCTTGGTCTGTCAGGCTTTCTTTTGGAATCCTGACCTGGGAGATAATACGGAAGAGCACCTCTGCAATACTGCATGCTGAAATATTGCGGAGAGGCACTGCTTCCAGATATTGTGTTGCATACTCCACCAGAACTAAAATAAAGTGATATCCTAATGCTGACTGATCTAATGGCCCGACGAGATCCATACCAATTCTCTCAAATGAGGTCTCAATTAGAGGGAGAAGGTGCAAAAGTGCTTTTGGAGTGGCTGTGGATTTACTAATTGGCATTCGCAGCATGCCACACACCACCAGTGGACATCCCTGTGAATCCCTGGCCAATATAACCGGGCCATTATTCGGGCTAGTGTTTTATCTTGCCCTAAGTGTCCAGCAATGGGATTAAAGTGAGCCACATGGAATACGAGTTCCCGATGGCTCTTTGGGATCAACAGCTGGGTTATTTGCTCACTAGTTTGAGTGTCCTGTGTCACTTGGTACAACCTATCTTTAATAATAGTGAAGTAAGGGAAGGCCGGTGCCACGCTGGGCTGAAGAGTTTGACCATCGATTACTCTCACTTGGTCAAACACATGCTGCAGAGTCTCGTCTCAAGACTGCTCTAACAGGAAATCCTCAAGGGAATCCCTGAGAGATGGAGGAGGAGCGGGCTGCTCCTCACTCCTTGTGTCACTCTGATGCGGTGCTGACATAGACAGCTCTGTGACAGTTTCTCCAGTTAACGCCACACTTGGATCTTCCCGTCACATACTAGTGCAGGACCCACTATGTGTTAAATGTTCCATCAGCTTTTTAAATCCTGGCCAATCAGTCTCCAAAATCAGTGAGTGGGTGAGACGAGGATTAACCTCCACCTTTATTCTATGCATTTGGCCCTGGAATAGAATACAGACAGACACTAAGGGATAATTGTGAACATCCCTGTGTGCACACACAACACTTTCACCACTCATGCTCTCCCTAATGCCTCACCTTGCACCAGGCATTGGTGAATTGAGGACTGATTACAACCGGAATCCACCAACACGTGATATGTATCCCCTTGAACACTTACTGGTATGCAATACATTCCGGCCCGATCAGGGGCGGTCTCTGGTGCGTTGGGGATCTGGATCACAGCTTCCACATCCCTTGTGGAGCCCTGATTCTGGAGATGCTCCAGCTCCCTGCCACGCCAGCATACTGGCCCAGGCTTTCCCTCTGCCAGTTATGGGCGTCATTCACCTGAGGGGGGGAGGACACGGACATGGAAGAAGGAGACAGGAGGACACCACAGGTGCGGCAGGCTGGCTGGGGAGAAGCTGACCCCGCCTCCGCGGTGGGGGAATGGGGCAAGGACGAGAGAGGGAGAGAACAGAAATGAGGAGAGGCGACTTAGCCTCATCTGCCTGCTGTCGGAACTGCTGCCAGATGGTCCTCAGCCAACTCGATGGCTCATTGGAGCTATGCCGGGCGATGGAGCTATGCCACCATTCCTTCCGGAAGCCGAAAGATGAACTGTTCCAGTGCCACCAGGTCGAGGATCCCGTCAGCGTTGCAGTCTTCTACCCTCAACCACTGCCGGCAGGCGTCCTGGAGTTGTTGGCTGAATGCAAATGGCCGGCTGACCTCCTCCAGTGTCAGCTTCCGGAACAGTTGGCGGTGTTGTTCCGGGGAGTGGCCGACCCACTACAAGATGGCTCTCTTGAGGTCAGTGTAGATAAGCCGGCTGTCGGCAGGGAGCTGCTGTGCTGCGAGCTGCGCCTCACCAGTCAGGAGCAGGAGGAGGCGTGTCGTGCGCTGCTCAAGTGGCCGCCCCCACATTTGGGCCGCTTGCTCAAAAAGAGCGATGGAGGCTTCAGGCTCATCATGCGGGCCCATCTTCGTGAGGGTGACATGAGGGGAGTTCAAGGTGGTGACTGTGGACGCCCCTGCCGACACCAGCAGACACCGGAACACCTAGCGATCTTCCTGCTGGGCCAACATCAAGGCTTCAAAGCGTTGTTCTTGCTCCTTCCGGAGGGCGGTCAGCGCTTGATGCTGGTTCTGCTGGGCAGCAGTGAGGGTATGGACGAGCTCCATAAATGGGGAGGACTCCGTGGGGTGGTTCCTTTCTGTACTTCCCGGGTTTCAGCACCACTCTAGCGAATCGCTGATGTGGGTGGAGTACAGAAGCAAGGCAGGCGGGAACTGAAGTTCTTACAAACTTTTTATTTCTGTCAGCTTTTCAGCTTTGCTCATGTGCTATTCTCTCCCTCTCACACACACACACATTAATTGACACCAAGTGTAATGACTTAGCCACTTACTTTCCCCGACCCCGTCCTCCATTCACAAACTGCCGCTTGGCCACGCCCCCATTGTCACAGTAAGCAATGTAGTCACTGTTGTCACCGCACTGCAATTTCAGTCCAAAATGTACAATGTTCTACTACAGTAGAACAGATACAATAGCCACTCAGACCTGTAACTGTAAAAATGTGCTCTGACAGAGCAAACAAGACATGTTTGCATGCCCCCCTCCCCCCAAGTGACATGTCCCAAGTTGGAAAATACTATTAGTACCACTTACAAGGAACCCTGAACACAGCATTAGACACTGGCTCAACCCATAACACGGAACATTGTAGTGGAAATCTGAACCTCAAAAGTAGTCAAAATACACTTGCATAAAAGAAGTCACCTTGAAGTGCTTTTATTGTAGAAACCAATTCAAACACAGAGATATCCAGGATACACACAAAAGTCTAAACTTCCCCCATTAATATTTTTTTAACTCTGTCCTGCTACAAGGGACCCACCCAAGAAGTGCCCTAATGGTGGTTCCTATTAAAATCATTGTAAAAGGACTTTTCTTTGTTTGAACACAGACTTCTTATTGGCAAAAGCATACCTTCTGCTGAATTAGAAATACAACAGACCTGCTGGTATTTCCCACCATATGACATCTTCAGGTTTTAACTACACAATGGGGATTCTGTGTTTTATACGCCAAATGCTTTTACAATGGTAACAATCAGTGGTGAAGAAACAATGGTTACACACAAGATCCTCCAAACATTTGAACTCATAAATTGTTCCTAAGCTCAGCTTAATGGAGCCCAGTGTCAGAAAACCTCCTAAGTAGAATATTATAAATTCAGGCTAAGTAATACAACATAATTTCTCCATGATTTTAGAAAAATATTTGTAGCAAGCTAAGGTAGTTGTGTGCATCATGCCTATAAAATATTGGAATGAGAGAGTTCTAACTTTCTAAACTAGCCAACAATAGACACATTCCACAGTCTGACCTACTGATGCTTGTAACACAGAAAGCCTGGCACAAAGATAACTGTCACAGAAACAGAAATCCTAACACATTCTGAAGCTCAAAACAGTAATCTTGAGGTATAAAATAATCCAACAACATTCTGAATTCGATATACCTCAATGCAAGGATAACAGTGTTTTAAAGCAATCTGGATGACCTTCAAAATACTGCAGCTTCATCAGAAGTAAGATGCTTGAAGAAAAATGAGACCAAGCGCCAGAGTATAATAAAAGAGATGGTTTATTGTCTGCACAAAGACAACCTGAGCAACAGTCTTAGTTATAAAGTTATCCAACTAACTATCCACAAAGATAGTTTATCCACGTAAGAGCTAATGATATACACCTTCGTCAGTCTGAGGTTATTAAGAGTAACTTTGTAGAGGTGTTTAAATTAGTGAAAGTGATGTCCGATGCTGTAGCATGCTCTGGCCCCATCCTAATGTGGTATGGTGATGAAGCTTACAGCAGGTTATGGTTGCTAAACTGCTAGTTGTCCAGGTGGTGCTCTAAAAACAATGTGGGCTTGATAGATAATTGGAGTAGTTTTGAGGGCACTGCTGGCTTGTTGGGGCAGGACGGTATCCATCCCACTCAGGAAGGTGCAGCTCTCATTTCTTGCAGCATAGCTCATAGTCTCAGAACAGGCCTAATTAACTTATGACAATCCAGAACCAAGGCCAGGGAGCAGAAGAACAGGCTAAACCAACTGTCTGCTAGCTGCACAGAGTTATCATTCAGGGTCCACTATATTGAGGCTGTGTCTGTTCCCAGACCTAAACAAAAAAGTTGAAATACTCAGAGTTTGTTCCAGTAACCTAATTAATATAAAATTGGATCATACTGACTGTACAGCCACTGCCAACACTTTTGATCTAAAGATAGGACTCTTAAATATTAGATCCCTTGCACCTAAAGCGTTAATTGTTAATTAACTTATTCCTGATCAGGAGTTTAATGTACTGTGTTTAACAGAAACATGGATTAAGTCAAATGAATATATAGCATTAAATGAAGCTAGTCCTCCTGGAAACAGTTATATACACCAGCCTCGTCTAACTGGCAGAAGAGGAGGGGTTGCAGTTATTTATAATGATTATTCAAGGATTCAAGGAGCTTTATTGTCATACCAGCTCACATTCACATGTTTATGGTACGAAATTAGGACTCAGGTCCCGAGAGCAGTAAATGGACTATAAAATATAAAAATATAAAGTACGAAGTAAAACTAACATAAAATAAAAGAATATAAAACTAGACATTTAAATAGGCTAAACAAACTTAAATAAGAAGCCGGTTTTAACATATAGCAGCCTAAGTATGCATGTGCAAGTGTGTGCAAGTATGAGGTAATCCAAAAAGTAGTCCTTAGTATTGCACAAAAACCTGGTTATAAACTTAATACGTATGAAATTATTCATACTAATATTTAGCCTTGAAAAATAAGTCTACTCAGTCAATTCCATTACTTATTATTTACAGGGCCCCAGAGCCATATTCTGAATTTCTTTCTGAATTTGCGGATTTCATCTCACACCTGGTTATTTCTTTAGACAATGATTTAGTTGTCAAAGATTTTAATATTCACTTTAATCATCGGGACGGCACGGTGGTGTAGTGGTTAGCGCTGTCGCCTCACAGCAAGAAGGTCCGGGTTCGAGCACCGTGGCTGGCGAGGGCCTTTCTGTGCGGAGTTTGCATGTTCTCCCCGTGTCCGCGTGGGTTTCCTCCAGGTGCTCCGGTTTCCCCCACAGTCCAAAGACATGCAGGTTAGGTTAACTGGTGACTCTAAATTGACCGTAGGTGTGAATGTGAGTGTGAATGGTTGTCTGTGTCTATGTGTCAGCCCTGTGATGACCTGGCGACTTGTCCAGGGTGTACCCCGCCTTTCGCCCGTAGTCAGCTGGGATAGGCTCCAGCTTGCCTGTGACCCTGTAGAACAGGATAAAGCGGCTAGAGATAATGAGATGAGATGAGACTTTAATCATCCTGAAAATCCTCTGAAAACAGCATACGTGTCCATTTTAGATTCAGTAGGGGTTAATCAGAACATCATAGGACCTACCCACAATCATGGTCACACTCTCGACCTAATGCCGCTTTTCCACTACAAACGCGGCTGAGCCGTGCCGTGCCGAGTCGAGCTGAGTCGAGCTGAGCGGGGCTGTTGGAGTTGCATTTCGACTACAACCGCGCTGAACCGTGCTGGCTGGAAGTGGGTGGACACATTGGGTGGAGTTAGCGAAAGTGGGTGGACGTCATGTGATGTCGTTAAGCAGCGCAAACAGTGACATCAGTGACAGTGGCGGAACAAGTCAGAGCCGGGCCAGGGGCGGGGCAAATGACCGGGCCCTTTATTAAAGCTTATCATAACATCATTTTAGGCTACAAAATGTCCGCAACTGCGGTGTTTACCAATTTCAACACTACCGGGTGCAACTATGTTATTTAGTACATCAAGTCCTTCAAACGAACATGTAACTCAGAAACAAAAAACATTAGGATACTGTACATGGCTCATAATAAAACATCAATAGCCTATACTGCGCACATTATTTGAAGGGCATACGAATGAGCGCTCAGAGGTTGCAACGGTGACAGGAAGAGTCAGAAATAAAAGGAGGGCGGTGCAAACCTCACTGAATGCACTGTGTTTACCAATTTCAACACTACGGGGTGCAACTATGTTATTTTGTACATTAAGTCCTTCAAACGAACATGTAACTCAGAAACAAAAAAAACATTCGGCGACATACTGTACATGGCTCATAATAAAACATCAATAGCCTACTGCGCGCATTATTTGAAGGGCATACGACGAGCCTTGCGCTCCGCGAACTCGTCCACGATGCTCTGTATGTCACTGATTCAGTGAGCTTTTAAGCGGTAGTCTCACGACCCGAATAGTAAACAATAAACATGGAGGACATGGAGTCGTTAGTGTTGCTGGTCTTGGTGCTGTGGCTTGTTGTCACCGACAACGCCAACAGATACTGGCAAGAGCGTATAGATGAGGCGAGGTGCATAAGGCTTCAGAAATTCTCGTAATTCATAATTATTCTCCTTCCGGGTTTGCGGTGTTTACAGATCCCAGCGCGCTCGCGGGGCGTGTGTGGGCATGTGAGGACACTCCTCCTCACCAATCAGTGCACAGGGGAGTGTCTGCTCACGCCCCCAACCTCAGTCGGCACGGTTTGGCTCGCTTCAGCCCCACTCCAAAACGGTGCGAGTTTTAGGGGCTAAGCAGGGCTGAAACGAGCTGAGTCGTGCTGGTTTTTGGTAGTCGAAACGCGAGCCGTGTCGGGCTGAAGTGAGCTGAAGCGAGCTGAAGCGAGCTGAAAAAGGGTAGTGGAAAAGGGCCATAATACTAACATTCGGGTTAAACATAGAAAACATAGTCACACTTCCACAGTCTGAAGTTACCTCAAATCATTATCTGATCTTATTGAAAATATGTCTGAGCAATAATATATGCACCTCACCACGCTACTATATTAAACATACATTCATGTCAACTACTGCACAGAGTTTTACAAATAATCTCCCAGAGTTATCAACTTTGATTGGATCACTGTCAGCCCCCACAGAACTTGATCAGGTAACTGAATGCTTAGAGTCAGCATTCCGTTATACTTTACACTTAAAAGAAAAATGATTCAAGAGAAAAATCAGCACCCTGGTATAATGATTACACTTGCACTTTAAAACAGACCACTTGAAAATAAATGGGGTCAAAATTGGTAGAGTTCAAATTAGCATGGAAGGAGAGCTTCCTGAAGTATAGAAAAGCTCTTAGTGCTGCTAGATCAACATATCTCTCCACCCTAATAGAAGATAACAAAAATAATCCTCAATTCCTATTTAATACTGTAGCAAAATTAACGAGGAAAAGACCACTATAGACACATGGACACCTGCAATATGTAGTAGCAATGACTTCATGAATTTTTTCAATGACAAAATTTGAAAAATATCTTACAAAAAATTCAAATTACTAATTTAAGGCCAGACAAATTAAGTAACCCTGTAGTTAACAATATAACTATATCAGATAAAAAATTAGAATGTTTTACTCCCTTAGAGAATTCAAACTAATTTCATTAATCTCCACATCGAAATCTTCAACTTGTCTAGACCCCTTACCTACACGACTCTTCAAACAGATAATACCAGAAGTACTTGAACTGCTTCTAAAAATAATACATTCTTTCCTTAGAATTGGCCATGTACCCAAATCCTTTAAAATAGCAGTTATCAAACCCCTGATTAAAAAACCTGACCTCTACCCCTGTCAGCTGTCCAATTATCGGCCAATATCAAATCTCTCCTTTATCTCCAAGATCCTAGAAAAAGCTGTGGCACAGCAGTTATGCTCATATCTACATAGGAATAACATCCATGAAATGTATCAGTCAGGATTTAGACCTCATCATAGCACAGAGACAGCACTGGTTAAAGTAGTAAATGACCTACTGTTGGCATCTAATCAGGGCTGTGTCTCCCTGCTTGTATTGCTTGACCTTAATGCACCATTGATCATTCCATTCTCCTGGATAGACTAGAAAATGTCGTGGAAGTTAAAGTGCTAGTCTTACAAAAATGACATCACCCCTGGAAATTATACCTTATAAAACTAGACATGTTAAATGGTTTACTGTCTAATTTGTATTTTAATACAAGACTAGTGCTAGTCTTAATGCTTGAAAGTTTGCGGCATTTCTGGCTTCGTCTGCTTTGCAAAGTGTAGCATGTTTTTAACCCTTTTTTTAAATTCCAAAACAAAACTAAAACCAAACATGTTCTATTTAGCTGGTAAAGTTTGGCTCTTTGAGTCTGCCATTACACAAATGCGTTCCTGGTAAGTTATTGTTAATTCAAAGGAAGTGACATCATGTGCAATGCTTGAAAGTTTGCGGCATTTCTGGCTTCGTCTGCTTTGCAAAGTGTAGCATGTTTTTAACGCTTTTTTAAAATTCCAAAACAAAACTAAAACCAAAGCATGCCTCCTAAGAGGTCTGCTGTTCAAGGCTGTTCAAGTGTAGCTGACAAAAAAGTGGAATTTTGATCCATTATAGCCCAAGTTGGTAGGACACTTCCAGAATGAAGGATTTTGATTTGTACGGACAAAGAAAGGTAAGTTCAAGCCGACAGGATGGTTTGGTGTCTGCTCCATACATTTTGAAAAAGATAAATTTGTGAGGCAGATTCACATAGAAGGATCTGAGCAACATCTGGTATGTGGAGCAGTTCCTATAATTTGGAAACAGAAGTCAGATGCGCCATCCCAAAAAGCTGACTGCACAGTAAGTGTCAAGATTGTGTTTAGCCTGTTGCTTGAATTTATTAGCTGCCCTTAGTTGTTTATCCTTTTCACTGATGGCAGTTCTGAAGTTTTATACAAGGCTCAATAATGGCATTAATTAGGCACTTACTTTCACTTTTAGTACTAGAGCCGGCATGAGCGGGTGGCGCGTTGTGCCATATGCATTGTGTGCAGCGAGTGCGCAAAAGCCAGGAATTTGTTCGGGTTCACCTCCAAAACCACGTTGCTCATAAAACTACAACCTTTTCTGGTTCTAACAGTACTAATTAGCAGGGGCGTGTTTAGCCTATTTTTGGGGGTGCTCAAGCACCCTCAAAAACACTGCTTTTGGACGTAATTTTCAGAAATAAGTGCCCTTGCGCACTGCGCAATGAATGTGTGCGCGGGCGTGTGTGTGTTCTTGAATTCACCTGTTACGTGATAGTTCTATGACCAGTAAAATACCTCTCCTCCTTGCGTCCCCTCTGATTGGGTTGCCTGTCCGCGCGAGTGCTTGCTACGACATGGTGGTTTTTTTTAACTGGATTCCACGCCGATGAGGAACTCGAAGTAGCACCTGAGTATTACTGGCATAGCGAGATGTGAAGGTACGGACTGGAGTTACAATTGTTAAACACAACACAATAATATGCATAATGCAATATTGATGTTCCCTGGTCTATGAACAGAATGATAAAAACGACATTTATCATCCATATCGAGATACTTTTGTGCAGAGCTGTACAAGTGCTACGGTGCTAGACAATTAAACAAATGACTATCAAAAGAACACTGCCAAAATATAACAAATATAACAAAAAATATAAACTAATGTAAACTAATGTAAAATCATAATAATACACACTATTATTACACAATAACACATTAACAATTACCACTGTTCAAAATGAATAGCTCCAACATTACAAATGCAGTAGTAGGTCTTTAGTTAAAAATATAACGTAAATATTTGTGTCAGTGGTTGTAAATGTGTAGATATCATAGTTTATTGGGTCAGCTTCTGTTAAAACATTGCATAAGTCTAGTCTTGTCTAGTCTCGTCTTCTTGTCTAGTTAAGTCAATGCGGAATAAACGTGGAAACACTGTCGTTCAAGCCAGGTGCCTCTGTCAGCTCTGGGGGCTAAGCACCCCCAAAGATCAGATGCTAGAATCGCCACTGCTAATTAGGACCACGTAGATCCTTTCTATTTTGTGCTACAACGTTAAGTGTGTGTGTGTGGTGGGGGGGGGGGCAGTGTGCAATTACCATTATTTATTTTTTACTAAAAGCACCATATCTCTGCAACCATAATTTTTTTTTTCAAAATTGCAAAACCTAGGCTCTTATTCCGGTCACACCTGCGCGCCATGGCGCATGCATTAGTTAGACTCTAGGGCACGCTCCGGACTGCACCCGTGCCGAGTGAACTCTCGCATGCATGCCGTTAACTATGCACACCTGTACAACTGAGGACAACAGTTGACTTGCTAACTTTAGGACTGCCGTTGTCATAAACAGTTTTGCACTCAAGTTTCCATCAATTAACAGTTTATAACTTCAACAAAACAGACTTCTTGTTAAAACTATAATGAATTTCCTGGTTTCACAGTTATACTTTGTGACTATATAGGACACAGTTATAGAAGTGAGTTCTTTATAATCATGCTTTCTGTTATTACCCAAATGAGGATGGGTTCCCTTTTGAGTCTGGTTCCTCTCAAGGTTTCTTCATGTCATCTGAGGGAGTTTTTCCTTACCACCGTCACCACAGGCTTGCTTATTGGGGATAAATTATGGATAAAATTAGCTCATGTTTAAAGTCTGTAATTTTCTTTAAAGCTGCTTTGCGACAATGTCTTTTGTTAAAAGCACTATATTAATAAACTTAAATTGACTTGACTTTATTGTTTGCACAAAGACAACCTGGGCAACAGTCTGAATCTTGGTCTAAACAAAAGTCGGGCAAAGCCAGCTTATATTCTCTTATGCTGATGTCTATGTCCTTTGCACACACACTAGACCAGATAGATAACACCCAAGGTAAAGCAAAACATGAGCAAAGACAAAATAATCATGACCCAAGGAAGAGATGTGTGTACGTTACTAATGAGCAAAGTACAGATATGTGACCCCTCACCGAATCCAGGGACACTTGTCGGCCGAAACGAATCCAAGATAATTGCAAAAGAAGCATTTTTTTTTTCGAAATTTGTGATTTTTTTTCCATCATGTGCAAGTTGAGATCTTGAAGAATGCAATCAGTATTTCAGATAATAGATTGTTTTGTTGGAAAAGCATACATTTTTTGTTGCAAATTGTCTCATTTTTGTCAGGACTGTAGCCTGCTGGGGGGTGTGGGTAAATTACCATATGGGCCATTCACATGATGATTTAAGTCTTTTGGGGTTTTTTTTCCGCGAATCAGCTGTATGATCCGAGCTGAGCGCATGGCTACTTAACTGCATACAGGCGTGTGATTTCACTATGGAATGAGTTACTAAACAGAGCGCAGAGGAGCTGACACACCGCGAAGCAAACAGACACATAGTATTTACATCGGAGATAACCATTTCTAGCAAAAAAAAAACGCAACCTCGTTTTCCAGATTGAATGGAATACTTGAATGATTGGATGATACACGGACCATTCTAGGATTACATTCCATCGGAGGCACTGGTGTGTGCAAGGCGCCGTTTCTCTTTCTGATGGGGTAAGTTTATTAATCTAAGGCTGTGTGGTTATTTTTGCATGTAACGGAGAGTGTTGTGGTTTGGTTAAGCCTAGGTCACAACCGGACGTACGATTTTTTGGCCGTGTGATTTTTGGCGTTTCCCAAATCGCTGCGTTTTTTTTTTGTTCACGGAGAAAGACGCGCGTTGGCCGTAAGTTTGTCTTGCAACCTGAAAAAAACGTAAGCGCCTGTAGAGTTTGTTTGACATGACAAAGAACCGCTGCGGCCGGTCTGCGGCTCGAAAATCAGCACATCACATGCGCGCTCTCGTGAGTTTCATGCACGCTCTCCATGTGTTTCTTGCGTTTTTTGCATGTAGACCGGCTGTAGGAGCACATACGGCCGGTTGTGACCGAGGCTTTACATGAAACTAGTGTTGTTAGTTGTGTCATCATCGTGCTATCTTTCTTTCTTACGGTGTGAGTAATTTTTCAACCACAAAACGTTAAAGTATACTTTAGGACTTATTTTTGTACTTCATAATTGTGTTGGGCATACTTTGCATGGAAGGAAAATTGACGTGGTGATCTTTGTTTGCATGAAAGTAGTATCGTGCTAGCTAGTAGGGCTTTCCTTAATGTCATGCAAATGAGCACCATTATGTGCCCGCCCTACACCCAGAGTAGCTGAGATGGAAAACTTTGAGGGCGATTTTCTCCCTTTTCTGTTTTAAGAAGTATACACTTTCAAAACGCCATACATTCTTCAAATATTGTCAGATCTCCACATGGAAGGCATCATTGGAAAGCTTAGAAACTGTACTTTCTGAATCTGTCAGTAACTCAAAATGCCCCTGGGCAGACATGTGTCCCTGGATTCTGTGATCTGCCACATATGTTTTATGAGTGAACTAAGACCCTTACTGAAATCACACTAAATTGTGCCTTGTGCCACACTTTGCAGCAGTTCCCTATCAGACAGAAATGTTCAACACAGATACCTACCACACTTGATTGGGCTCCTGTCCCTAAAAATGAAGGCAATTATAACCTTTAGGTTGCTATAATGTACTTTTAATCAGATGTCCTCTGGCATGCGTCAGCAAACTCCAGCAGCTTTTCTTCCAAAATATGAGATTCAGTTACAGTTGACTTGTGGGTAGAGGAAGTAAACAATGAGTAAAAAGACTTCTGATGAACTGAAATGTTGGTACTGTTCCACTCTATTCACACGTGACTGGAGTTTATTACGAATTAAACTTTCTGGTATCTCAATGGCTCCATTTTAGTCAAAAGTTGAAGTACTACACTGATAATGGTATAGTTAATGCATGACTTATGCCATGATAATTGAGGTCACAACGACTTAAGGTCAAAAAGAAAACATTAATCTTATTTTAAACATGACTAAGATTACATATTTTGCCTTCCACAGAACTTAAAAGACAAATCAAATGAAAAATACAGTTCAAAATACAGATAATTTTTAGCCAAAATGGTAATAATAAAGATATTTAAATTGACAACTTTAAAATCATGCAGTCTCTCAGAGTTGGTGCATTTGTGGGTTTTAAATGACTGTGAACACTAATACAGGTTCTCTCCTGTGTGAATGCATCAGAGATGCTCACAAGCAATTTTTTTGCAAGTCCAAGTCAAGCCTCAAGTCTCTTATGGTTGTAATGAGCATTTTATCATCAGCTACATGCCATCCAGTCTGCTTATTACATTGCATTGTTCTATCTAAGGAATTCAAAGCATGCACTGCACTATCATCTATTAGCATACAGTATCAGTATTGATTAGTTATCACTTTAAACAGACTATTGCAATGTAATATGAAACAACACAATGAACGCTCTCTTTTCAAATTAATAACTGTATTTTGCAACATTTTCATTTTTTTTCAGTCTGCACTAAAGGATACATGATGTTTGTCTGTGTTGAGCATCAATTATCAAAAAGTAATTATCAGTCATTTCTTTGTTGGCTGGATAGCACACCTTTCTGATTGCTTCACATTTTTCAGTATTTACATTTTTGATGAAAAACTTTGAAAGTCAACTGGCCCCAACCATGAAGCAACAAAAACTGATGACAGATCATTTTCTTTGAACACAAATGAATGAATGAAGAAATAAATAATAACAGTTACAACTATAAAGCCTTCAATAACTGCTTGACCATCTTCTCTTAATACCCTAGATATGGGCCACAAAACATTTCTATTAACAGGATTTTAGGTGTCCTCCAGTGGCCTCAGACCAAGAAAATTTAATGCAACAGAATAGTTATATTTGAAAAAGATCAAGGTTGAGAGTGTCTTTGCAGTAAGCCTGGCTCAGTGAAGGCGTATGATAAGGACTCATTGACCAAATACCCTCTCCATTGGTGCACAGTTAGTAGGAACACCAAGCACTCTCATAGCCACAAGACAGAGCCTCAGGAAGACCTTTCCATGCCTTTTCCAGAATTCCAGGCAGTCCAATTAATCAGTGGACATCTGGAAATGGCGAACAAGTTCAGCCTTGACAGATGAACCATAGTCTACATTCTCCTTGTTACTTTTCTTCTAGGAGCCAGAGAAGAGACATGGAGTTTTAGCAGGCAGTGGCTCATCCTGATCATCTTCTCCACTACTGCTCTCTGGTATGGTGACTTTCCAAGCCTCAGCCAATACAAGATCTGAAAAAGTTCCACAGAAATCATGGTTAGTTTCAATATGACACTGATATACACACCGTGGTGATGGTTAAGTAAATGAATCAATCAAGATCAAGATTTTATTGACGTTAGTAATGCATAATGTAATGTTAATGTGTTTGGAAATGGTGTGTATCAATTATCATCTTTACCTTACTCTTGACTTCATCTGGTGTAAGGACAGTACAGTGCTTTCACCAAACCAACAAGTGATGAGTTGCATTTAGCATACTGACAAGACAGCTGTTGAGTGAGAGTGCACAAAGGAGAGATGCACTGAGTCTCACCACTTTCTCCCCTTGAGTGTGGTCTGTTGCTTGAAGAAATGGAGACAAAATCTCCACAAGTTCTTTCAACTGACTCTATTCCCTTGCTGATAAGCACAAACCTTTATGTTCTTGGTCTTCCAGGAGAGTATTTAGACTTTGGGGATCCAGGTCAGTGATTGCCTCCACAAGGTGGAGAGTTGTATTCCATTGTGTTGATACAGCAGAGGGGATGCTTTGATCGGCTCCATATTCTGCTTCAAATGCTTCCTTCAGCCCACAAGTGGAATAAAGTAAACTGCAGAATTTTGTCACCGTCACTATTGCACTGTTCACAATTTTTGTCTCCTTCAGTCTAATCTCACACAATAAGAAGCAAGGCACAGGCAAAGCACTGTAGCTGCTGTTGCCATCAGCTGCTCTGGATGGATTGTACATCATCCTGGTTATCCTCACTCATGTCCTCCCAGAGGTTGCTGTTTTCCAGGTCATCTTCAACGGCTTTTGTAGCCAAGGGAAAACAAACTGAAGGCTTTCTTCACATTTGAGGCATTATCACAGATAATTTTGTGTTTTATATTAAAGTTGTCACATTTCTCACTTATTCTTTCTTCAGTGTGTGACCCTGTAAATTGTTCGCAACTTAAAAGAACTGTCTACAGTCTTGGGCTGTTTTTCTCCATTTCCATGAAGTGGGCTGTGACTCCTAAAAAGCCACACATACTCCTGGGAGTCCAAACATCCAGAGTCAGACACAGTGTCTGCCTTTTCGAGTTTGGATTTTATCTTGGACTCTTTTTCTGCCAGTAGCTCACTCAGAGATCTGGGTATGGTGCATCAACTTACTGGGCAGTACCTCTCTTCCACCACTGACATGAAATTCTTGAAGCTTGGCTTGTCCATCAAAGACAGAAGGAGGTTGCATGAAATGCTGAGGTCCTGTATGGATTCAGTCATGGCCTTCTCTCTGGGATGGTCCTGTTTGTATACTTCCACACCTTGTCTGACTCAAGAAGGAATCAATGCTGCTCTGTCCCTCTGCACTGGCCACTTTTTTTTTTTGGTTGAAATCAGTAAAACATGGAGGTGAACATGTACAATCAATTTAGTTGTTGAATATAGTACTAAGTACTAGTATTAAGATCTGGATGACATAGCTAACATTTTGTGTTGGAAAACCCATCTGGAACCACAGAGTTCTGAGAGAACGGGTTTTAAGCTAATGTTGCAGGCGAGATGAATTTTTTTTTTCTAAATATAGGGTGGCTAAAAATGGATATAGACTAACGTTATTCAAGATAACAGGAAAATATTGCCAATATTATTCGGGAAGCAATAGGCGAATAGCTGTAACCTATTTTTTCAATATTTAAAGTGCTAGTCGAATGAAAATTACAGTGGTGCTTGAAAGTTTATGAACCCTTTAGAATTTTCTATATTTCTACATAAATATGACCTAAAACATCATCAGATTTTCACATAAGTCCTAAAAGTAGATAAAGAGAACCCAGTTAAATAAATGAGACAAAAATATTATACTTGGTCATTTATTTACTGAAGAAAATTATCCAATATTACATATCTGTGAATGGCAAAAGTATGTGAACCTCTAGGATTAGCAGTTAACTTGAAGGTGAAATTAGACTCAGGTGGTTTCAATCAATGGAATGACAATTAGGTGTGAGTGGGCACCCTATTTTATTTAAAGAACAGGGATCCATCAAAGTCTGATCTTCACAACACATGGCATGAAAATAAGAGGAGATTTCTGAGGACCTCAGAAAAAGCAATGTTGATGCTCATCAGGCTGGAAAAGGTTACAAAACCATCTCCAAAGAGTTTGGACTCCACCAATCCACAGTCAGACAGATTGTGTACAAATAGAGGAAATTCAAGACCATTGTTACCCTCCCCAGGAGTGGTCAACCAACAAAGATCACTCCAAGAGCAAGGCATGTAATAGTCGGCGAGGTCACAAAGGACCCCAGGGTAACTTCTAAGCAACTCGCTCACATTGGCTAATGTTAATGTTCATGAGTCCACAACAATGGTGTGCATGGCAGGGTTGCAAGGAGAAAGCCACTGCTCTCCAAAAAGAACACTGCTGCTCATCTGCAGTTTGCTAAAGATCACATGGACAAGCCAGAAGGCTATTGGAAAAATGTTTTGTGGATTGATGAGACCAACATAGAACTTTTTGGTTTAAATGAGAAGCATTATGCTTGGAGAAAGGAAAACACTGCATTCCAGCATAAGAACCTTATCCCATCTGTGAAACATGGTGGTGGTAGTATCATGGCCTGTTTTGCTGCATCTGGGCCAGGACGGCTTGCCATCATTGATGGAACAATGAATTCTGAATTATACCAGCGAATTCTAAAGGAAAATGTCAGGAAATCTGCCCATGAACTCAATCTCAAGAGAAGGTGGGTCATGCAGCAAGACAATGACACTAAGCACACAAGTCATTCTACCAAAGAATGGTTAAAGAAGAATAAAGTTAAATGTTTTGGAATGGCCAAGTCAAAGTCCTGACCTTAATCCAGTTGAAATGTTGTGGAAGGACCTGAAGCAAGCAGTTCAGTTCATGTGAGGAAACCGACCAACATCCCAGAGTTGAAGCTGTTCTGTACAGAGGAATGGGCTAAAATTCCTCCAAGCTGGTCTACAGGAGTGATCAACAGTTACCGGAAACGTTTAGTTGCAGTTATTGCTGCACAAGGGGGTCACACCAGATACTGAAAGCAAAGGTTCACATACTTTTGCCACTCACAGATATGTAATATTGGATCATTTTCCTCAATAAATAAATGACCAAGTATATTATTTTTATCTCATTTGCTTAACTGGGTTCTCTTTACTTTTGGGACTTGTGTGAAAATCTGATGTTGTTTTAGGTCATATTTATACAGAAATATAGAAAATTCTAAAGGGCTCACAAACTTTCAAGCACTACTGTAAATAATAAAATCCCAGATTTTCAGTGCGATATGCTCAAATAGGTTGTAAAGTTCACAGGTAAATAAAAAGTTGGTTCGAAAAATAATTTTTTTGCATTTGAATTCTGATCCAAAAGTCACTAAAAGCTTGTCTGCCATTATTAGCACGCAGTAATTTACAGGTCAGTGTCACTGCATGCATGACATCATATACGCCACTGCCTTTTTTTGTGTCTACACAAACTCTATACTCTTCTCTGCAATGGCATGGGTTCTTGATACTGATTTTTTTTTCAAAAATGACAAAAGCTCTTCAAATTCGTCCTCAATCTTTGGTTGGTTGTCTGAGGACGATTTAGAACCTATAGCCACGGAGAAAGAGGCGGACGAATATGCAAGCCAAGTTGCTTGTTAAGAAGAGGAGCAAGAACTGCTCGAGGTTTTCTGGAACCCAGGAAATTAATACATGGCACAAATCATAGTTTGCTTATTAATTTTTAAATTGATTTTGTGTTCAACTTTCACAGTTATGATAAAGCAGTGTCTCTTTGTCATCTCTGTAACCTCACTTGGTAGGCACAAGGCTAAATAATGGCAATAAATAAGCACTTTCACTTTCAGTGCTGGAGCTGGCAGAAGTGGGTGGTGCGTTTGTCATATGCATTGTGCACAGCAAATGTGCAACAGCCAGGAATTTGTTAGGGTTCACCTCCAAAACTAAGTTGTTCATAAAACTGCAACCTTTTCTGGTTCTAACAGTACCAATTAGGACCATGTAGACCCTTTCTATTTTGTGCTACAATGTTAAGTAGAGGTGTGTGTGTGGGGAGTGTCAGCATGCAATTACCGTTATTTATTTTTTACTAAAATTCAGATGCTATAGTTGAAGGAGAGGATGGAAAAGCTGTTTGTTTGTGCTGATGATGCAGTATTTGAAGAAGGATGAGTTGCTATTTGTACAACAGTAGACACAGATGCTTCAACTGTTTTGGCTATTACACACTCGGATGAAATACCTAAAGGAGAAGATAGAAAGCTTGGACGTGCCAAGTTTAGTGAAGATCTGTTGAAAGTTTGTGTTGATAAATGTAACATGAAAGGCATTGAGGGAGGGGGTGGGTGGATGTGCCCCCCAGGCACCTCCCTGGGGCCAGTACATGAATTTTGTTTATACCTGCAAAATTCAGGGTCATTCCCTGACCTACTTGCCAAATTTGGTGAAAATCCATTGAGAAATGGCGATGTTCACGCAAGACAAACAAACTTTTCTGCTTATTATATAGATAATGTCCAGAAGTGATGTCATTTTCGTAAGTCTAGCACTTTAAGAGTAGGCTACAACCGTACTGTATAACATCACTGGGTCTCCAACTAAGGGCAGTTTATATTCTGCTGTTAATTAACACATCCATCTTAAGCCCAATGTAATGCTGTTCTAATAAACCTATAACGTTATGGGGTCAACAGTAAACCTTTAGGATAACCTCCCTGTAGCCGACATTTTTAATGAACAAACATGCTTGCTCACTGTCCATAGGCGCAAATCTGAAATGGTCTTTCACATTACCAAATGACTGACCGAGCTATCTGGGTGTGTTTTGAGAAGCCTTATTAAATTTGACATGGTTGATCCAGCAACCTGTATTTTCACACCACCCACCATGCATGCAGCCATTCTTTTGTTTGCAGTTGTGCTTACTGCCATGGTCACGGTGAAGTTACGTATGAAAGGAAGAGATGGAAAGACATTCAGCTCACCAGACATTTCCTTAAATACACTAAGTAACTTTAAAAACGCATATTGATAAAACTTGCTGAATTCGTGCTGAGTTTATCTCAAGAAGAAAAGAAATATATCACAATGGAAAAATAACTTCGTTCCGCCCGAATAAGTTCCAAATCTGTGCTCAAATCAGAATTTAAGGGAGTTGTACTCAATAACGTACAATATGACTCGGGTAGTCAATGACATGGACAGGCTTTAATTTTCAAACAAATTTTGCATACACTGTACACACACAATCTTGCCTATAAATACCCGGGGGAAATGATGGGAAAATTGTCATTATTGAAGATGCCACGCCTAAGCCAAAATCAACGTGAACAGGCCATCGGGATGTTGCGTGCCGGAAGTACACAGACAGAGGTCGCCCAGCACTTCGGTGTTCATCATTCGACCATTTCCCGTTTGAGTCAGCGTTACAGACAGACAGGGAGCACCAGGGATCGTCCACGCCCTGGTCAGCCTCGAGTCACGACGCCAGTTCAGGATCAGCACATCAGGCTAGCTCACCTCCGTGACAGATTCCTGACACCCTCAGTCACTGCCGCCACGAAGAGTGAACGCCTAGTTGCAAGCAAACGGAGGTCATACACGATACTGAACCTGTAATTTCGTGAACATGGACCAACTGTCACTTTGAATTTTTTATTGTGAATTAATTCTTGAGTTTGACAATAAATGTCCTTTATCGATGTTTCAAGGTGTGTGTGCATTACATACAATATCATAAATTTCAAATATATGCATGGATCTAAAGTGATATCGTGTTGAATTCCATTGTGCGTTTTTAAAGTTACTTAGTATATTTATGCACCAAAAAATGAAAATAAAATATTGTTCAAGAATCCCAAATCTCAAGTCCGAGTCGAGTCTTTTGAGGATGAGTCTGAAGTCAAGTCTCAAGTCACTGCGTGTGCGACTTAAGTGTGACTCGAGTCCGAGTTGCAAACTCGAGTCCCCATCTCTAGAATGCGGTGGTGTTTTTGAAGATTACCATGTTGAGTAAAACTCTTGCCACACTATGAGTAGTGATGAGGTTTCTCTCTTGCGTGAATGCGCTGATGTTTTTGGAGATGACACTGTCGAATAAAACTCTTGCCACACTGTGAGCAGTGATACGGCTTCTCTCCTGTGTGAATACGCTGGTGTTTTTGGAGATTACCCTGTCGAGTAAAACTCTTGCCACACTGTGAGCAGTGATACGGCTTCTCTCCAGTGTGAACGCGCTGGTGTTGTCGGAGATGACCCTGAAGACCAAAACTCCTCCCACACTGTGAGCAGTGATACGGCTTCTCTCCTGTATGAATGTGCCGGTGGTCCTGGAGATGACTCTGCCGAGTAAAACTCTTGCCACACTGTGAGCAGTGATATGGCTTCTCTCCTGTGTGAACACGTTGGTGTTGTCTGAGCTGACCCTGAAGAGTAAAACTCTTGCCACACTGTGAGCAGTGATATGGCTTCTCTCCTGTATGAATGTGCTGGTGGTCTTGGAGATGATTCTGTTGACTAAAACTCTTTCCACACTGTGAGCAGTGATAAGGTTTCTCTCCTGTGTGAATGCGCTGGTGCTTTTGGAGATTACCATGCTGAGTAAAACTCTTTCCACACTGTGGGCAGCGATACGGCTTCTCTCCTCTGTGAATGCGTTGGTGTCGTTGGAGATCACTCGGCTGATTAAAACTTTTTCCACACTGTGAGCAGTGATAAGGCTTCTCTCCTGTGTGAATGCGCTGGTGTTTTTGGAGATGACTCTGATGACTAAATCTCTTCCCACACTGTGAACAGTCATATGGTTTCTCTCCTGTGTGAATGCGCTGATGTTGTCGGAGATATCCCCGAAGAGGAAAACTCTTTCCACACTGCGAGCAGTGATACGGCTTCTCTCCTGTGTGAACACGGCGGTGTCGTTGAAGATGACCCTGATGACTAAATCTCTTCCCACACTGTGAACAGTCAAATGGTTTCTCTCCTGTGTGAATGCGTTGGTGGACTTGGAGATTACTATGTTGAATAAAACTCTTTCCACATTGTGAGCACTGATAAGGCTTTTCTCCTGTGTGAATGCGCTGGTGTCGGTGGAGATCACTCTGATGACAGAAATTCTTTCCACACTGTGAGCAGTGAAAAGGCTTCTCTCCTGTGTGAACACGCTGATGTTTTTGGAGATGACACTGTCGAATAAAACTCTTCCCACACTGGGAGCAGTGATACGGCTTCTCTCCTGTGTGAAGGTGCTGGTGGATTTGGAGATAACTCCGGCGAGTAAAACTCTTCCCACACTGGGAGCAGTGATACGGCTTTTCTCCTGTGTGCATGTGCTGGTGTTTTTGGAGGTCACTCTGTTGATAGAAAATATTTCCACACAGTGAGCAGTGATGTTGCTTTTCTCCTACATGACTGCAATGGTGTGTTTTAAGGGTATTCTGATCATCAAAGCTCTTTCCACAGTCTGAACAGTGGTAAATTTCTTTTTGTATGGCATTCTGAGAAGGGTCAGAACTGAGAGTATCAGATGATGTTGACTGACTACTGGAGCCTTTGGAGGGGATCTGAAGCTCATATTTAATCTCTTCTGATTCCTGCAGTCTCACATACACTTCATAGTGGCATCTCTGGATGTGTTTGTGGAGGTCAATTTGAGACGCATAGGAAAGAGGACATGCTGAGCAGGAAAAGACTTGCAATAGAGCGCTGTTTACTTCTGGAGAAGTGAAAGGACAAAAATATAAGAAATTGAACATGAAATGCAAAAAAATATAAACATGTAACAACTTTATCCCAAAGTAAATGAGTGTTTGAGGTTAAGTAAAAAACATTTGAGATTCTACATGAATGAAGACTTACTAATCTGTAATTCAAGAAATGAAGAACAAAGAATAAGTGGATCAGGGAATGGCTCTGATTGTGTGCAAACTCACAAAGCGAAGTGCTACAGAGGGCTGTTGGGAGATGTATGTGATGGTGAACACATCTACTTAAGTGATGCTTCACTGAATTCAAAATCATACAGTTCCTGAAATAGTTGCCACTACCCTGAAGCACTACCAAGTCATGAGAAAACGTCTGCTACCAGACTTGTTAGCCCAGCCAAGTAAGCAGCACAGAATGAAGTAAAGTGGGATGTGTCAGTATGTACAAGGTCAGAGAAGCTCCCAGATCCTGCACCTTACATTATCAGAATGATGCAGTGCTGCATTAATGCAATGCCAAATAATCCTCCTGGCAGCTTTGACAACTTCTGAAATGCTGAGACCAAACAAAAAGTTTAAGATATAGCAGCCTCAAGCTAGGAATACTGGTAGATTCAATAAGGTGCTGGAACAGCAACTGCTGTAGCCTCATGGGTTTGACTGACCACGAACGAGTGTCTGGATTCTGTTTGAGCCAATGTCAAGCCTAGTCTAATTACAGCTCATCCAGAAGTAACAATTAGAATCTATTAATAAGGAGAACTGAGTCCTTGCACTTAAAGCTCCAAAAATATAACAATGGGCCTTATTTATCAAGCTGGATACAAACAGATTTATTTGCAAATGGTTTGTATTATAATTTACACAAGAAAGTTTCAATTTTTACATCTCATCTCATCTCATTATCTCTAGCCGCTTTATCCTTCTACAGGGTCGCAGGCAAGCTGGAGCCTATCCCAGCTGACTACGGGCGAAAGGCGGGGTACACCCTGGACAAGTCGCCAGGTCATCACAGGGCTGACACATAGACACAGACAACCATTCACACTCACACCTACGGTCAATTTAGAGTCACCAGTTAACCTAACCTGCATGTCTTTGGACTGTGGGGGAAACCGGAGCACCCGGAGGAAACCCACGCGGACACGGGGAGAACATGCAAACTCCACACAGAAAGGCCCTCGCCGGCCCCGGGGCTCGAACCCAGGACCTTCTTGCTGTGAGGCGACAGTGCTAACCACTACACCACCGTGCCGCCCAATTTTTACATATGGATTTTATATATGTATTACACTGTTTAAATTACTTATTTCAATTATACATATTTGTGGGATTTTATGAAACCCGGTCAATTCACCTCAGTGAAATTTATTAAAGAAAGTGAGGCAGCATAAATTAAAAATGTATGTGATGCCAATTAATTAAAAAGAAATGCAAATGTCTAAAAAAGGGATGGTTTAGATGGTGTGGAAGCCAGTTCCATTTGCACCAAGTGACCCATACGTGACCAAACTGATATGTCTCAAGTTAAAATGTGCCACATATTCCCTAGTGTGCTGCATGCCAACACTGGAAAAAGGGCAGAGCGAGGCACAGACAGACTAAACTGGGCAGGAAATGCAAATGTCTAAAAAACGAGTCTGCTACCAGACTTGTTAGCCCAGCCAAGTAAGCAGCACAGAATGAAGTAAAGTGGGATGTGTCAGTATGTACAAGGTCAGAGAAGCTCCCAGATCCTGCACCTTACATTATCAGAATGATGCAGTGCTGCATTAATGCAATGCCAAATAATCCTCCTGGCAGCTTTGACAACTTCTGAAATGCTGAGACCAAACAAAAAGTTTAAGATATAGCAGCCTCAAGCTAGGAATACTGGTAGAATACTGGTAGAGCCAACAACCAGGAAGACAATACAATAACACCAGCTTAGTCGTTGTCGGCAGTCCATCGCTAGCGGTAATGGTGATAAAAACAATGCAATACTTCACACCACGTAGGTGTTGGCGGCATCCTTTTATGCATGCGCTGATTGCGCTTAATCCAGGGCAGGTGCTTGTCTTCAGAGCACGCGTCAGTGAAAGTCTGCTGCATGCACCAGTGTACACAGGCGTGACAATCACATTCCTTTAATTAAACTTGTAAATACATAGTAATAAAAAGCTTATGGTCAGGACAAGCTAATACATGGTCAGGACAAGTGAAAAATCTTGCTGCTTGTCTGACTGGACAAGTGGATTAAAGACTACGTTCAGACTGCACCCTGAAACGATCCATATCCGATTTTTTTGCCCATATGCGACCTGTATCCGATTTGTTATTGACAATCTGAACGACACAGTTCCGATTTTTTCACATGCGACCCAGGCCGCTTGGATATGTGGTCCTAAATCCGATGCATATCTGATATTTTCACATGCGACTGCAGTCTGACCGGACAGGTCGCATTCATGCGACCTACACGTCATCAACAAGAGACAAACGTCACTATTCTGCATTGGCTAATCCCGCCTCTTTGGTGGAAAACAACAACATTTGTACAGTTTTCAGAATTTAAATAGACTTTTATAGAATTGATCAAGCTAATGGTGGATTTGGTAGGGACCTGGATGTTTATCTGTTAGCCTGATTAAATAAAACAGTTTCTATAACTGATTTATAACTTAAACCATCCTGTATTACAAGATAAGATTGTTCTGGAAATTTCCAGTAATTTGACACCTTCGGTCTCATTAGTCTGTTGCCCACATTAATCAGATTATTGTGTGAGTTCCGCCACCGCCACAAAAACCACATCGCCAGGTCTCGCCTCATCTCCATAGCAAACTGCACTGGTGTTTATGCACCTTGAGCCAGCGCTGAGAGAAGTTGCAGAATTCAGCTGGCTATAAACAATCTAAATAAATATTTATAAAAATGTAGAAAGTTTATTAATATGATGAAATAAATATGTGCAAATTATTAAGCCTGAATTAAGAGTTTGGTAATACAGCGGCCGTATCCCAAATGACTGCCTGCTGAAGCTCGAGTGCACTATATACTGTAGAGTTTAAAAATCCATTACTTCCTAGTAACATGCAGTGCACTTGTATAGAAATTAGAGAGACATTTAGGAGTCAACCCTCATTACCAGGCTACACGTTTTCATTTCAGTTCAGAAACAAAAAACACACACACGAGACCTCGCACTTTAACACTAACCAGATAATTAAACAAAACAAAAAATCATTAAACTTGAAGAGCGCGCTTTTTTTTTGTTTACGTATTATGTAGATGTGCTTATTACGTGTCAATTTGCGCATGCGGGACACTTTTGGGTCGTTTTCCGTTCATATTGGAGATCGCACACAAGTCTCATATAATTGGTAATGTGAACGACCTAACAAAAAAATCGGATTTCACAACAAATCGGATATAAGTCGTTTCAGGTTGCAGTCTGAACGTAGTGAAAAAGTTAATGTCGAGCCCTGAACATGCATGTGTTTTGTAGCCTGTGAGCAAGTAATCAATACAGTCCATGAAAGCCCATGATCCTGAACTTGACCCAAGTTCACAGCTGATGTCAGAGAATGGTATTCCACGCTGATTGGCTGTGTGTGTGTGGTATGCCGTGTTGATTGGATGAGCAATGCGGAATTAATATTCATAGGTAACTTATGGTGGGCGGCACGGTGGTGTAGTGGTTAGTGCTGTCGCCTCACAGCAAGAAGGTCCGGGTTCGAGCCCCGTGGCCGGCGAGGGCCTTTCTGTGCGGAGTTTGCATGTTCTCCCCGTGTCCGCGTGGGTTTCCTCCGGGTGCTCCGGTTTCCCCAACAGTCCAAAGACATGCAGGTTAGGTTGACTGGTGACTCTAAATTGACCGTAGGTGTGAATGTGAGTGTGAATGGTTGTCTGTGTCTGTGTGTCAGCCCTGTGATGACCTGGCGACTTGTCCAGGGTGTACCCCGCCTTTCGCCCGTGGTCAGCTGGGATAGGCTCCAGCTTGCCTGTGACCCTGTAGAACAGGATAAAGCGGCTAGAGATAATGAGATGAGATGAGGTAACTTATGGTGGAGCCTTCAAGCCAGGTACAAGTGAGCAAAACACTGATGGGTTGCGGCTTAATTACAGTTTTTCACAAACAAAACGGTGGAAAACAACTCAGCAACCGTGGCAGACCATAGTTGTGAGACCGCGATGGCCAGTTTGCTGTATGTTGCTCACCAGCCCAAGTCTGACAGTGAGAGCATTTAGTCATCCGCACTACTGCCAAAATTTAACGATCAGTATTTTTGAACAATTCATGCCATGTTGCATCACCATTCACTTTGTTTGATGTGAAATAAACTGCAGTCTCCTTTGGAACAGTACACTGCTTGTGAGATGCAAGTGGGTATTGTATTGACTTTTTTTTTTATACCTTGCCCAGAACGGAGTCCACCACGGGGTGAGGTATTGTTTTCGGTGGGGTTTCTTTGTTAATGATATAGAAAAACAGCTGGACCAATCTTCATGAAACTTTCAGGATAGATGGGCATTGGTCTCAAATAGAACCTCCAACATTTTGAGGGTCATCCAGTCAAGGTCACCAAAAAGGTCAAAATTATTTTTTCACAATATCAAGTCAAGTTTGTTTGTATAGCACTTTTAACAATAGACATTGTCCCAAAGCAGCTTTACAGAATCTGAATGACCCAACATGAGTCAATTTTATCCCTAATCTATCCCCATTGAGCAAGCCCGTGGCAACGGTGGCAAGGAAAAACTCCCCCAGACGCCATGAGGAAGAAACCTCGAGAGGACCCAGACCCAAAAGGGAACCCATCCTCATTTGGGCAACAATAGACAATATGACTATAACATTAACAGTTTTAACATGAAGTCAGTTTCGTTGATGTTATAACTCATTAATGGAAACTTGAGTGCAAAACTGCTCATGACAACCGCAGTCCCAAAGTTAGCAAGCCAACTGTAGTCCTCAGCCACAAAAGCACTACTGTAAGTGTCCAGAGTGTCTTCCAAGTGTGAATTTCAACTGTCCATATGGGGCCATCCTCCACAGGAGCAAATGTGAGGAGACTCCAACCAGACATAGGGCATTAGGATGGATCAGGCAGGTCCGGCAATATCTTCCTTCATATTCATTCAGATGTGTTCTGATTGGCTGAGAGCAGTACGGTGTGCAAATGAGAATCAGAACTATGTTTATTGGCCAAGTTTCTTCACACCCAAGGTCAAAATCAAGGTCACCAAAAAGGAAAAATAATTTTTTTGTGATATCTTCCTTCATATTCATCATAAGTGCTACTGGGCAAGGTTTGTTTTGCCTGGCAATACTTGTTTTCTTCCTGTTTTTAGGGTGGGAATTCAGTAAAATTATAAGTAAAATATAGCCCCCCAACATGCTGAATTGGTAAAAATCAGCTCTCGATGTCACCAGAAGCCACAAAATGAACCCTTATATTTCAAAATTTTCCAGGGGAGCATGCCTCCAGATCCCCCTAGCTTACGCACTGCATACAGCAGTGTGCTCTCAGCACTTCGCTGCACTCGGGGGGCCACTACCCTTTCCAGTTTTTCTAGGAGAAACCCTAATATGTATTTGTCTTGAATCCATATCCACGATGCTCATGGGAGCCTCATCAACACAGCATATCCTAATCTTCGCCAAGACTGAAAAAGTGCCTTTACATTTGGGGATCCTTCGGAGTGCATTGTGCGTGCTCTTGGGACCCAGTCGTTATTGGAAACACCTGATACTGATTTGAGCACAATCAGCACGTGCACATAAGGATGCTGTTTTCATCGAGACTTTGCAAGTATTCGGTCAAGTATGCAGCGGTAGACGAATCCAAGTACAGGAAGAGTGTTTATTAGCAGGCATGATATTTACAATAACAGAACACAACCCAAAAGCAAAACAGAAAAGCAGTGTCATGAAGCAGAGTATTTAACTAGTCATAAACATGGCTTGAAACAAACGTGACAATGATAATGATACTTCACAAAGCCTCTGTGAAAACAGCGTCTTTATATGCACATGCTGATTGCGCTCAAATCAGCGTCAGGTATTTCCCATAATGACTGTGAGTGAGGGTGACAGTCAAGTGTTTGTCTGCTGTGTGACCACAACTTTTAGCCCACCTGATTATCACCATGCATCGTCACCAAAATGCCTCATTTTCATTAATGACCCATTACAAATCGTGAGCTGTCGTGTGACTGTAGCTTAATGATGGACTGTTGTTTTGCTTTACTACAGTTTACAGATTACTACAGTTGTTGAATAGGGCTATTAACTGGATTTTTATTATTTACCATTTGATGATCTCAAATGCATTAAATAGGCAATAAATTCCACTAATTAACTTTTAACAAGGCACAACTTAATTGAAAAGCATTCCAGCTTACCATCTCATGAAGCTGGTAAAGATAATGCCAAGTGTGCAAAGCTGTTAACATGAACAGTGGCTACTTTTCAGAATCTAAAATATGTAACATTTTTTTTTGCTTACCACACAATTTCATAGAAATGTTATTTCGTGGCGGCACGGTGGTGTAGTGGTTAGCGCTGTCGCCTCACAGCAAGAAGGTCCTGGGTTCGAGCCCCGGGGCCGGCGAGGGCCTTTCTGTGCGGAGTTTGCATGTTCTCCCCGTGTCCGCGTGGGTTTCCTCCGGGTGCTCCGGTTTCCCCCACAGTCCAAAGACATGCAGGTTAGGTTAACTGGTGACTCTAAATTGACCGTAGGTGTGAATGTGAGTGTGAATGGTTGTCTGTGTCTATGTGTCAGCCCTGTGATGACCTGGCGACTTGTCCAGGGTGTACCCCGCCTTTCGCCCGTAGTCAGCTGGGATAGGCTCCAGCTTGCCTGCGACCCTGTAGAAGGATAAAGCGGCTAGAGATAATGTGATGTGTGATGTGTGATGTTATTTCGTGGTTTTGATGTCTTCAGTATTGTTCTCCCATGTAGAAAATAATCAAAATACATGTGACTTACCTATAAATGAGGAGTGTCCAAACTTTTGACCGATACTGTGTCTATAGTCTATATATAGTGTCTTGTTCTGATATTGTTTTTCTTTTATTGCTGTACTTAATCTACTGTTAGTTGTACTGCTGCAACATAATTTGGAGCTTTGTGAGCCTCATTAAACCAACTGGGGTGTGCACACCTGCTAATTTATGGGCGATTTGCATTCAACAACATGCATGTGAGTAAAAAGCAAAAATCAGCCTTTTGTAAATTTGGCATTTTTGAAAAACTTGTAATTCCAGCAGACTTTTTACAGTTCAGGTTGACATATGCGAACATTTACAACCCCGATTCCAAAAAAAAGCTGGGACACTGTGTCAAATATAACTTAAAGCAGAATGCAATGATTTGCAAATCCTTTTTCAATCAATAGTCAATTGAATACAAAGACCAAGATATTTAAAGAAATATGAGGTAAGAGTTTTACATTAAAACATCAGCTTCAGGCGGCACAGTGGTGTAGTGGTTAGCGCTGTCGCCTCACAGCAAGAAGGTCCTGGGTTCGAGCCCCATGGCCGGCGAGGGCCTTTCTGTGCGGAGTTTGCATGTTCTCCCCGTGTCCGCGTGGGTTTCCTCCGGGTGCTCCGGTTTCCCCCACAGTCCAAAGACATGCAGGTTAGGTTAACTGGTGACTCTAAATTGACCGTCGGTGTGAATGTGAGTGTGAATGGTTGTCTGTGTCTATGTGTCAGCCCTGTGATGACCTGGCGACTTGTCCAGGGTGTACCCCGCCTTTCGCCCGTAGTCAGCTGGGATAGGCTCCAGCTTGCCTGCGACCCTGTAGAAGGATAAAGCGGCTAGAGATAATGAGATGAGACATCAGCTTCAAAATCATTTTGATGATTTTGAAGCTGATGTTTGATGAGTCACTTGTTTTCAGGAGAATGGCTCGTCTTCCAGTCCGCACCCAGCCAGCCAGTTATAGCACAACGTAACTCTGGTGGAGTAGATCAGGGGAGACATTCATCCTCATGACCTCTCACTAGACCTACAATGACGCTTTACAGTACCATGGCCAGGTTCCAAAATCAGCCATCAACGGTAGCCATAAAAATAAACTAAACTAGTATACTCAGTATGGACATCATGGCAGTTGAGGTGAAGAGACCAAAGAAGACAGTCAGAGGAAGCCAGGAAGAGAAAGTGTGTGAGACACCAAGCAAGACACTGGACAAGAGTAAATCATGGACTGGATTTTACTTGTTGCTAAGAGCTCAGAGTGATAAAAGGCTGCAAAACAGACACCAAGCTGGGCTTCTTTCTGTTGGACTATTAAGTAATATTATAGTAGCTGCCTTGCTATGTGTTGTTATATTACACTTGCTTGATGTTTGGCTGTGTTGGCAAACTTGTCAACTTGCTAGCTTTTGATCATAAGCCAAGTTGGCTCATTTCAACAGAGGTTTAGCTGCTAGCTACATCTTGAGGTGATGTTAGAAAACTTGCAAGATAACACTCACACAGAGTTACTGCTAATAAGTGCTCATGTCAGCTGCTGTCTCGCTTTGTTGCTGAGATTGCTACCCAAGTTTGCATCACTTTGTGTCAAGGGCATTCAAGTTTTGTCAGGTTAATTTAGTTGGACTAGCTGTTCTTTTTTTTTGTTAGCATCCCCCAGCATTAGATATACTGGTGTTAGTATGGGTCTGGTTATGTTAGCTTAGTACGCTACTACTCCAGGTTGTGTGCAATACTTGTGCAAACTTGCAGCAAGGCAGAAGCAAAAAAAAAAAAACCACACACACACACACACACACACACCTTTGAGCTTGCATGCTTACTTCAAGATATAAGCAGTCATCTGACTCATGGCTAACAGCAAAACAATGACAGAGTACATCCCTAACAAATTTATTTATGAAAAACTGCGACACAGGCTGTAACCTTACTGGTGTTCTCCCTGTATCATGGAGATTTGTAGTTTTCCCAGATGACAATTTATCCAACCTCATTTACATCTCAAGCTAGCATGCAAATTAATTATTCACATCAAAACAATTATTCAGTCTGTCAATCTCTCATCAAATAAGCCTTGAAAACTTGCAACTTTCATGTTCAAAAAATGACTGTATATTTACAAAAAACCAAAACAAAAGTATATTCTTTTGAATATTAAATATCTTGTCTTTGTGTGGTATTGAACATAGATCGAAATGCATTTGCACATCAGTGGATTCTTTTTATTTATGTTTTACAGTGTGTCCCAACTTTTTTGGAATTAGGTTTGTATACACTTCTTTACAAAATGATTAATAAAATGAGTCCCAAATGTAACCAAACTGTATAGGAACAAAAAACTGCCCATCTTATTCACTAGTGTTTCATGATCTCATCCACATATCTTTTCAAGAAGACAATGTATTTGTTTGTTATAAATCATCTTTTTCCCCCTTCCTTTTTCACCTGTTGTTACATTTCTTTCTTCAAACAACATGTTTGGTTCAAGACAGGACACTATTTTCTTCACAGTCCTCATCAGGAAGTGACAAGAAAGGTAAGGACAATCCACAGTATTTTGGAATAACCATCTTTGAGTTTATTCAGTATGTTGAGGGGAAGCTGTTTAGCTATTCTTCTTCCTTTATCAGTAATAAATGTATTTATGAGAAATATAAGTGTGGCAGCAGGGGTGTGGCCAAGCATCGGTTTGTGAATGGAGGGTGGGGTCAGGGAAGGTGAGTGGCAAAGTCACTAACTGAGACCTGGTGTCAATTAATGTTGTGCGTGTCTGTTGCAGTGACAGAGGAAAGAAAAAGAGGAAGAACAAAGAGGGGGCAGCTCTCCCGACCAGAGCACCTACGTGTGTGAATGTGTGAGAATAAAACACTGAAAAGCAGTAAGAAAATAACAAAAATAAAACCCGTCTTGACACCATTCTCCGCCTGTCTGCACTTCAGTATTGCTCCCCCGCTAGAGTTGTACAACCCCAATTCCAAAAAAGTTGGGACAAAGTACAAGTTGTAAATAAAAACGGAATGCAATGATGTGAAAGTTTCAAAATTCCATATTTTATTCAGAATAGAACATAGATGGCATATCAAATGTTTAAACTGAGAAAATGTATCATTTAAAGAGAAAAATTAGGTGATTTTAAATTTCATGACAGCAACACATCTCAAAAAAGTTGGGACAAGGCCATGTTTACCACTGAGAGACATCCCCTTTTCTCTTTACAACAGTCTGTAAACGTCTGGGGACTGAGGAGACAAGTTGCTCAAATTTAGGGATAGGAATGTTAACCCATTCTTGTCTAATGTAGGATTCTAGTTGCTCAACTGTCTTAGGTCTTTTTTTGTCGTATCTTCCATTTTATGATGCGCCAAATGTTTTCTATGGATGAAAGATCTGGACTGCAGGCTGGCCAGTTCAGTACCCGGACCCTTCTTCTACGCAGCCATGATGCTGTAATTGATGCAGTATGTGATTTGGCATTGTCATGTTGGAAAATGCAAGGTCTTCCCTGAAAGAGACACCGTCTGGATGGGAGCATATGTTGCTCTAGAACCTGGATATACCTTTCAGCATTCATGGTGTCTTTCCAGATGTGTAAGCTGCCCATGCCACATGCACTAATGCAACCCCACACCATCAGAGATGCAGGCTTCTGAACTGAGCGCTGATAACAACTTGGGTCGTCCTTCTCCTCTTTAGTCCGAATGACACGGCATCCCTGATTTCCATAAAGAACTTCAAATTTTGATTCGTCTGACCACAGAACAGTTTTCCACTTTGCCACAGCCCATTTTAAATGAGCCTTGGCCCAGAGAAGACGTCTGCGCTTCTGGATCATGTTTAGATACGGCTTCTTCTTTGAACTATAGAGTTTTAGCTGGCAACGGCGGATGGCACGGTGAATTGTGTTCACAGATAATGTTCTCTGGAAATATTCCTGAGCCCATTTTGTGATTTCCAATACAGAAGCATGCCTGTATGTGATGCAGTGCTGTCTAAGGGCCCAAAGATCACGGGCACCCAGTATGGTTTTCTGGCCTTGACCCTTACACACAGAGATTCTTCCAGATTCTCTGAATCTTTTGATGATATCATAATCTACAGTGCATAATATGTTCAAACTCCTTGCAATTTTACAATGTTGAACTCCTTTCTGATATTGCTCCACTATTTGTCGGCGCAGAATTAGGGGGATTGGTGATCCTCTTCCCATCTTTACTTCTGAGAGCCGCTGCCACTCCAAGATGCTCTTTTTATACCCAGTCATGTTAATGACCTATTGCCAATTGACCTAATGAGTTGCAGTTTGGTCCTCCAGCTGTTCCTTTTTTGTACCTTTAACTTTTCCAGCCTCTTATTGCCCCTGTCCCAACTTTTTTGAGATGTGTTGCTGTCATGAAATTTCAAATGAGCCAATATTTGGCATGAAATTTCAAAATGTCTCACTATCGACATTTGATATGTTGTCCATGTTCTATTGTGAATACAATATAAGTTTTTGAGATTTGTAAATTACTGCATTCCGTTTTTATTTACAATGTGTACTTTGTCCCAACTTTTTTGGAATCGGGGTTGTACTACAGTAAGATTATTTAGCACTCTGATGGAGAATATCCAGACTTAACAGAGGACTAACAATAGCAAGAAATGGCCTTCACCCTCTCTGGTTGGTAGATGTCATATGATAGGGGAGACCTACTTGGTGGGTGGGAAGTGACCAAAACTAGTGCTCTGGCAGGGTGCACTGGTTATAACAGACTTCATTGTACAACATGCTTTCATCCCAGAAACATTTTTAAGGTAGGAAATTGGTCACTAGAAGGTGCAGAAATACCTCTATACTTTGAGACTATCGTAATATTTTGCTGTCTCATTGCTCCTAGAGGTGCATAAATCCAGTTATTCCAGAGTCCTTACTAGAGACAGAAATTTTGATCAAATCACCCCTACCTTATGGGCACTGCAGTGGCTCCCAGCAAAATTATGCACTTATTATATTAGTAATGACCTTTAAAAAAATAAATAAATAATAATAATAATAATAATAATAATAATTATTATTATTATTATTATTATTATTATTAAAAAAGCACTAAACGGTCTCACTTCACTATCTGGGCAGACTTTTCATCTTTTATGACCCAGCACACCTGTTTTAATCAAAAGGTGCATGTTATTTATTAGTATCTACAACAATCAAGCCTATAGCAGGGGTAGAGCATTCTCCTACAAAGCACACCAACTATGGAATAATTTTCTCATTATTTTCTGACTGAGGTACAGTCTCAATCCTTAAGTCTTGGTTTGAAACCTAGTGGTTTAGACAGGCATTTTGTTAAATAGCTTTTCTCTCGGGTAAAGATGCAGACGTTGGGGGTTCATAACTTTGGTCAAGCTATATGTTAGTCCTCATGCCTGATGGGATGCCAGTGCCTGATCCAAACAAACATTGTCTTTCAGGGCTACTCCGCTATACAAATATAACTGAATCAAACTGAAATGATTTGTGGAATGTATGGACTTCACCATTCATTGAGCACTTTTTGTTCCAGAGCTCATCAAAGGCAGGACTGATTTTTTTGGCGTATCTCTCTTCATACCACACCAAGAGCTCCTGTCCTGGGTTAATGGGGCAACAGCAACGATACAGAATTCCCCCTTGATACTGAAAGGCCACAAGATTCTGTTCTTCATTATTACGGGCACAATTCACATACCTAAAAGAATGAGGCAAAAAAGTGGCAGAAAAGGTAAAAATCAGATGAGAGCTACAGACCGACCAAAAGCATGAGGAAGATGTCAGTGACGTGAGAAAAATCAAGTTCTTCCAAGAAAGTAGGAGCTGTAAAATCAATGACTAAACAAAGACTGAACTACTAGTGTATTCCTTACCTCATCCAATTTGCATGTATCTCTCTTTTGGCATCTATGTATTCTTTACACTGCCTGCTCCTGCATATCTGTAGAAAAATTACACAGTTATATTTTCTTCATGAGATAAATCTATGCCTTCAGGTTAAATAAGATATACAGGAATGAAAACAATGGCTCATGCCATTACTGTTCTATTATCATGAAGGCAGAAGTGAAGGGTTGATTCTATTTTTCAGGGATGAGAATGGGACATTTAAAAAAAAAAAAAAAAAAAACTCTGAAATGTCTGCCAAGGGCAGACATAACGCACGCAAAGCATGCATGGGGGGGGTTTGAAAGGGGGGTGCGCCTTATATATATATATATATATATATATATATATATATATATATATATATGAATGAATGTTTTCAAATTCAATGATGGTTTAATGGTTTAAAACGTTTATAAACTTTAAGATAACAAATATATATCGTATACCTTTGTGCTTTTTTGTTTTGATGTGCTCCTGGACGTTTCTAGCTCCTCTGTTTCCATAATTGATCATATCTGAGCACAGAATACACAGAACCTTTCCCGGCACGTCCACTTTTCGGATATGTTCCGTCAGGCACGTCGTCACAGTTTGTGTCCCTATCTGCAAGGTAATGCTACTATTGAGCCATGCCCATCGGAAACAGTTCTTTATCCCGTTTGATTTATCGATTTCCCTGGCAGAGCCCCGGTGGGGGCCCAGGGGGCGGGAGCTAATGATTTTTGACTATTTTTTTTTTTACCCCAAAACCATTAATTTTATCAGCAAAAAGTTGCAATTTATTTGGAAATAAATTCCCCTTCTTGGTGGACTACCAGGTGAAAATGATTAATATGGGACAAGAGACTTGTTTTTAATCAATTCACATTTGATGATTTCAGAAAAAAAAAAAATCAATCCACCTTTTAATATAAACGAGCTCTACAGTATTATATTTCTGCATTTTAGCTATTCATGTCTTTGAGTACTCTAATCCTTTAAAATGAAGTGCAAACCAGAAAAAAGTTCTATCATATAATTCTCTTAAGCTTTCTTCTGACGTTATCATGGTAGCAGGAGGTCTTGCATATTAAGCAGGCAACATTCAACATCACTTATCACTTCCCTTTCAACTGTTGTGTGTACTAACTAGGTTTTATCTGGACAGGATGTTGTGTAATGTAATACAGATACCATATGGTCAATTTGAAGATCAAGATGGTGATTTTGAATTAAAGAACAGGCATGTACAATTGGCATTACATATTGGAATTTTTTTTTTTAAATCAAAAACTAAGTTCATCTCGGCCTAAAAAATTTGGGCAGACGCTCCTGCGTGGCACACGCCAGCAATTCCCCCGTCGCCCATGAAATGAGCAATAAGTAGGAGAGTTATACACAGTATCATGCCTAAAATTTTATCAGAAATATAGATATGATACTATGATTCTCCCCAACATGCTACATTAGATAAGCTAACCCCATTTATAAACCCCATTTACACTTGTATATGACATGTATTTGATATATGTGATATATATGATGTATATTCATACATTGTTATTTTACGGAAATCTTCAGTAAGTTTGGTCTTTTCATGCCAGCCTGTTGTAAACCTAAATATAATGATGCACATGAAATGACACTCCTCACCTCAACATGCCCTTTACAATCATTTAAGCCACCATGGGCAATGCTGAAACCACTGTTGCAAATAGTACATCGGGCGAAACTGTAATTATTGTTGACCCTTATTAGACAGGGAGATTCTTTTGTGTAATCTGAGGTGAAGTGGGTTTTGTATTTTCATTTTTTGGCGCGCGCGCTCTCTGCCATGCCGATCCTGTAGGCTGCACTGACTCAACTGAAAACGTCGGTCCTCAAGAAAAGGGATAAAAGCCCGCCCATACTGAAAGCTGATTGGCTTATTTTGCTGAGTAACCCAATCAGGATGCTCTTTGTCTAGCATGCGCTACATGAACAGGCACACGCGCAGTCTCTCTCTCGCGCTCCGTCATATGCGCACATTCTAAGATGCGCGAGGTAGACAATGTTTTGCGTGCACGCGCTTGCTCGCTTGCTCTAGATTCCGGGAGATTTTCTCCAATTTGCGGGCATCAGTGAGCCGCTATCAATATGCGGGAGACTCCTGGAACTTCCGGGAGACTCGGGATGTCTGCGTTATAAGGTGACCACAGATCGTTAACCATACACACACACCCCGAACCCCCCCGAAATTTTCTCAACGGATTTACACGTTTCACAAAAAATGACATTTTCAGCGGGAAAAACTCGGAATTCCGCGGATAATTCTCATCCCTGTTCTATTTTTAGTTTCAGAGAACAGCAGACAAGCACTAAGGTGAATTTAGTTACTCTAGGAAAATGCTGTTATATTAATTGGAGTCACCTTCACCCAGTGGTTACATTTTGCTGCTTAAAAATAAGTACATTTAGAACAAACTCACCACCCAGGAAAATCCACTGTTCATGGCTTCCTCTCTGTCTACTAGTTCTCCCTCGTAGGGTCCAAAGTGCGCACCTACTGGAACAGTCTCCCCCTTATTAAACACTCCCAGGCCAAGGTCAGAACTACTGGACTCGCGAATCTCTAGTCCAGGAGGAAGCGTTTGTCTGGCTCGGTCAGGGACTCCCATGGGAACAGGAGTATCAGGGATGAACAGGGGTGGTCCGTGATCCTCGCACTTGTTGAAGAAAAAGGATTTGCAAACTTCACAGTCTAGGAAGAGACAAAACACAACAGGAAGAAATGATACCCAAATGTGTATGAAACCGTGCATATCTGAGAACATCTACATTAGTATTCCATGAACTTTAGTCCAAGAAAGCTTGTCAGAAAGGTTCAGGTACAAGCAATCATCATAACTAGAAACACACACACACACAAAAGATCACATGTACTACTTTGAGTATACTGACAGTTCTGCCATTTCTAAAGCTAGGCATTTTCCAGTGGCATATTTCTAGGATTTATATTTACAACCCCAATTCCAAAAAAGTTGAGACAAAGTAAAAATTGTAAATTAAAGCCGCTAGCGGCCTTGACGGGCCCTCGCACGTGTGGTTCCGCAACCCAGGACATCCCGCCACCCAACAAAACAGTCACGTCATATATTCATCAAATGTTCATCAGACAGGCCCATAATGGCTAAAGAGTATCAGAATCAGAGTCATATTACAAGATAGAGTTCAACATTCAGCAATATCCTGCAGATATCAAATTCAACATTCAGCAATATCTTGGCACGTGTTATAATATTTCAACATATTACAATATATCAAAAATCATTGTGCATTTTGTCTGCAACAAAATGCACAATGATAGAAGGTCACTATTATTGTGTGTGTGTGTGTGTGTGTGTGTGTGTGTGTTCGTTCCATTATTTGGTCCGCACCAGGCAGTAAAATTATTACATTGTAGCATACAGACTGCATGTGGTCCGCATTCAAACATGCAAACAAACCAATGCATCAGAATCATATGACAAGATATCAAGTTCAACATTCAGCAATATCTTGGCATATATTATAATATTTCAACATATCAAAAATCCCTTAGCAATTCAACTTCAGCAATATCTTGGCATCATGTTTGCCAAGTTTGACATGAATTTGATGAACCGTCTAGGAGGAGTACGTTAAAAATGACCATGTGTAATTTCACTCCAAATGGCCTTATGACATCATTCCAAAGTTCTACCCATTCATTTCAATGGGAAATGGAAAAAGGGGCGCTATGAAGTCCCTGGGCCATAAGTCTGTGGCTGAGTAGCGAGGACAATGACTGATGTGTGTATCAAATTTCATGAGTTTTCATGCATGGGAAATGCCTCAAATAAGGCCAAACACTGCATAATAATAATAATAATAATAATAATAATAATAATTAAAGCCGCTAGCGGCCTTGACAGGCCCTCGCACGTGTGGCTCCGCAACCCAGGACATTCCGCCACCCAAAAAACAGTCACGTCATATATTCATCAAATGTTCAAAGGTGATGTGCATGTTGCAAATGCCATGACTGCTTGACGGATGAGAGATAGACAGACAAAGACTGTGTGCGCGTGTGTATTTCTGTGGTGTGAAAATGTACATTTATATATGTACAAAACTATATGTGTCTCCTCCTTATCTCTATCTCACGCTGTAATCTGCCACAATGATGGCAGGTCACTAATATATAGATTTAGGCACTGCCTAAATGCAGACCTCCCATCTGTTTCTGGGTTGTAGAATTTTCTTAGATCATAGCCAGTCTCTTTTGTTTTATTTCTTTACTGGCTAGCACTGGCCACTAGGCAGTGTGTATGACTGGTAATTACTAACACTGGCCACTAGGCGGTGTGTATAACTGGTGGTACACGTACACGGACAAACCACACACACACACAAAAAAAATCGACTCGATGGGTTTACCATTTTTTCTTAGGTATGGTGCTCCGCTATTATTGTGTGTGCATGTGTCTGTTTGTCAGAGGCAGAGAGACAGAGAGAGAAAGTGTGTGAGTGTGCTCATAGATGTTGCGTGTGCATGTAAGTGCATACTTGTGTGTATGCATATGACTGTGTGTATATGAGTGTACACAGAATTGTATACATCAGACTCAAGATATCCAATATTTTGTAAAGTTTAAGATCAATCCAGCAATGAATTGAACATTTCCTGCTTGGCCAGGTGGTGGCGCTATAACAGGCCGGCCCATTGGGCATCAGGTTATCATAATAATCATAACATCTATTGAAGTCAGAAGTGTCTGACCATACAGTCAATGCACTGTGGCTTTCTGACACGTTTCCTGTTTATGTGGCAAGATATTAAAATCATAAGGCCATTTCAACATATTACAAGATATCAAAAATCCCTTCGCAATTTAATATCAGCGATATCTTGGCATCACGTATAACAAATTTCACATGAATCTCATGAACCGTCTAGGAGGAGCATGTTAAAATTCATCATGTGTCAAAATACACATATTCAAAACCCTATTCTTTCCTTGGCCAGTTGGTGGCGCTATACGAGACAGGCCCATAACGGCTAAAGAGTATCAGAATCAATCATATTGCATATCAAGTTCAACATTCAGCAATATCTTGGCATATGTTATAGTATTTCAACATATGACAACATATCAAAAATCCCTTAGCAATTCAACTTCAATGTCTGCCAAGTTTGACATGAATTTGATGAACCATCTAGGAGGAGTACGTTAAAAATGACCATGTGTAATTTCACTCCAAATGGCCTTATGACATCATTCCAAAGTTCCACAAAACAGTTTTCCACTTTGCCACAGTCCATTTTAAATAAGCCTTGGCCCAGAGAAGACGTCTGTGCTTCTGGATCATGTTTAGATACGGCTTCTTCTTTGAACTATAGAGTTTTAGCTGGCGCCAGCAGATGGCACGGTGAATTGTGTTCACAGATAATGTTCTCTGGAAATATTCCTGAGCCCATTTTGTGATTTCCAATACAGAAGCATGCCTGTATGTGATGCAGTGCCGTCTAAGGGCCCGAAGATCACGGGTACCCAGTATGGTTTTCCGGCCTTGACCCTTACGCACAGAGATTCTTCCAGATTCTCTGAATCTTTTAATGATATTATGCACTGTAGATGATGATATGTTCAAACTCTTTGCAATTTTACACTGTCAAACTCCTTTCTGATATTGCTCCACTATTTGTCGGCGCAGAATTAGGGGGATTGGTGATCCTCTTCCCGTCTTTACTTCTGAGAGCCGCTGCCACTCCAAGATGCTCTTTTTATACCCAGTCATGTTAATGACCTATTGCCAATTGACCTAATGAGTTGCAATTTGGTTCTCCAGCTGTTCCTTTTTCGTACCTTTAACTGTTCCAGCCTCTTATTGCCCCTGTCCCAACTTTTTTGAGACATGTTGCTGTCATGAAATTTCAAATGAGCCAATATTTGGCATGAAATTTCAAAATGTCTCACTTTCGACATTTGATATGTTGTCTATGTTCTATTGTGAATACAATATCAGTTTTTGAGGTTTGTAAATTATTGCATTACGTTTTTATTTACAATTTGTACTTTGTCCCAACTTTTTTGGAATCAGGGTTATAATTAAAAATATCGTTTGGGCCACACCCACCTCAGGAGTAAACACAAATTTACTCATTCCAGTTCATTGCAGGGCATCATGCACTCACACCTTCAGACCTGGTAGCCATTTAAGCTTCCTTTTTTTTTTTTGGGGGGGGGACGGGACGGGACCAGTGGACACAGAGCAAAACCATGAGAACATGGAGAGAACTTCCAAACCTCAACACAGACAGTAACCCAAGCTACCCATTCCAGATTATTTCTTCCTTTGCTGTTATAATAAGATCCACTTTTCTGGGAAGGCTTTCCACTAGATTTTTTTTTTAGCATGGCTGTGAAGACAGCATTAGTGAGGTCAGGCACTGATGTTCGGTGACTAGGCCTGGGGTGTACTCGGTGTTCCAGTCCATCCCAAGGTTTCTCAGTGGGGTTAAGGTCAGGGCTCTGTGCAGCACACACAAGTTATTCCACTCCAACCTTAACACACCATGTCTTCATGGGGCTCACTTTGTCCACAGGGGTGATTATCATGCTGGAACATGTATGGGCCTCTTTGTTCCACTGAAGGGAAATTGTAATCATCAAAAATGTTGTTGACAAAATTAACACTGATCTGTTTGTTGATTACTTTTTATTTCATGACTAAATTGTAACAACATAAATTAAAAAATAATATGAAAATTCTGGTGAAGTCTCTGTTGGCGGCACGGTGGTGTAGTGGTTAGCACTGTCGCCTCACAGCAAGAAGTTTCTGGGTTTGAGCCCAGTGGTCGATGGGGGGCGCTTTCTGTGTGGAGTTTGCATGTTCTCCCTGTGTCTGAGCGGGTTTCCTCTGGGTGCTCCGGTTTCCCCCACGGTTCAAAGACATGCGGTTAGGTTAACATGGGGCAGCCTGAGGGTGAGGTGCCCTTGAGTGAGGACACACGGGGACACACACAGAACCTAGATGCAGGAGTTAGTTGGTGTTATTCCAAAAGGACAACCATGATTGTGAAACAGCCCTTTAAAGGAAATTAAATTAAAAATGTTACTCTCAGTCCGAGGTATACTACATTCTCCATAAACAAAAACCTGCAAGTTCACACTTTACCAATTAAAAAAATAAATAAATAAAATCAATTGCGCTCCGGTTTCCCCCACAGTCCAAAGACATGCAGGTTAGGTTAACTGGTGACTCTAAGGCTACGTTTACACTAGACCGTATCTGTCTCGTTTTCTTCGCGGATGCACTGTCCGTTTACATTAACCCCCCTGAAAAAGCGGGGAAACGGGAATCCGCCAGCGTCCACGTATTCAATCCAGATCGTATCAGCTCCGGTGCTGTGTAAACATTGAGAATACGCGAATACGCTGTGCTGAGCTCTAGCTGGCGTCTCATTGGACAACGTCACTGTGACATCCACCTTCCTGATTCGCTGGCGTTGGTCATGTGACGCGACTGCTGAAAAACGGCGCAGACTTCCGCCTTGTATCACCTTTCATTAAAGAGTATAAAAGTATGAAAATACTGCAAATGCTGATGCAAATACTGCCCATTGTGTAGTTATGATTGTCTTTAGGCTTGCCATCCTTCCACTTGCAAGTAATAAGTGATCTGCGCTGGGATCTCACACACAGCGGCTCAGTCCCGAATCGTGGCTTGTTCACTTCACTCGCGCGCTCTGTGAGCTGCGCAGGGCCGGAGTGCGCACCCTCCAGAGGGCACTCGCTGTTCAGGGCGGAGTGATTTGGAGCGCAGGATGCCTGCGGAGCCGAGCGTATCCGCGTATTGGTGTTGCTGTGTGCACGGCTAACGGTTTTAGTGTAAACGCGAGTCGTTTTAAGAACGTTAATCTGATGATCCGCTGATTCGACGTAATGTAAACGTAGCCTAAATTGACCGTAGGTGTGAATGTGAGTGTGAATGGTTGTCTGTGTCTATGTGTCAGCCCTGTGATGACCTGGCGACTTGTCCAGGGTGTACCCCGCCTTTCGCCCGTAGTCAGCTGGGATAGGCTCCAGCTTGCCTGCGACCCTGTAGAAGGATAAAGCGGCTAGAGATAATGAGATGAGATGAGAAAATCAATTGCCATTTCATCCAAGTTGGTGACTAAATAATCTGAGACACAGGCTACATCCCAGTTGACCTCCTATCAACTAGTGTTGGGTTCACATGAGCAATAAATAAAGTCATCATCTGACAACAATGTATGATGTAATAATCCTGTTTTATTAACTGAACCACTGCCAGAACACCACCAACCAAAAGTTTAAATGAGTTCTGTTGCAGTTAGAAGAACCCCCCCGCAGATTGCATTTACTGTCCAAATGCCCTTTATACTTAGGCCTACTTAATACCCTCAATAAAATTATTATTGTCCGTTACACACATCAACCTATGGTGACTCAGTTGTGCCTTTTGAATACAGAATAAATGGAGAGAACGGAACATTACCCGTTTATTGAAATTATTATTACAAGGGTGAGTATAGTTACATGACTATAGCTACAAGTGCTATAATACTTGTATAACAGTTGTGCTGATTCTGTTAGCGTTTGTAATTATTGCACCATCCACTATTAAAATTAAAATAAAATCTTCAATATTGTTTGAAAGTCTCGAGCAAAATATTTTATTTTACAAAAAAATAACACTTCAGATATTGTTTTAGCAATAATAAGAATCACTGTAGAAATGATAGAGTGCAAATAACTCTACAACTAGATGTCCTTGGGGTTGTTGAGACATGGAGGGCTGGGAATACCATCTAGCCAACAGTTCAGGTAGTAGTCCTTTGAGGGTAAATGCTTTGGCTTTTGCAACTTCTGTTTCCAAAAGCTCATGTTGGGGGGGAAAGTCTTTACACAAAGAAGGTTTTCTTGCTTTTGTGTTTTTTTTGTTTTTTATAAACTGTTCTTCCATGTCAGGACTCTTCAGGAAAAATAAGGTATATTCCAACATGTAGCTAACGCTAGGCCACAAATCTGTACCATCACTCCAGTCGTTTCAAGGAATTTTGTACGGATCATAACTGCTAATAAACTAAGTTCCGCATTATATCTATCCTTTGCTTCTTTTTGACTAAGATTATTCAAGTAATCTGGTAGTAGAACCTTTTTTAGCTGTAGTTTTCTTCGGGCAACAGACACCAGACATCTTCGCTTGACTTCAGTATGTGAACAGTATGTAAACAAAGTTCACTTGTACCCCAGGCATAGGGTAGTGATGGTTGGTAAAGTAAACGTGATGTCAGTGCAAAGGTACTCACCTTTGCACTGAAACATCATGGTACCAGTGCAGCAGCCAAGTGATTGAGGGCGTTTGTTGTGATTGGGGATTTTCCAGGGGTATTTCCGGTCTGCCTCATGGCAGCAAACTGGCCCACAACACTAATTTTCCTTCAAAATATACCCCAAACATTGCAAGGTAGAAATTTGATACATGATTTTTTAGCAAGTGTCGGAGCAAAAAAAAAAATAGCGTCAGCAAATTTAAAGCGTGTCTGCCCTGACACGCAAAAGCGCTCTGGGGGAAAACACTGATGATGATAATTTGTAAAAAATTGTTAATTTTGGCACTAATTCATCTGTAAATAATTGGTACAAACAAGAACAAAGTTAAAGGAGTGAAATTCCCTCTTCCTATAAAAGGCTAGAAAAAACTATGCAAGGTAAACAAAAAAAAAAAGACAAGCATGGTTTGTGCTGTCCACAGGGTGCAGAGAGTTATAGGCTGTGAAAAGCATGAAACCATTGAAACTCATCAAGTATTTAGAACACTCAAAACAAGGCTGTTGGCTTTTGTCATGTGCACTGTGTGCATCATACAAACTCTTTCGTAATATTTCAAAATGCAAAAAGACCCACAGTTACAGAGGACCTTGTTTTACAAGCTGCTGTTGACCTGACCACAGATCCTCAGCACAAATGTGCTGCAAATGATTTGAAAAAAATCCTGATCTCCAACGACATCATTTGGAGGAGAGTACAAGATATATCTGAGCACGTAAAGCAGCAGATGGTAGCATGCATTAAGGCAAGTGGCTTATGCACTAAAACGAGATGAATCAACAAATGTATCTGATCATGCCATCCTCATTTTGAGACACTTATCAGGATGAAATCAAATCCTTTGTACAATTTGTAATTCAATATTTGAGTCCGTGTTTGTTTAATTTATTAATAAATAAATAGATGGCTCAATTGTACTTATTCCAGATTGTGTGCGTGCGCATTTAAAGTGTGGCCCATTTTTATATTAATGTATCTCATTAAATGTGAATAATTTATTTTGCACATTTGATTAAATGTGCATTGAATTTAATAAAGCGATATTTTCCATTGTAAATACTTGTACCTCACATGTACTATACGTTGATTTCCTGTTATCTGATTTCCTGTAAATAATCATTATCCAACTTTGAGGCTTATACAAGGGATTATTAGTATTAATAACATAATGCAAAATTAATATGCATTTCTTTGTTTACCTCCATATGATCAAAAACTAACATTGATGTCCAACATAAAATATGGGTCCTGATGCAAAATCAGTTGAGAACCAGGATTAGGTAGTGTGTGGTACAATAACCAGTGAGTGTGTTACTGAGCTCCAGAGTGGCCTGATGTCTTACAGAGATAGTCTTTATTGTCAGGATCTTCCTCTTTAATGGAGAGAACTTCAGGTGGGTTGTTGAGGTCATCTGTATGGTTGTAGATGTTCAATTCCAGCACCTCCTCTTTCTTCACACAGACATCGGACACTTCGGATATCTCTCCATCTGAGGTCTCAGTTTTCATGCCTTCACATACCTGAAGATCAACCAATACCACTTATTCAGAAAATACTTTAGATTTCCCTTTTAGCCCTACATTATGCATTAGGAGGTTGTGTGTGATTAGCAGGACAGCTTGTAGACGAGCAATGAAGCAAATCAGTAAAATACAAATCCTGTTCAAATTTTAACAATTTGTCTGTTTAACTCAAACCATCATTAAGATTTACCTGTGAGGGATCAGGATCAGGTGCTTGAGCCTTCCTAGAGCAGTGCTGTCTGTCTCCTGCTGAACTCATTGTAACCAGTCTAAACAAAGAATTATTATTATTATTAAATCAAATAATTAAAAAACCTCAAATTAAAAGGTTGGTGGACTTAACAGTGACCCTTACAACTTATCAAAGAACCAGTGGTTCATGACATTGATATGTGGACAGGAACCGGGATTTCTGACTTTATACATACTTGATTTCAATGCCAGGAAAATGCACAAAGCAAAGCCTGAAGGCATACAAAAGCTTTTACACATGGTCATACTTGAGATTCATTGGAGAATTAAAATAAATAAAATAAATAAAGACACACCAACAGATATTCTGATGGGATGTGGACAGGTTTGTACAAATTTTTATTTTATTACAAATTTGACACAATGGCAACTGTAAATCCACATTTCAGTACCTGGATTCCAGTTGTTTCTGCAAATTGCAGATATCCAGTTGCTTCTCTTTTCTGTAAAAAGATAGCTCCAGTTTCTATATTAATGCACAGTGGTGCTTTAAAAATTATGAACCTTTTAGTATTTTTGATATTTCTGCATAAACATGACTGAAATTGTCAAATTCACAGAAGTCCAAAAAGAGAACCCAACTAAACAAGACAAATATTACACTATCATTTATTTACTGGAGAAAGACACCATCAATGCTGAAAGGTATATCCAGGTTCTAGAGCAACATATGCTTCCATCCAGACGACGTCTCTTTCAGGGAAGACCTTGCATTTTCCAACATGACAATGCCAAACCACATACTGCATCAATTACAGCATCATGGCTGCGTAGAAGAAGGGTCCGGGTACTGAACTGGCCAGCCTGCAGTCCAGATCTTTCACCCATAGAAAACATTTGGTGCATCGTAAAATGGAAGATACGACAAAAAAAGACCTAAGCCAGTTGAGCAACTAGAATCCTACATTCGACAAGAATGGGTTAACATTCCTATCTCTAAACTTGAGCAACTTGTCTCCTCAGTCCCCAGACGTTTACAGACTGTTGTAAAGAGAAAAGGGGATGTCTCACAGTGCTAAACATGGCCTTGTCCCAACTTTGAGATGTGGTGTTGTCATGAAATTTAAAATCACCTAATTTTTCTCTTTAAATGATGCATTTTCTCAGTTTAAACATTTGATATGTCATCTATGTTCTATTCTGAATAAAATATGGAATTTTGAAACTTCCACATCATTGCATTCCGTTTTTATTTACAATTTGCCCCCAACTTTTTTGGAATCGGGGTTGTATTTTATATATATATATATATATATATATATACACACACACACACACACACACACACACACACACACACACAGTGGGGCAAAAAAGTATTTAGTCAGTCACCAATTGTGCAAGTTCTCCCACTTCAAAAGATGAGAGAGGCCTGTAATTTTCATCATAGGTACACTTCAACTATGAGAGACAGAATGGGGGGGAATGAATCCAAGAAATCACACTGTCTGATTTTTAAAGAATTTATTTGCAAATTATGGTGGAAAATAAGTATTTGGTCAAAAACAGAAGTTCATCTCAATACTTTGTTATATACCCTTTGTTGGCAATGACAGAGGTCAAACGTTTTCTGTAAGTCTTCGCAAGGTTTTCACACACTGTTGTTGGTATTTTGGCCCATTCCTCCATGCAGATCTCCTCTAGAGCAGTGATGTTTTGGGGCTGTCGCTGGGCAACACGGACTTTCAACTCCCTCCAAAGATTTTCTATGGGGTTGAGATCTGGAGACTGGCTAGGCCACTCCAGGACCTTGAAATGCTTCTTACGAAGCCACTCCTTTGTTGTCTGGGCGGTGTGTTTGGGATCATCGTCATGCTGAAAGACCCAGCCACGTTTCATCTTCAGTGCCCTTGCTGATGGAAGGAGGTTTTCACTCAAAATCTCACGATACATGGCCCCATTCATTCTTTCCGTTACACAGATCAGTCGTCCTGGTCCCTTTGCAGAAAAACAGCCCAAAAGCTTGATGTTTCCACCCCCATGCTTCACAGTAGGTATGGTGTTCTTTGGATGCAACTCAGCATTCTTTCTCCTCCAAACACGACAAGTTGAGTTTTTACCAAAAAGTTTTATTTTGGTTTCATCTGAACATATGATATTCTCCCAATCCTCTTCTGGATCATCCAAATGCTCTCTAGCAAACTTCAGACGGGCCTGGACATGTACTGGCTTAAGCAGGGGGACACGTCTGGCACTGCAGGATTTGAGTCCCTGGCGGCGTAGTGTGTTACTGATGGTAGCCTTTGTTACTTTGGTCCCAGCTCTCTGCAGGTCATTCACTAGGTCCCCCCGTGTGGTTTTGGGATTTTTGCTCACCGTTCTTGTGATCATTTTGACCCCACGGGGTGAGATCTTGCGTGGAGCCCCAGATCGAGGGAGATTATCAGTGGTCTTGTATGTCTTCCATTTTCTAATAATTGCTCCCACAGTTGATTTCTTCACACCAAGCTGCTTACCTATTGCAGATTCAGTCTTCCCAGCCTGGTGCAGATCTACAATTTTGTTTCTGGTGTCCTTTGACAGCTCTTTGGTCTTGGCCATAGTGGAGTTTGGAGTGTGACTGTTTGAGGTTGGGGACAGGTGTCTTTTATACTGATAACGAGTTCAAACAGGTGCCATTAATACAGGTAACGAGTGGAAGACAGAGGAGCCTCTTAAAGAAGTTACAGGTCTGTGAGAGCCAGAAATCTTGCTTGTTTGTACAGTAGGTGACCAAATACTTATTTTACAGAAGAATGTACCAATTAATTCATTAAAAATCCTACAATGTGATTTCCTGGATTCTTTCCCCCCATTCTGTCTCTCATAGTTGAGGTATACCTATGATGAAAATTACAGGCCTCTCATCTTTTTAAGTGGGAGAACTTGCACAATTGGTGACTGACTAAATACTTTTTTGCCCCACTGTTTGTGTGTGTGTATATATATATATATATATATACACACACACACACACACATAGTTTAAGGCCTATATTATTGCACATAATTGCATCGATGAGAGATGGCAGAGGTAGTTGTGGCGAAGTAGTGCAAATATAACGACAAACAGGTTATTGGTGCTACAAGTTGTGGGTATTATACAGTCTGACAGCAGCAGGTATGAATGACCTGCGGTATCTCTCCTTACACCGTGGGTGTAGCAGTCTACTACTAAAAGAGCTGCTTAAAGCCCCCACAGCCTCATGTAGGGGGTGAGAGGGGTTATCCATGATTGATGTCAGCTTGGCTAACATCCTCCTCTCACCCACCACCTCAATGGAGTCCAGAGGACAGTCCAAGACTCAGACAGCCCTTCTGACCAGTTTATTAAGTTTCTTCCTGTCCCTCTCTGAACTTCCACAGCCCCAGCAAACCACAGTGTAGAAAATCGCTGATGCTACCACAGTGTCATAAAAAGCCCTAAGCAGTGTCCTGCACACACCAAAAGACCTCAGTTTTCTTAACAGGTGGAGACGACTTTGGCCCTTCTTGTACAGGACATCTGTGTTGTTAGTCCAGTCCAGTTTCTTGGTGAGGTGAACACCCAGGTATTTGTACTCCTCCACGATCTCAATGTCCAAACCCTGGATGTTCACTGGTGCAATTTGAGGAACCGTCCTTCTGAAATCGATCACCACCTCCTTTGTCTTGCTGGCATTGATGCGCAGGTGGTTCAGTTCACACGAGGCAACAAAGTTGGTGATGACCTCTCTGTTCTCCAGATCGTCCCCCTCTGACACACGTCCAACGATGGCTGTATCATCATAGAACTTCTGGAGGTGGCAGCTGTCCGTGTTGTAGCTGAAGTCAGATGTGTAAAGTGTAAAGAGGAAAGGAGAGAGCACTGTACCCTGTGGAGCCCCTGTGCTGCAGACTACCACATCAGATACACAGTAGCGGAGCCTCACATACTGCGGCCTGTTAATGAGGTAGTCGATGATCCATGCAGCCAGGTGGCAGTCGACACCAGCTCCCTCCAGCTTCCCCCTAAGCATTGATGGCTGGATTGTGTTGAAAGCACTGGAGAAGTCAAAGAACATGATTCTCACAGTGCTCCCAGTGCCCTCCAGGTGCAAAAGTGACTGGTGTAGCAGGTAAATAACAGTGTCATCCACACCAATGCCCGGTCGATATGCAAACCGCAGGGGCTCCATCTCGCTGTTCACTGGGTGTCGGAGGTGAGAGAGAGCAATCTTCTCCATGATCTTCATTAGGTGAGACGTTAAAGCTACTGGCCGAAAGTGGTTGAGCTCCCTGGGGTGCGCACTCTTGGAAACTGGAACCACACATGATGTTTTCCACAGAAGTGGAACTTTCTCCAGACTGAGGCTCAGGTTGAAAATGTACAGAAGAATCCCACACAGCTGATCTGCACAGTCCTTAAGCAGTCTGGAGTTGATACCATCAGGGCCAGCAGCTTTCCTCGTCTTGATCCTCCTCAGCTCCTTCAACACTTGATCAGCTGTTATGGAGAGGCGAGGGGCGTAGCCAAGGTGTGACTCCTGTAGAGTGAGGTCGGGGGTGGAGTGTGTGGATTGGTCTGGCAGGGAACAGAGGGGAGTGATGTGGTGTGAGGAAGGAACTGTTGGTGTCAGAGGTATTATGGGGGGGTGGAGTGATATCACAGACAGGTCAAGCCTATGGTGGGGGGGGGGGGGGGGGGTGGCACAGTCAAATCAGTTGAAAAAGAGATTCAACTCATTTGCCCAGTCCTGGCCCCCAGATACAGGGCCCCTCCCACTGTCCTTTGTGTGGCCAGAGATGGTTTTGAGGCCTCTCCATACCTCTCCGGTGTTGCTTCCCTTGAGGCGCTCCTCCAGCTTCCTCCTGTAGCTGTCCTTGCCTTTCCTTATCCCCCTCTTCAGCTCCCTCTGCACTCTCCTCATCTCCTCCTTGTTGCCAGATTTAAAAACCCTCTTCTCATTTAATAGGGCTTTTAGTTCAGAGGTCACCCAGGGTTTATTGTTGGGAAAACACCATACCTTCCTGACTGGCACAGTGTTTTCAACACAGAAATTAATGTAATCCATGATGCAGGTTGTCAGGTTATCAATGTCATCCCCGTGAGGTTCACACAACACATCCCAGTCCGTGGTGTCAAAGCAGTCCCTCAGTGCCATACTGGTCTCCTCAGACCAGCTCCTTACATACCTCTTGGTGGGTGGTTGTTTATTCACCATAGGTATGTATGTAGGGGACAAGTGATATAGGTAACAATTACTTGACAGTGTGCCAGTAAGCCACATTAACCTACCATCCATGGCATTATACTATTTATAGCCTACTCTAAGCGAGGAAATATCCCTTTCTCTCATTTCCACAATGATTTTACAGGATCCCTCAGGATGCTTGACTTGTTAATTACAAGCAAAAGTAAAAATGTTTACCTCCAATCTTCTCCTTTTTGCTTGAGCATTGCTGCTCCGTTTCTTCTTTGACTGCTTGATTTTGTTTCACGCGCACAATCCAACTCTCTCCGCCTCTTCCGGAAAAAAACAACCCTCTGGCTTCACATGCACAATCCACACACTCTGCCTCATCTCCTCTTCTGGAAAAAGCCAACCCACTCGCTCCGCCTCCTCTCCTTTTTCAGAAAAAGCCAATCCTCTCACTCCGCCTCTTCTCCTCTTCCAGAAAAAGCCAAAACTTCTTCCTGATCCGGTCCCATTGTTACAGTTCACTGCACAACAATAAAGCATGTTTTTTCTTTAGAAATTCCCGAATGCACGTCTGCACTCAAGCCGAACAGCAATGCAAGTAAACGAAAGTGGACTCAACTCAAGCGGTTTGTTTGGCTTAAATGACGTCATGCGCCAAGTGGTCATGAAAATAGCAGACAGAAATTCACCACGATCCGCGCTAACTTGTTTTAATTATTACTTAACAACAATACTCCTTGGGATCAGAAGAAAATTACAGAGGGTTTAACATATAAAAAGTTTCAAATGTGCATAAAATTAAAACCGTTGCCTATGAGCTTTAAACCCTGGAACAAGGGTTGTAGCTCACTGAAAGTAGACTAGATCAAGGTCTGTGCATCTCCTCTCCAAGTCTGGAGTGATTGGTGTCTTGACCTCCCTAATTGTACTGTCCTCAGGACCTGGTGCCATGGATTTCAGAATCATTGTCTTTAGAGAGATAATTATTGATGAGGTGGGATTTGTTTCACTGCTCATGACAGTAGTCATTACTTTCAGGGGGTTGAGTAGCTGAGGAGTTCTTCTGCCAGCTTCAATTCACTGTCAGTCAACATGGCTATGTCTTTGACCAACTTCTTCACAGCATTGTCCAATAGACCCCTTGCGCGTGACGTCACATCACGTGATAATTTCTCCTGGGGGACAACCAGACAACATCTTTCCTGTAAGCAAGGCTAAATCTGTCTTAAACATGATTCATTTTTGCACTGTTTTTGGTTGTTCCAATTGCTCAAATTAGAGAAAAAGATAAAAAGGTATTACCATCCCCCCAGAACTGTGTCTTGACCTTCTGATTACGGCTTAGGAACTTTACTTGGGCATTTCTTTAGAAAGGAAATCTCTGGTCCAGGAGTAAAAGACTTTTCTCACAGCAGTAAGAAGAACCCAGTACGCCTTTTTATCTAACACGGTCAGTGAATCCCTTTGTCTCACTCCAGATTCAAGAGCCCACAACAATGATGCTATGTGAGCTCTCTCCAAGGCCTGCCATACAGTCACTGAGTGCAGCCATGACTTTGCCATTTTCTTCACTGACGATCCACGGAGTTAAAGGTTTTTCAGTCATTCTTTGCGAGTGATTAACCTGGAATAGAATATAGGTTGTATTCAGTCATGTGACTTGTGAGAGTTTACTTCTGGTGAATGGAGTGATGGTCAGGCAAACCAATTTGGCTGCCGTTATATAAAGAGCTCGTGAAACCGTCTTGGACTATTTTTGCAGTTTAGAGGCCAATGCACAGTCAAGATACCTTCAGAAGGTTGCTCTTTGTGATGGGATAGATCCTTACATGCTAGTAAAGAAGGATTTTTCCTAGGAGTTGGAAAATTATCCATCTATTGAGTTTCCCCGACATCTCAAACTACGTGGTGCTGTAGACATTGTTCTGCAGAGACAAACAGATGAAAATCTGGAAGATCATGGAGACGTACAACTTTTTAATATGTGGCTGGGTTAAAGATCTGGGGATCAAGACAAGATAAATCCTGTATCATTTTTGCCTGGGTAAGTAGGCATTTCTGGGCTTTTTGCACGCGTCTTTGCAGTGGTTGCTAGGATGCTATAAGAATTAGTTAGGTTAACATGGGACGGCCATGGGCTGAAGTGCCCAAGAGTGGTGGCGCGCACGTACGCATGCAGCGGCTTTGCTCTCCTATGATGAACTAAATTTCGTTGTACATTTGTGCAATGACCAAGGCATTCTACTCTACTGTATTCTAATTAGTATCAAGTGTAAACAAACCGCAGCTGCTGGATTCTCAATCCTCCTTATTCTTCTCTTCCAGCAAACAATACTTTTATTTTTTTTATTAAAACAAAGAACATGCAGTGAGAAGGTACATTCCAACATCTACGTAGGTAACGCTAGGCCACAAATCTACATAGTCATGCCAATTCATCCATCCATTATCAATAAAATCCTGTGCAGGGTTGCAGGCAAGCTGGAGCCTATCCCAGCTGACTATGGGCAAGAGGCAGAGTACACCCTGGACAAGTCGCCAGGTCATCGCACCATAACACACCATTGCGAGTATGAAGAGAAAGGTAGATGCGGAATATCACTTTTCAGGAAAAATAGACAAATGATTATTTTTTTTGTAGAAGTAAAATGCAAGCCAGTTTGCTTAGTTTGTGGGGACGCCCTTGCAGTGATGAAAAAGGCTAATCTGGAGCATCATTACATCACCAAACACACCAAGGTGAAAGGACAAGTGGCGTGTGGATAAAATTAATGCTCTTCGGCAGAGTTTGGGCACCCAACAAGCAACGTTCACAAGACCTCCACAAGACCTCAAGGTAACCAAGAAAACATTACACAGGGTAGTTTTGTGGTAAGTGAGCTAATTGCCAAGAAACTGAAACCACATTCAGAAGGGGAGTTTATGAAGGAGTGCCTTGTCGCTGCCGCGGAACTGCTCGCACCAGACAAAGTGAAACTTTTCCAAAGTGTCAGTTTGTCTTGAAGAACCATCTCCAATCAGATCATTGACATGGCACAAGACATTGAGAAAACACTGAAGGATACCGTAAGGGAGTTTCAGTTTTTCCTCTTTAGCCTGCGACGAGACAACAGACATCACAAATACCACCCAACTTGCCATTTTTGTGCGTGGGATTACAGCTGAGTTTGATACGTGGGAGGAAATGCTGTCCTTGCAAGCCATGAATGGCACTACCAAATGTGAGGATTTGTTTGAGCAAGTTGTTTTGGCTATGAACAAATTCAACCTGCAGTTTGACAAGCTAAATGGACTGGCTACAGAGGGAGCCCCAGCCATGGTTGGCGCGCAGAAAGGATTGACTGCGTTGGTTAAAATAAAGAAATGAATTGTCTCAGTCTGGATCCAAAGGCGTTGGTTGTGTGCCACTGTATCATACACCAAGAGAGCCTGCGTGCACATTCCCTGAAGCTCAATAATTGATGACTACTGTTGTTTCCACCATCAACTTCATTAAAAGCAGAGGACTTAACAGCCGCCAGGTTAAAGAGCTACTGAGTGAGCTTGAGTCAGAGTATGGAGACCTGATTTACCATTGTGAGATGCAGTGGCCGAGTCATGCAGATATGCTTGCACGCTTCTACAACTTGAGGGTAGTAGTAAAGCAGTTCATGGAGATGAAGAGCAAACCAGTCATTGAACTCCGTGATAGCAAGTGGCTGTGTGATTTGGGCTTCATGGTGGACATTATCAAGTATCTCTCAGAACTGAATGTTAAGCTCCAAGGTCCCAACCAGCTTTTCAGCTCACTGTTTTCAAAATGTGAAATCATTTGAAGCTAAACTGAAGCTGTGACAAGTGCAACTGGAAAAGGGGAACACTGTGCACTTTCCTACTTTGCAAGAACAAAAGCCTGCTGTGACATCTGAATATGCTAGGGAGTATGCAAAACTACTCCAGGCCTTTGGAGAGAGGTTCCAGCTGATGAGAAGTTACAAGAGGGACCTGAATATATTTGCAACACCATTCAATGTGGAACCAGCTGATGTGCCCAACAACCTACAGCATGAAATCATTGAGCTGCAAAGCAACGATGAACTCAAAGCTAGGTACAACAACCTTCTTCTGCTTGAGTTCTACAAACTGCATGTGCGTCCTGAGGATTTTCCCACTCTGAGGAGACATGCACTGAAGTTCGCATCATTGTTTGGGACAACCTACTGCGGTGAGCAGTTCTTCTCAAAACTGACCCTTCCAAAGAATCGGTTCCACTCAAGACTAACTGACCCAAACCTGGAAAATCAGCTGCAAGTAGCATCGTCATCTGTACCATCTGACATCAGATGCCTCGCCAAAGAGAAGCAGTTCCAGCCTTCACGTTAGGTCGGCCAAATATAAGAACAATAATAACTGGTAAAATATTATATTGTAGCATCTTCATTACATAAAATGCTCAAAGTGCTTTACATCAGTACATATAAAATCAATAAAAACACAAGACTAAAAACAGAGCATTAAAAAAAAAAAAGAGGTGGATAAAATTTAAAAAGAAAATGGGAAGATTAAAAAGGGATAACAGTTACACCAATAAAAGTTGCTTTTTTATTTGAATAGCATGAAAAAGCTAAAATAAATGGGCTGCATCTTAATTTTCAGCAGAGGTTATGGGTTAAAAAATTTAGTTTGGCCCCCATAGGATGTTATAAAACTCGAAATGGCCCTTGATAGGAAAAAGGTTCCCCACCCCTAGTCTAAAGCATAGTGAGAAAGCAACGAATTTGTTTAAAAAGTATATGGTATCCTGAAAAATTCAATTTCAACTTTTAAAGAAAAAGAGCTCTGAGACTTTGCCCATAACTCCAATCAATATGATGGGCTAAAAAGAAATAAGATGCTGCAAGCAAACAATGGTGTGACTTCTTTCCCTTATTTCATAAATATGTAAGTGGATTAAGCGTAAATATAAAACACAGCTGGTCTTGTTTTATGCAAGAGTGAGTGTTTGGTGTGACAAGTGGGTCTATTTCAGTATTGCAATTTTTTCAGTATAACAAACTAGTTGGACGTCCCCCAAGGAGCTCGTAATAGTGGGGTTGCAGTGTTTACTGAAAAGCGCAGACTGAATAAAGCGCAGATAAAATGCAGCCTATCTCCCAAGTCTGCCTCCACATCCTGTCACACAGGGGTCTACAGATGGAAGTTACTTACTCACATTACTTACATATACTAGCTAATAAAATGTCACTGTTGAAACTTTGGTCTCCAAGATTAGCTTGCATCTTCATTTGATTGCAGATATATTAGCAAGTTACTTCAAAATGATGCTTAGCTTGCACTCTCAACTGCTGAATTTGTGCACAAGGACATTAACTGCCACTTGTGTGATCTGTGCATGTGAAATATCAATTTGCTCATGAGCATGTTTTATTGTGCTAATAACATGACAAACCTGACTCCATAGGATGTCATCTAGCTTATTAACGTATACAGTAAATTTTTGATACTGGCGGTATGTCAATTTGCGTACATCCGACACTTAGACTTGCTAATTCGAGTGCATAAGTGCAATCACACGGACAAGTACGGCCACATGCAGTGCACTACGAGTAGTCGGATGGTGTATTTAAAATAGTTAGAATGTTGAGCATGCAATGTGACACACTTTTCACCCTCAATGGTCACCATCTTAGCTACATAACGGAAGGAGAGGGACGACCAACCTATTTTCATGCAGTTGGACGGGACAGCAACATAACTTCTACGTTGCATGAAACATCTACACACACAAGCAAGGAAAAGTTAGAGATGAAAGTGGAGCAAAGAAAAAAAAATCCTGAACTTTTGAAAGTCAAATTAAGATGACACGCAAAACCCTGCATTCTAGTGCATTTTAGTACTTTTCACTAAAACAAGTTAACTTTTAAAGGACATGGGACATAAAACATAAATGCACGCTATAGAGGATTTCAACGTGACGTCACAGGTCACGTGACACCCCGGTGTCCGCCATTTTAAAGGTCAAGCTAGCTAATGTCAACAACATAATAGCTGGTATGTTACTGTAGCAATGTTTACGTTCAGTCATTTGGATGACTGTTAAAACCTTTCAGTCTCAAGTTTTTCCGTTACTGTATTTACTAGTTTACTGAGCTAGCGCGCTCGGGCAGGCTGGGAGCAAGCACGCTCGCTCCCAGCCTGCCCGAGCTAGCGCGCTCACTCCCACCCTGCCCGAGCGCACTAGCTCAGTACACTAGTAAATACAGTAAAGGAAAAACTTGAGGCTGAAAGGTTTTAACAGTCATCCAAATGACTGAACGTAAACATTGCTACAGTAACATACCAGCTACTATGTTGTTGACATTAGCTAGTGCTAACAGCTAGCTGCTAGTGCACTGCTACAACTACACCGACCCTAATACAACAGTTCTTGGTCATTGTCTGGTAACAGCAAATTTATAACGGGCCAAGTCTCAACAGACTAAGAAGTTATTTCAATGACATTTAATAACATTTTGTTTATCCTGAGGACCGAAAGTAAATGAAAATGTGAACAAACCTTAGCTGTAATAAGATGGCGACCACCGGCTCCAGGGACGACCCGCTGATGTAGGCATGTTACCCAGCCTGGTTTTTAACGACATAGGTATACAGATCATGTGGGCCGAAGTCAGATAAAGACAAGGGCTTCGTGTACTTCCGTACGTCAGTGAACAAGCCTGGTGGAAGCAGGTAAACGTCGTTCTCTAAGCCTGCTAACCTCAATTTTTGCAAATACCTCTCCCTCTGCTCACCCTGTAAATGCTCTACGTCGCTGGATAGTGAAGGTGTTTTCTGCATCTCGCTCCTTTTTCTTTTATGTTTTTTCCCTGGTATTTCCCACACGCCTGACTGCAGGTCAGGAAGATCACCCGCGCTGCAAAGCCAGAAAAAGATAGCCTGGTAATGTGTACGGATCACGTACACCAGCATCATTGATTTTCTGGTGATATCGCTTCTTACTCGCGTCATCTAGGCCGGATAAAATACTCGACAATGAGACTTCGTCATGATCAACAGTGACTACGTTTACATGCACATCCAAGTCGAGCTGCTGTCGGTGATCAAGCTGAAGGTCCCAGCAGGGTGCCAGAGAAATCCAATCCTACATGCACACAACTGAAATCGGGCTATTGTGTGAGGTGCATTGTGCACCCGAGCCACAGGTGGCGCAACACGCCCCATCGTGTTGGTACACTTCCGGTTGTCGTCATGAAGAAGAGCTATTCAAGAGTGTAAACAAAGTTATCAGTTCCGTGTTCTCCATTGCGCGTTTTTCTCCCGTTCATGAATTTTAATATATTCAACTCCTTAAGCTGAATGAGCATGAACTCTGTCTCCTCATTGCTCCAGAAGTGCACGTTTCTGCTTGCCTGTGGCAGTGGGGGCGTGGTCAAGCGCCGGTCTGTGACAGGAGGGCGGAGCCAGGGAAGGTGAGTGGCAGAATCACTTCACCTGACGGTAATTAACCTGTGTTTGTGTGTCTTCCCAGTAACCGCGCCCTATTTAAGGAGGCAGAGGGAGAGCAGAGGGGAGAGCTCATCCCGGGACTAGAACACAGCGTGTTTCTCTCAAAAATAAAAGTAGGCTGTTAAACTGAAAAGTCTGACAATAAAAAGCCTATTCGTACCAGAAGCTTTGTCCTGCCGTCCTCTGTGCTCCACCCACGCTTCAGAGAGCTCTACATCGCCATTTTCTCTTCTTCGTTTGTTCCTCCTGACCTCTTCTGCTGCTCGCTACTACTGTTGTCATGCCGACCGAGGCTGTTGTGTTTCCCGCTTGTGGTCTCGTCACTCGTCACTTCTGGAAGTAGCTCGACAACTAGCTCGATAGGGTATACATGCACAAAGTAGCTCGGCAGAAATCGCATAAACTAGGTCGTGTAGCTCGATTCCGAGAAATCAAGTTCGGTTCAATTTCAGCCGAATTAAGGTGTATACATGGCATTTTGAACTTCGATTTCAGTCGAGCAACGAAAGAAATTCGATTCTCTCTATGTGCATGTAAACATAGTGAGTGTATCGCTACCGGTAGTCGTCATATTTGTGACCGTCAAAATGGCGGCATAAATATTGTCGCTATGAAAACAATGATGTAGGCCGAAATCCTCTATATCAGTTTCTTTCCATTAAAAATATGAAATAATTGCATCAACAAATACAAAATTATCTATTAAATTCAGCAAAATCGTTATATTCGTGATGATTATATGGCATTTCTGCTCGAGCTCCGATATGCATATTTTACAACCGGAAGAGCCGCTGTCACGTGATCATACGTCACAAAAACTTTCGGGTACAGCACAAGCGGGTAGATGAATATGGAGAAGTGTGAATCGTGATGATGACGAATGCGACAAAATAGTTTTTGTGTCTTGGATGACAAGAAAATTGTTTCGTTTTTAGAGTGTTTAACGTACATTGAACATCATGGTGTATTGCGACCTCCCAGTCAGTCAGACGCGCTGTTACTCCTGTTAGCAATGTAGTTAGGCTCAGCATGGCCAATGGTATTTTTTGGGGCTGTAGTTAGATGCGACCAAACTCTTCCGCGTTTTTCCTGTTTACATAGGTTTATATAGCCAGTGACATGAAACAAAGTTCAGTTACACAAATTGAAACGTGGCGATTTTCTATGCTATGGAAAGTCCGCACTATAATGACAGGCGTACTAACACCTTCTGCGCGCTTCGACAGCGCATTGATACCTGCACTCAGAGTTGTACCATTATTTTTTAGACAGGGCGGACGGACCAGGGCATTCGCCCGCCTGGCTGTGCCCAACGAGGAGCGCTCTCGGCCGGCTTGGGAGGCACACGGCAGCCCCTCCTGGAAGTGTAGTTTTACCATGGGCCTCATGCGGTAAGGATTAGTATTATAATTTTGGGTGTATCAATTATTGATTATCATAATGCTGACTCGTTTCACCATTTTGAATGTTTTCATCTTGGACTCTGGAAGCATTGTATCTCAATCAATCTCGAAAAATATCAGAAAAAAAAAAAACTAGCTTGCAACGGATTTTAGCTAGATCTATGATGAACTTTCAATGTATGATACAAAAATAATACTTCTTTCAACAGATCATTAGCCTTTGAGCAGAATTGTTTTTAACTTACCAGGAAGTGTTATCGAGCCGACTGCTTTCAGTTTCATGGGGATTGAATGAACTCACACTCTCAGAATCATCTGACCCGTCAGAGTAAAAACAAGATCCATGTTCATGTGAATTTCCAGCTATCGGTTCGAATTGATAGGGTCTAACTTCACATCTCTGTGAAACATCGGGAATGTCACTGTCAATGGTGTCCATTTCGGTAACCTGTTTACATTAGATTCCCAAGCGCTGGCTCCTTGGAAAGTTTTTGTGACGTCACGGGTCATGTGACCACCTAGGTAATTAATGAATCATTGTTTTACGCTGATGTATAAAAAAGTTGAATAATGTGATGATTTTCACATTTTTGACGCCCTGCAGTGATTTAGATGGCATTTCTTATGTCCTTTATACATAATTATACCCAGAAAAAAATCCATGTCCCATGTCCTTTAAGCCTTTTTCTTTCATGTACATTAATGATTAACATGTCAAAAATATCAAATTTAATTCCCCTAGTTAATGAGTAATTTTCAGGAGTGCATTTAGAAAATGCGGTGATTTTCCTGGCTACACAGTTAATTACTTTGAAAAATATCAGACAGTTGAAGGTAAACTCAGCAAAACCCCAAAAATGGTACTGTTAAAAAATAAAAGGTCTGTTAGAGTTTCTAAAGCTTTCAGGTTTCAATGTTGGGGACATTGAGCCTTGTTTATCAATCTTTTAGTAGAGTTGTGCGTTTGCATTTCTAAAGTAAACTAAAAATTTCCAATTCATATTTATGCGAGTTAAAGCCAATTGTTTACATTAGTTCGTATTGTCTGAAAATTTAAACACACCAATGAATACCAAAATTCTCATGTAAATCAGGGGCGTAGCTAGGATAGCTTTTTTTTTTTTTTTGGGGGGGGGGCACACACTGACTGGCAGCCTGAGTACATTATGTAGCAAAAAATAATCCCCATTGCTAGTTTTAGGTAGCTTAGAAACCGACTCTTCCATTATTGCTGTTTCTTCCACGTGTTCTAGAAACGGCACACTAAAACTTAGCTTCAAAGCCACAAAATGCAACTTTGATGGCAAAAATAAATAATAAATTGCTTACCTCTCTTCACGTCGAAAAGAGGAGGAAAGTTTTGCTTGGTTTGACATGGCGAATTATTAACACGAGGAAATACTTGTAATTCGCAACTAAAAAGACTGCAGCTACACTGGCAGCTTGAACATGCTTTCTAGTGCGATTGTGTTGCGCTTGCACAGAACGGTGTCAATCCTGCGCGCCTTAGCTCGTGCACCTGAAGGTGTGCCTTGGGCGCACGCGCCTAACAAGCTCCGGCATGCGCGCTGTTAAAGAACACCTGTCTAAAACAATTAACTATGTTTGGGCTATTTAAGGACTGCGCCCATGCAAGGATGAAGTATTACGCCACGTCTAGGAACGCGAAAAATCCAAAAAAAAACATTTCTCCATTCGGAAAACCGGAGATTTTCAAGAGTTTTGTCAAATATCCAGATTTCCGGGTAAATCCGGAAGACTTTCATCTATAAAAAGTAAAAAAAACACTTTTTTAATAAAATCAAGAAACAAAGCCAACAGGTATTTTTTGGGGGGTGGATTATGCAAATAATCGCAGTTAAATTTTGCAATCATCATTTCTTGTATCAGCCAATTGATAAACCGGTCGGTCCATGGTTCATTGATAGGTTTTATAGTCGCCTTCAGACCAGAATGGCAGAGGCGTGACTCCGTTGCTGCATGCTGGTGTTGCAATGGAACAACCAATTGAGTTTCACCTCTTAGTGCTTCTATACTCTGCTATTAGTACTCAGCCTCTACAGTAGCTTCCCTGTCCTAAAATGCCTTGTGTTGCTCACTTTGGCTGATGTCACAATCCCATTCTCTATAATTGGAATGACCAACACATATGATTTTGGGAAGAGTCAAGACACACAACCATTTCTTGTGCCTGGAATGTTTCTAATGTGTACGTAAGCTGGTACCTGGCAAATAAGACATGGAGGAAATATAATGGTGAATTCACTTGTTTTATTTCTGTAAAAAATATTAAATTAAAAAGAAGTCATGACATGAAAGAATAGTTTAAAAAAAAAAAAAAGCAGCAGCAAGAAAACTTGTGTGTAAAGAATCCCCCCCCCCCCCCCAACATCAGCTTTTGGGAACAGAATGTTACAAAAGCCAAAGCACTTACCCTCAAAGGACTATTACCTGAACTGTTGACTAGATGGTATTCCCAGTCCTCCATGTCTCAACAGCCCCAAGGACATCTAGTTACAGAGCTATTTCCACTATCATTTACACATTGATACTGATTATTGTTAAAACAAAATATCTTAAGTGTTTTGTAAAATAAGAAAATATATTGCTCTAGGCTTTCAAACAACGTTGTAAGATTTTATTTTAATTTTACCCAATACTGGATGGTACAATAATTACAAACACTAACAATCAGCACACTCCAGTTGTAACTTGACCAACTATTTATTATTGTACATTTTATTTTTTATATATCTCATACATTATGTACATAGATTACTACATTACTGTTTTGTAATGTATACTTCCCATAAATAAAAATTATATATATTTTATTTAAGATTAATGTCTTTGTATTAGTTTTTATGCTGTTTTAAGAGTAATTAATTAAAGGTCGTTATAGTCATATAGTAACTATAAAATCACCCTTGCAATAATAATTTCAATAAACAGTTAGTGTTCAGTTCCCTCTTTGTTTATTCTCTATTCAAAAGGCACAACCGAGTCACACAGGTTGAGAAGTGTGTAACAGACAGTAACAATTTTATCCAAAATGGTTTTCCCTGCCTTAGTTGATTTATTTCCATTTTACATGCATGCAGCTGTTGTAAAGTTAAGTGCGTTTGTAGAGAACATTCTCAAACTGGAGGGTCATGACTACACTCTGGCTCCATGATAACATTTTGCACAAAGACTGGGTTCCTTTGATAACAGAAGCAAAGCTTCAGCACTCTGCTCTTAATCTTTTCTGTTCTTTCAGGATGTATCATGCATGTTGCACCTCATTGATTTTTTTTTTTTACTGGGTTATGTTCGAGTTGTTTGTTTGGTGCCCAATCGGGATTTTCAGTGTTGAAGAAGGAAAATTAGATTTTCTTCATGTGTAAGAAAATCAAAAACACTTTCATGAAGAAGCTAACTCAAATGCAAACAGAAAAAGATTCTGAAAGGAATAGAATATGTAAATACATGCATGGGTTACTTACAACGATGCTTGAAAGTTTGTGAACCCATTAGAATTTTTTATATTTCTGCATAAATATGACCAAAAACAGATTTTCACACAAGTCCTAAAAGTAGATAGAGAACCCAGTTACACAAATGAGACAAAAATATTATACTTGGTCATTTATTTATTGAGGAAAATGATCCAATATTACATATCTGGCACGGTGGTGTAGTGGTTAGCACGGTCGCCTCACAGCAAGAAGGTTCCGGGTTCGAAGCCAGTGGCCGGCGAGGGCCTTTCTGTGTGGAGTTTCCATGTTCTCCCCGTGTCTGCGTGGGTTTCCTCCGGGTGCTCTGGTTTCCCCCACAATCCAAAGACATCCAAAGGTTAACATGGGGCGGCCTTGGGCTGAGGTGCCCTTGAGCGCCTGACCCCTGACTGCTCCCCGGGCGCTCTGGTGTGGCTGCCCACTGCTCTGAGTGCATGTGTTCACTGCTTCAGATGGGTTAAAATGCAGAGGATGAATTTCACTGTGTTTGAAGTGTGCATGTGACAAAGGTTTCTTCTAAAAAATAAATAAATAAATAAATAAATAAATAAATCTGAGTGGCAAAAGTATGTGAACCTTTGCTTTTAGTATCTGGTGTGACCCCCCTTGTGCAGCAACAACTGCAACTAAACATTGACAGTAACTGTTGATCAGTCCTGCACACCAACTTGGAGGAATTTTAGCCCATTCCTCCGCACAGAACAGCTTCAACTCTGGGATGTTGGTGGGTTTCCTCACAAACTGCTCACTTCAGGTCCTTCCACAACATTTCGATTGGATTAAGGTCAGGACTTTGATTTGGCCATTCCAAAACATTTAACTTTATTCTTCTTTATCCATTCTTTGGTAGAACGACTTGTGTGCTTAGGGTCATTGTCTTGCCGCATGACCCACCTTCTCTTGAGATTCAGCTCATGGACAGATGTCCTGACATTCTCCTTTAGAATTTGCTGGTATAATTCACAATTCATTGTTCCATCAATGATGGCAAGCCGTCCTGGCCACAGATGCAGCAAAACAGGCCCAAACCACGATACAACTACCACCATGTTTCAGAGATGGAATAAGGCTCTTATGCTGGAATGCAGTGTTTTCCTTTCTCCAAACATAAAGCTTCTCATTTAAACCAAAAAGTTCTATTTTGGTCTCATCTGTCCACAAAACATTTTTCCAATAGCCTTCTGGCTTGTCCAAGTGATCTTTAGCAAACTGAAGATGAGCAGCAATGTTCTTTTTGGAGAGCAGTGGCTTTCTCCTTGCAACCCTGCCATGCAAACCATTGTTGTTCAGTGTTCTCCTGATGGTGGACTCTTGAACATTAGCCAATGTGAGAGAGGCCTTCAGTTGCTTAGAAGTTACCCTGGGGTCCTTTGTGACCTCGCCGACTATTACATGCCTTACTCTATTTGTACACAGTCTGTCTGACTGTGGATTGGTGGAGTCCAAACTCTTTAGAGATGGTTTTATAAACTTTTCCAGCCTGATGAGCATCAGCAACGCTTTTTCTGAGGTCCTCAGAAATTTCCTTTGTTGGTGCCATGATACACTTCCACAAACGTGTTGTGAAAATCAGACTTTGATAGATCCCTGCTCTTTAAATAAAACAGCGTGCCCACTTGCACCTGATTGTCATCCCATTGATGGAAAACACCTGACTAATTTCACCTTCAAATTCTAATCTAATCTTAAAAGTTCACGTACTTTTGCTACCCACAGATATGTAATATTGGATCATTTTCCTCAATAAATAAAAATGACCAAGTATAATATTTTTGTCTCATTTAACTGGGTTCTCTTTATCTACTTTTACGACTTGTGTGAAAATCTAATGATGTTTTAAGTGATTGTGGCAGTGGGGGCGTGGTCAAGCATCAGTCTGTGAACGGAGGGCGGAGTCAGGGAAGATAAGTGGCAGAATCACTGCACCTGATGTTAGTTCACCTGGGTTCGTGTGTCTTCCCCAGTGACCGTGCCCTATAAAAGGAGAGAGAGAGCAGAGGAAGGGAGCTCTCTCCCCAACCAGAAGACTTGTGTGGGCGCGTGCGTGTGTGGCTGGGAGAGTGTGTTTAAAGCTGAAAAGCTAAAAATAGAGAGTTTTTGGAACTCAGTTCTGGCCTGCTGTACTTCTGTACTCCACCCACCTGCTCTGATCGCGACAGTGGTGCCGAAACCTGGGATCGGAGAACAGAGGAGAACAGCCCCATGGAGTCCTCCCCCTTCCAGGACCTGATCCATGCCCTCACCACGGCCCAACAGAGCCAGCACCAGGCGCTGGTCACCCTCCAGAAGGAGCAGGAGCAAAGGTTCGAGGCCCTGGTACTGGCGCAGCAGGAAGATCGCCAGGCATTCCGGCACCTACTCGCGTCGGCGGGGTCCGGCACCTACTCGCGTCGGCGGGGTCCGGCACCTCCACAGGCCCTCCCCACCTCACCCTAACGAAGATAGGCCCGCACGACGGCCCCGAGGCCTTCCTTGTGCTCTTTGAGCATGCAGCGCACCTCCTCCCCCTGCTAACGGGTGAGGCGCAGCTGGCCGCACTACAGCTCCCCACCGACAGCCGGCTGGCCTACGCTGACCTCTGCCGGGCCGTCCTCCAGCGTGTGGGGCGCACCCCGGAGCAAAAACAACAGTGCTTCTGCGCCTGGAGGAAGTCGGCCAGCCGTTCGCGTTTGGCCAGCAACTCCGGGACACCTGCCGGCGGTGGCTGATGGGCCGACAACCGCGAAGCCGAAGGAATCTATGATCTGGTGGTGCTGGAACAATTCATCGCCCGACTTCCCAAAGGACCAGCGGAGTGGGACCAGTGCCATCACCTGACGTCGCTGGATCAGGCTATCGAGCTGGTGGAGGACCATTTGGCGGCTGTTCGGACGGCAGGACAACATGTCGCCTCTTCTCCTCTCTCTCTCTCTCTCTCCCCCCCCCTTCTGTTCCTCGTTCTCGCCCCATTCCCCCACCGCGGGGGCCGGCTCCACCTCAGCCGGCCCGCCGCACCCGCGGTGCCCTCCCATTTCCCACTTCCGTGTCTGTCTCTCTCCCCCCCCCCAGGTGAGTGAGCTCCGGAACACCGGTGCAGAAAGAGAGCCCGTGCCGGTTTGCTGGCGCTGCGGGGAACCAGGGCACCTCCAGCATCAGTGCTCGGCGATGGAGGTGGGCACGGTGGTCCGGATCCCCGACACGCCGGGAACCACCCTCGATCGGGCCGGAGCATATCACACACCAGTGAGTATCCAAGGGGATATGTATCTGGCTTTGGTGGACTCCGGCTGTAATCAGACCTCAATCCACCAATGCCTGGTGCAAGACGAGGCATTGGGGAGAACACAATTGGTGAAGGTGTTGTATGCACAGGGATGTTCACAACTACCATTTCGTGTCGGTCCACATTCTATTTCCAGGGGAGAAATTTAGAGTAAAGGCGGCGGTTAATTCTCACCTTATCCACTCGATAATTTTGGGGACTGATTGGCCGGGATTTCAAGAATTAAATGACTCATTTAGTGAAGAGTGGGACCTACCATAGTTCAGCAGGGGGAGGTCCCGGTGTGGCATTGGCGGGAGCAGCGGTCACAGAGCCGTCTACGTCATCACCGCGTCAGAGTGAGGAGCCGCTGGCTCCTCCTCCCTCTCTCAGGGAATCCCTCACGGATTTTCCATTAGAGCAGTCGTGAGACGAGACTGTGCGGCATGCGTTTGACCAAGTGAGAGTAATCGATGGTCAAATGCTCCAGCCAAACGCCACCCCGTCCTTCCCCTATTTTTCCATTATGAAGGATAATTATACCGAGTGACGCAGGACACTCAGACTAAGGAGCCGATCACACAACTTTTGATCCCAAAGATACATATACATACAATATACATTCCCGGCGGCTCACTTTAATCCCAAGGCTGGACACTTAGGGCAGGACACTAGCCTGAATAATGGCCCGGTTCTATTGACCAGGGATTCGCAGCGATGTCTATAGGTGGTGTACGGCGTGCCGCAAATGCCAGTTAGCAAATCCAGCGGCCATTCCAAAAAGGAATGGGTCTCTGCCATTAATCAAGGCCCCATTCGAAAGAATCGGGATGGATCTCGTCGGGCCATTAGATCGGTCAACACGAGGGTATCACTTTATTTTAGTTCTGGTAGACTATGCAACGCGATATCCGGAAGTAGGGCCTCTTCGCAATATCTCAGCACGTAGTATTGCGGAAGCACTCTTCCATGTCATCTCCCGAGTTGGAATCCCCAAAGAGATTCTGACTGATCAAGGCACTACGTTTATGTCATGCACACTACGCAAACTGTATGGGTTACTGGGAATTAAGCCGATCCGCACCAGCGTTTATCCCCCACAAACGGACGGCTTAATCGCACCCTCAAAAACAATTTAAAAAAAAAAGTTTGTATGCGAGGACGCACGCAACTGGGATAAATGGCTCGAACCCCTGTTATTCGCAGTGCAAGAGGTCCCACAAGCCTCCACAGGGTTCTTCCCGTTCGAATTATTATATGGGTGTAAGCCACGTGGCATCCTAGATGTACTGCGGGAAAATTGGGAGGAGGGACCTTCAACAAGCAAAAACAAAATTCAATACGTTATTGATCTGCGCGCAAAACTCCACACACACGCACGCACGCACACACACACCTAACCCAGGAGAATTTGCGGCAAACCCAAGAACGGCAAATCCGCCTCTACGACAGAGGCATGCACCTTAGGGAGTTTGCACCGGGAGATAAAGTACACGTGCTGTTGCCCACGTCGAGCTCCAAATTGATCGCCAAGTGGCAAGGACCCTTTGAGGTCACACGGCGAGTTGGGGACGTTGACTATGAGGTGAGGCAAACGGACAGGGGTGGGGCGCTGCAGATTTACCACCTCAATCTGCTCAAACTTTGGAACGAGAAGGTCCCCGTGGCGTTGGTTCCGGAGAAGGCAGAGCTGGGGCTGGAGGTTCTGTGGAGGCCGGTCTCCACAGGCCGGTCCCCTGTGGAGACCACCTCTCCCTGGCCCAACTCACGGAGGTTGCCCAGTTGCAGACAGAATTTTCGGACGTGTTCTCATCCCTGCCCGGCCACACCCGCCTCACAGAACACCACATTGAGACGCCCCCAGGGGTGGTAGTGCACAGCCGCCCTTACAGGCTGCCCGAACACAAGAAAAAGGTGGTTCGGGAAGAACTCAAGGCCATGCTCAACATGGGCATCGTCGAGGAGTCCCACAGTGACTGGAGCAGCCCGGTGGTCTTGGTTCCCAAGGCCAACGGGTCATTCCGGTTCTGTGTGGACTATAGAAAAAAGTCAAAGTGGTGTCTAAATTCGATGAGTACCCAATGCCTCGTATTGAGGAGTTGCTCGATCGACTAGGCACGGCTCGTTTATATTCGACACTGGATTTGACAAAGGGATATTGGCAGATCCCCTTGACTCCATTATCCCGAGAGAAAATGGCCTTTTCCACACCGTTTGGCTTACACCAGTTTGTCACTGTAGCAGTCCATGTAGGTGGGTGGAGCACAGAAGGACGGCAGGACAGAACTGAGTTCCAAAAACTCTTTTCATTTGCACTTTTCAGTCGCAAAACCACACTCTCCCAGCCACACGCATACACACAAGTCATCTGGTTGGGGAGAGAGCGCTCCCTCTGCTCTCGCTCTCTCTCCTTAAATAGGGCGCGGTCACTGGGAAGACACACAAACACATTAACAACAGGTGTAGTGATTCTGCCACTTAACTTCCCCGACTCCGCCCTCCTGTCACAGACCGATGCTAGACCACGCCCCCGCTGCCACATACCCCCACCGCCCGACTCAGGCCGGGCAGCCATCCGGCCCGCAGCCGACTCCACCCCCCCCCTTGACGGGAGAGGAAGTCCGCCACGACCATCTGCGCCCCCGGCCTGTGGATCACCTTGAAGTTAAAGGGTTGGAGTGCCAGATACCAATGGGTGATGCGCGCATTGGCATCCTTCATGAGGGTGAAAGGGCGTCCCAGCAGGTAGTACCGGAGGGCGAGGACCGCCCACTTGATCACCAGGCACTCCTTCTCGATGGTACTGTAGTGCCCCTCACGCACCGACAGCTTGCGACTAATGTACAAGACGGGGCGATCCTCCCCCTCCACCTGCTGGGACAAAATGGCCCCCAGCCCTCTGTCTGATGCATCCGTCTGCAACATAAAGGGGAGAGAAAAGTCAGGGGAGTGTAAAAGTGGCCCCCCACACAGTGCAGCCTTAACCTTAGAAAAAGCCCGCTGGCATTGCTCTGTCCACTGGACCGGATCTGGTGCCCCCTTTTTAGTCAGATCAGTCAGCGGGCTGGTGACGTCCGAATAATTAGGTATAAACCTACGATAATAGCGAGCCAGCCCCAGGAACTGTCTCACCCCCTTTTTGGTCTTGGGCCTCGGGCAGGCCGCAATCGCTGCAGTCTCGTTAATTTGGGGACGCACCTGCCCGTTGCCCAAGTGGAAGCCCAGATACCGTACTTCCACCCGCCCAATCGCACACTTCTTCGGGTTGGCCGTGAGACCCGCCCGCCTCAGCGACCTAAGGACGGCCCTCAGGTGTTGTAGGTGCCGCGGCCAGTCATTACTATAAATAATGATATCGTGTAAGTACGCGGCCGCATAGGTGGCGTGGGGGCGGAGGACCCTGTCCATCAGCCGCTGAAACGTAGCGGGCGCCCCAAACAGCCCAAAAGGAAGTGTGACGAATTGGTGTAAGCCGAACGGTGTGGAAAAGGCCGTTTTTTCACGGGATAATGGAGTCAAGGAGATCTGCCAATAACCCTTTGTTAAATCCAGTGTTGAGTAATAACGAGCCGTGCCTAGCCGATCGAGCAACTCATCAATACGAGGCATTGGGTATGCATCGAATTTAGACACCGCGTTGACTTTTCTATAGTCCACACAGAACCGGACCGACCCATCAGCCTTGGGTACCAAGACCACCGGGCTGCTCCAGTCACTGTGGGACTCCTCGACGATGCCCATTTCAAGCATGGCCTCGAGGTCTTCCCGAACCACCCTTTTCTTGTGTTCTGGTAGTCTATAAGGGCGGCTACGCACTACCACCCCCGGGGGCGTCTCAATGTGGTGCTCTATGAGGTTAGTGCGGCCGGGCAGGGGTGAGAACACGTCCGAAAACTCGGTCTGCAACTGGGCAACCTCCGCGAGTTGGGTCGGGGAGAGGTGGTCTCCACAGGGGACCGGAGAGGGATGTGATGCTAATGTTCCTTTTTGAACCTCCGGCCCCAGCTCCGCCTTCTCCGGAACCACCGACACCAATGCCACAGGGACCTCCTCGTTCCAGAGTTTGAGTAGGTTGAGGTGGTAAATCTGTAGCGCCCCACCCCGTCCGTTCGCTTCACCTCATAGTCGACGTCCCCGACTCGCCATGTGACCTCAAAGGGTCCTTGCCACTTGGCGACTAATTTAGAGCTCGATGTGGGCAGCAGTACGAATACTTTCTCTTATAATTTTATAAGATATTTTAAATATATATATATATATATATATATATATATATATATATATATATATATATATATATATATATGATTCCACGCTTATGGGTACTGAAATGGGGACATGAACTTATTTTTAAAAATTCACCTAAAACCATTTCTTTTTTTTACCATCAGGTCACAAAACATGTAATCTTTAATGAATGATATGTTAAAAGATAACTTTAATTTTCTGAGATGTAATAAAAACATTTATATGCCAAAGTCAGAACGTAACAGAAGTGTTGTGGACATATATATTCTCAATTTTAACAATGTAGAATTACTTTTTGAAACATAGGAAGGTGATGTTTTAGCAAATATAAACATGTGTAGTAGAATAAACATACACAGTCTTTCAATAAGATTAACATGGTATATAGCTAGATTGTAATTAATTTGTAACAGACGCGAGATGGACAATCGTAACAGAAGTAATGTAACAGACATCATTTTGGAACTCATAGGCTTGACTTTGGCATATAAATGTTTTTATTACATCTCAGAAAATTAAAGTTATCTTTTAACATATCATTCATTAAAGATTACATGTTTTGTGACCTGATGGTAAAAAAAGAAATGATTTTAGGTGAATAAGTTCACGTCCCCATTTCAGTACCCATAAGCGTGGAATCACTCATATTTTATATATATATATATATATATATATATATATATATATATATATATATATATATATATATATATATATATATCCCTGCACGCTTTGCTGGCAGACATTTTACCATTTTGCACCCTGCTGTAAATTATTTGTACCCTGCTATTCTCCCAAACTTTGAAGCCCCTGAGTCAGGGAAGGTAAGTGGCAGAATCACTGCACCTGATGTTAGTTCACCTGTGTGTGTCTTCCCCAGTGACCACACCCTATAAAAGGGAAGAGAGCAGAGGAAGGGAGCTCTCTCCCCCCAACCAGAAGACTTGTGTGCGCGCGTGCGTGTGTAGCGGGGAGTGTGAGAAGCTACAAATAAGTTTTTTTGAACTCAGTTCTGGCCTGCCGTACTTCTGTGCTCCACCCACCCGCTCTGATCGCTAGCCTACATATATATATATATATAAATAAAATTTATCATCCACCTCTAGATTAAAAAAAAAAAAAAACACCACACTGCATCATGACAGACCGGCTGCACTGATTCAGTTACAGGTTGCCAGGTATATATTTAAAAAAAAAAAAAAAAAAAAAAAAAACCACCCACAACCTTCACACATTTTAAACTCAAACATTATCCTGTCTGTTATGACACAGCTTGGGGTGTTTTTTTTTTTAACCTGGAGGTGGATGATTAAAAAAAAAATACATAGTGATATATAAATATTCTCAAACACTGTACTGTTCAAAAGTCTTGGCACCCTATTGTTTTCTTCATACAAACTTTGTCATAGATTTCTACATTATTGAGTAATGAACCTACAGTCAGAGTTCTACACAAACGCACCGAACTTTACAACAGCTGCATGTATGTGAAATGGAAATAAATCGACTAAGGCAGGAAAAACCATTTTGGATAAAATTGTTATTGTCCGTTAAAAGTAAAAGTAACAAGTAACCAATCTTTATTTTATGTTGCAATTCACAATTCTATGGTTTTCCTAAATAAATAAATAAATAAATAAATAAATGTACTCGCAAAATAGGGGGCAGGTGGAAATTAATGCCCACTTGTCCTCCAGGGCAAGTGGGTTTAAAAGTTAATGTTGAGCCCTGTGAACAACCAAAAACAGTGCAAAAATGAAAGACAGATTAAGCCTTGCTTCCACGAAAGACGGTGTGTGTCTGTCCCCCAGGTGAAATTATCACATGATGCGCGACATCATGCGCAAGGGGTCTATAGTCACCGATTAATCTTGTATTTCCTTGTCTTTCACCCGGTCATTAAAGAGTGTGAAATAACAGGTGATTAATAGGTTTATCGCTCCCTCTTCTCCACCCATTCTTCCTTAATGCTCAGAGGGAAGCTGATGGACAAAGGGTGAAATCTGAACCTGCACACCTGACTGTATAACAAAAAAGCTAAACAAGTGCCACTGGTCTGCAAACATCAAAAACATACTGCAGACACACAGAACCTCATAAGAGACAGCATGCATAGCATCAACAATAATAATAATAAATAGCTGTAATACTTTTCGTTGTCATTTGGTTGGCACCCTTGTGTGCACCTTTGGAGCTTTTACCTACAAAAGGTGCATATAGGGTTCCTTTCAAGTTTTACTCTAAAATAAAAAAAAAAAAGCATAAAGAATGTAACTTTATTGACAGTGTAATAGAACAAAGACATGATTACAAATTAACTGACATCAAATCCAATAATAAAATTGCAACAGTTTTCCCAACAAATCAACTTTTTACAGTACAGCCTATAGACCCTTTTCACTCACGTGACCTTCGTAAGCGCGACCGCCATTTTGGACATGAAGAAATAACGGTTTATGGCACAGACCCTTTCGGTTCTCGCTCATCTAGCTGCTACAATGACTGCTTAGACTGCAACAATAATACCTAACACACATTTAAGTATCCGTTGTAAAGACGTGAAACTCGTCGAGTGACGAGTGTGTTCATTGATAAGCTAACACAATCTAAAAGTAGACATACCATCACACTGCCCTGGTGCTGTGTACAGTTTACCTTCCATGGTTTGTGCACTCACTATTTGCCATTACTTTCTCCAACCCAGTGTTTGAACTATGCCGATATTTTTGGGGGGTCCCTTTTTTTCCCTTGGGGGGGGGGGGGGGGGGGGTGCTTGCGCTTGTCTCAGAGCGCGGATCTCCAAACACATGAGAAGCCTCTCTTACGCACATATCACGCGGACTCCACACCTCCACACACGCATCGCGTCTGAAGTTATAACTCACCAGGGGAAATCGTGTCTGCATTGGCATGTTCAAAAAACAACCTCACGTCAACAATGATACCACACGCAAGAAAAAAAAAAAAAGTCAGGCTACTCAACACGTCTGATCCACAGCAGCACCAAAGCATCACTGGAAATCATGTCAACAACCAATCTTCCATTTCAACACGCGTCAACAAACAAATGGCACCACAAACATGAACGAATCGGTCAGGCTACCAATTCCAAACCCACAGCAGACAAATAATTAAATGCATCTTACCTTAAAGCAGAATCGACCACAAAGGAAGTCTGTTGGCACACTTCCTTTCTACTAGTTTGTGTCCCCAACCTGGCAGCAGCAGTCGTTGTCATATCGGTTTATTTTATCTTTGATGTAAACACAACACTTCGGATATGCAAATGCTTCCCGTTACACACGATTGCTATGTCAATAAACATCATTTTGCCAATATTTTAGAGACCATCCATCTTCTCTGTCGGTCAGCATCTGTCGGGATCCGATAAAATGATAAATCTTGCCTTGTGTGTTGATGGTTACTACATCCAGGTGCACAACAATATAAAATGGCATGATGGAAGTCTTGCTGAAAGTAAAAACTTTCTTTGATGGCTATATTCCTTTCGATGCTTCGCCGTCGTTCCTCGTTGTTGGCTGTGGTAGACTACTGGTAGTACATGTCCAAAATGGCGGTCGCGTTTGTCGTGACGTCACGTGAAAAGGGTCCATAGACCGCTACCGCTGACATCACCACTACCAGAAGTAATAGCACTCCTCGCCATATTGAAAGACCAACAAACTCGTAATTAGGGGGAAAATAATGGCAGCAAGTGAGCCCACTTAAACAAATCTGATTTACTGACCCAACAGTAGACCTGAAAGAAACCTGTGAGAGACTTGAAAAAAAACAGTGGCTAGTCTGTGCATGATCTGTGGACATGGTAGATTATTTCAAAACCCTGAAGCCTGCTGAAAGGAAGGTATATGTAGAGAAACTGACTGATGGTTTTGACCCTTACAGTGATGCTGAGGCTGAGTGGGAGCAAGATGTTGACATCCTGCCAGTTGTAACCTATCCAGATAAAGCAAATTATCTGGTATTCTCACCAAGTACCTACACCATGGACTGTCTAAAAGCCTACAAAAGCCTGGATGCTTGTAATCAGTTTGTGTGTGGTTGTGATGATGAAGAATCAAAATCATGTTGCGAACTGCAAGGTAATTTCCTAATGTTTTATTCAGATTAATATCAGTAAAAAGTAAAATAAGTTTCCCATGAGAACTAGATGAAATTATTTTTATGCTCATCAGCAGCAACATGAGAATGCTCAACAAAAATAAGCCTTTTTTTTTTTTTCACGGTCCGGTTTCCATCAAATTCTGCACTCTGATTGGCTGGCGAGGCTCAGCTGGATAAGGCGCCATACCATAAATCCAGGGACCCGGGTTCGATCCCTCCCCGTCTCTCTCTCCCACTCATTTCCTGTCTCTACACTGTCCTATCCAATAAAGGTGAAAAAAAGCCCCAAAAAATATATTTAAAAAAAAGATAAAGTTGCATTCTTTTTTATAAACATGTTTTTATTTTTAGCAAAGTTTCACATACAAGTGCAAATTCATCAACAGGAAGCCTGAACTCTTTATACTTAAAAAAAAGAACTTGATATGAGGACAATCTCTTCATCGAAAAACACAAAGGCTTTAAAGACTATCAACATTTACAAATCGTTAAATATGCTCTCGCACACTTAATTACTCGTCTATTCTGTTTTTTTTTCTTAAGTCTGTTCTTGGAATGTCTTGTTTATATCTGTATTTTGCTCTTGATTTCACTCTGTTTAATTGTACTTAATAAAGTTTAAGGGGAAAAAAAAGATTTATAGCAACAAGCCCCCAGCAGAAGAGTCCAACCTTCGATTTCTATTTCATTTGACTGGGTACAGTATGCATTCCCAGTAACGATCTAGAATAATGTCTCACATGCTGGTGATAAATTCCATGCATTTTCAACGTAGTGGGACCTAACGCCCCCCTTGCCCTACAATTTGAGAGTGTATCATCAACATGATTAAAGTATAAACACTTCATCCCGTTTATGTTGGCTCAGTTCAAAATATGTTTTGAACACAGAACAAGAGTTTATTACTTATTCAAGCGTCTCAAAACGCACCTGCGAGTAATAACACTCGTGCATACTCAAAGAAATTAAGAACATTTCTGGATATTTTTTCTTCTATGCATACAGTAAAGAAAGCAAAAGTAACCACGGTCAGAAACAATATAGCAAACGCACACACATTTTACACTGTCTCGACAAATAAATAAAACGTATCCTAAAGGTCTGAACACACTTACCTTACAACAACAAACTTGTACGTGATCAACTGCTCCTGGTTTTATTTATTTTATTCTGTTCTTCCAGACAAAAAAAAAAATCAAGCTACTTCTGATACCACCGAGCTGAGAGAACTCAGATTTCTGCTCAGAAACAGGAAAGACGATAAGTGTGTAGTTCCGGTTACACTCTGCCTTGCCTCCACATCCATAAACTTAACCGACTGAAAAAATGGTTCAGTGTTCAAACTGCTCATGCAAGTGCAGTAACGTGTGATACTCCGTCACCATCTAGCCTGACCTCTTCTTCCACTTCCTATTCTTCTTCTTCCCCTCCTCCTTGTCTTCTGCTTCTTCTTCTACGGCTGTGGCATCCAGCTTATTGATACATTACCGCCACCTTCTGCTTCGGAGTGTGGCTCAGACAAGATTTACAATCTAATTCCGGGTGGAACCACCCTTCACATATCCCTTAGTCCAGTGTTTCTTTCTTTCTTTTTTTAATTAGATCAAATCAAGTATACAAAGAGTATACAATAGCATTGGTGCAACTACACCATGTACATTACAAAATAAATAAAAAACAAAAACAAACTAGATAGAACTCGACTATGGGGATGCCTCCGCCTGGTAGACTACACGCCTTATTAAGTTATGATTTGGGGATGGACATTTGACCTCAAAATCTAATCAGTTAATGTTTGTCCCCAAATGCACAAATGGTGAAAGTTTGGTGAAATTCCTTTCATTTGCCTTGGAGATATTGTGTTCACAAGGTTTTCGGACAGACATTTGACCTCACAGTGACCTTGACCTTAGACCTTTTGATCTCAAAATCTAATCATTTCATCTTTGTCCCAAAGTGCACAAATGGTGAAAGTTTGGTGAAATTCCTTTCATTAGTCTTTGAGATATGGCGTTCACAAGGTTTGGGGATGGACATTTGACCTCGCAGTAATCTTGACCTGTGACCTTTTAACCTCAAAATCTAATCAGTTCATGTTTATCCCAAAGCGCACAAATGTTGAAAGTTTGGTGAAATTCCTTTCATTAGTCTTTGAGATATTGTGTTCACAAGGATTCGGGACGGACGCATGGACAGACAGACAACCCGAAAACATAATGCCTCCTGCACCTTAAGGTGGCGGAGGCATAAAAACAGATCATAACACATCGTATAGCACAAAAAGTGTTTGTGTTTTGATAGCCTTCTTATTATTGCTGCTAGAAATTGTTGTTACATACTGTTTAATGTCTATACTAAGTTCTGTAAAATTAGTTTTTTTTTTATTCTGAAATTTAGACTTATGAATGTAGTATTTTGTCAATATTATTAACAAATTAATCAAATAAAAATGAGAGACAAGATTTCTGCTGTCATAAAAGCCAAACAAGACATTCTCCCATTTCAGACTAAAGTCTGAGTGAATGGAGTTGATAATAAGACGAGTAAGCTTACTCCACAAAAGTTTTGAATAAGGGCAAAGCCAAAATAAATGAATAAGGGTTTGTCTTTCTACCCCAAAAAAAGAACAATTGACAATGACGTCTTTTTTTTTTATTTCTGCAAATAAAAAATGGTAGGATAAAATCTATGTAGCATTTTGAAAGATATTTCTTTCACCTTATTGGTCAAAAAGAATTTTTGTGGTAATAGCCAAACTTTTTCCCAACAGATCTCCCCCACCAAATTAGACCAGTGTGGCAAAGAGCAAGGAGTAGTAATGAGATCTTGTTGGAAAAGAATACAAATAGTTTTGTTTACATTCCTGTGTGGTGAAAGACAACTCTTTCCAATACTTGTCACACACACTGCCCAATGTAGGGAGAGTTCGACTCACCCCCACTCCTCTAAAGAGTGTAATAATACCTGACGGTATTGCATCAAGTACAATTGAGAATTCCTTTGGAGGAATGGGGATTCCGTACCTGTGTAAAACTTCTGAGTATGAATATAGTTGGCCAGGCTGGTTAAACAACTGATTAATCAAAATAATATTATCAAACCATGGTTTAAAGAAAATAGATCTATTTTTGTAAAGAACATATTCATTATTCCATTTGTAGAATTTATGGGGGCTGAAGTTATGCATGTAAATTAAAGACTAAGCCATCAACATTTGCTTGTGGAAAGAAGTCAATTTAAGAGGTATCTTGCCAATACTATAGCTGCATTGTAAAAGAAAGTTAAGACCATCTAGGGAAGAAAAAACATAATGAGGAATGAAGTTCCATAATGAAGTTGGACATCTGAAAAAAACGCCTGATCCAGTTTATTTTAAATGTATAGTTCAGCGTAGTGAAGTCTAAAACGTTCAAGCCACCTTTGCCGTATTCGTTCATTAAGACTGACTTTTTCACATAATGGGTATGATTCTTCCACACAAAGTTAAATAAAATTTTATCTATAGCATCACAAATTTGTTTGTCAACACTGAGAGAGAGTGCAGCATATGTTAATCTAGAAATCCCTTCTGCCTTTGACAGTACGAAAGGTCTCTAAGTAACCACTGATAAAAAATTTTCTAGTCTTTTCAATAATAGGGTTAAAGTTAACAGAAGACCTTTGAGAGTCATTTTTATCTATAGTGATACCTAGGTACATAATCTTTTACAGGAATGTTTGAAATAGAGTCAGCATTACATTCTTTTAAGATCGATATAAGTCTTTATTGTCATTGTCACTTTTTCAAAGGTACAACGAAATTGAAGGTGCTGTTGACTCATGAGTTATAGAAAAAATAAAAACAAAGTATAAAAATAAATAGTAAAGTATACAGAATTGCACTGGTAAAATAGTATAAACAGAATATAAACAAAATTGTATTGTATTGGTTTATATGTACACAGATTGCACTGATAAAATAGTGTAAACAGAATTGTATTGGTTCTGTATGTACACAGATTGCACTGATATGAGATGAGTACACAAAAGTTGGGCTGCCAGCAAGAACAAATAGGGCGATATAGGACATCCTTGTCTAATGCCTCACTGTAAATTAAATCTCGCAGAAGATTCAAATTTAAGATTAATAGAACTGTTAGCATTATTGTACAGGGTTCTGATGACATTACAAAAGTAATCCCCAAATCCAAATTTCTTCACTGAATGAAAAAGAAAATTATGTTCTACCATGCCAAAAGCCTTAAAAAAATCTATGAAAAAAATGAGACTGTCATCTGAAATTAAGTGAGAGTAATCAAGTAAATCTAAGACCAATGTTATATTATCAGCAATATGTCTATTAGGCATGAACCCAGATTGCTCTTCATCAGTAATGGAGGGCAAAACTCCTTTAATCCTCTTGGCGAAAATAAGAGCCAGTATTTTATAGTCATTGTTCAACAAGTAGATAGGACACCAATTATCACTAAAAAGCAGGTCTTTACAAGGTTTTGGTATAAGAGTTATTAAGCCCTGAGTCATGCTCCATGGTAGAGTGTTGCCTGAAATACTTTCATTAAATAGTTGTAATAAGAAAGGAGCCAACTGCAAAGAAAAAGTTTTGTAAATTTCCGACGTTAAACCATCAGTTCCAGGTGATTTATTGTCTTTAAGAAGGCTTATGCAACTACTGACCTCTGTAAGAGATAAGGGAGAATCACAAATATCTCTATCTGACTCATTCAGCTGGGGGATATTCTTAAGTAAATTTAAAAAAATTTAAAGTATCTGTTAAAGAGTAATCTGTAGTATACAAGTTCTGGTAAAACATGGAACAAAATTTTGAGATGCGTTTTGGGTCATCGGTTACTGCACCATCAATGTTCAGTTGATCAATGGTGTTAAGCTTAGCACGGTATTTTTCTAGCTTAAAAAAAATAAGCAGAATTTTGTTCCCCTTCCTCAAGCCACCATCTTCATGACCTAATGAAAGCACCTTCTGCCCTCCTTTTGTATACTTCATCCAAGTTCTTTTGCAATTTGAACATTTCTATCTTGTCATCCTCTGTTAGGGCATCTGGAGATAATTGAGAGAGCAAAGATGATATTTTTCTCCTCTAGCATTCTAAGTTTGGCCAGGTCACTCCCAAATTTCCTTAAATATTTGGATGACTCATATTTAAATAACTCCCAATTAAGACAAAAATAATTTTTTATAGAGGCCTTACTAAAAAAATGCAAAATTAAACCAGAGATGTTAGATTTCACTTGTTCATAGCCCAAAAGGGAGTTGTTGAGCCTCCAGTAACTGGCTTTTTTACAATCACTGTCTGAAGAAAATAATTTAATAAATATAGAAATCGCTTTATGATCACTTAAAGGGCATGGCAAGATGTTTACTAGAATATTCTCTTCATTTACGCTGCTAGAGACCAGCCAAAAGTCTATGCGGGATAGTCTAGAACTATCTTTGTTGTTCCAGGTGAACACAGCTGCATCAGGAAACTTAGTTCTCCATACATCCACTAAATTGAAAGTGTCCATAAACCATTTAAGATAGGAATTTCTAGTGTGACAACCAGGTGGATATCTATCAATGGTAGGGTTCAGGATTTCATTAAAATCCCCTCCCATTACTATGTGGGCATTTGGGAACTTAGTTAACCAGAGTTTAAGTTTACTTTCTAATTCTATAAATAACTGCATATTTTCTGCATTAGCATTGTGCCCATACACATTTCAAAATTATGAAAATAACCTTGTTACAATTAATAACTTGACAAATAAAATGCCCTTTAGGATCTGCATCTGTGTGTAGAATATCACCATTAAATTTATGCTTTAAGGTCAAAACTCCTGCAGACCTTTCACTACAGTTAGCAAACCACATATCATTACCCCACTGGCTTCTCCAGAAACTAACGTCATTTACAATGGCATGAGATTCCTGACAAAAACACAAATCTGTATTCTGCTGTTTAGCAAACAAAAATAAGGCTTTACACTTAGTTACGTTTCTTAATCCCCTGGCGTTAAAGGAAACTATACACAATGAAATGTTTTAAGAGATAAAACTTCTTGGAATATGAGATAAGTATCAAAAACTGTTACTTTGAGCAAACTGCACAAAGGATCTCGCTAAAAGAAAACCCTTAACCTAGGCTACTAACAGTATTCAATGCAAAAGCCTCCTCTCAGCTGTAAAATGAAACCTAAATGCAGCCCCGGGTGAGGAGGCATTCGTGTGATGTGCACTGGCACTGCTATGCAGACTGCACATCATCCGTGATCAGTCAGTTCCTTTCCCTCGATGAAGGCTCTTGCACCAATGTAATAGGCTGCCTTTCCTTCTCCTCTCGCTTTCTTCATCAGTGGCCAGAACTTAAGTCTGGCTTCCGTGACGGGTTGTGGAAGATCTTCAGCTAGACATACGTTGTTGTCCCTCAAATAAAGGTGGTTTTTCACAGCCTTCCATAAGGCATCTCTGTAGCACCGCAGGGCGAATCGAATAATGGCTCCTCTTGATCTTGATTTGGCGACGGTGTTGTTCTTGTCTTTGCTCTGAATTGGCCTCCCAAAACAATGTACAATATCAATGGCTTCTTTGGGGTTTATCTTAGAGTCTGAGGATGGCCCGGCACAATTCCAAAACTTTATTCCTCACGTTCTCGTCCTTACTTTCTGCCAAGCCATAGATTTTCAGGTTCCATCTTCTGGAGTATGCCTCCAAGTCAGACACATGAGTGAGAAGTTTAGCAACCTTAATTTCTTTGTCTTTAAGACGAGTGTTTATGTTCGCTACTACCTTCTGTGTATCTTTGATTTTGTTGCATGCAAAGTCCAGTGTCTTTTTTTGGCCCCTCTATTTTCAGCGAGTTCTCATCTGTCTTCTTCGAGTTGACGTTGATTAGCATCTCAAGAGAATCAGCTCTCTCGTTGATAAGTTTAAAGAGAGTGGCGATGACAATGTTGTCTTGTGCCAAGTCGCTCTCCATTCTGTACAAAGCCTTTTTAGCTGCAGGTGATTTGCATGGGGTTATAGGTAGAGAGTAAGATTTGTCTTCTGTCACTACAGCTACTGTTGATATAGCTTTAGCATAGTCGTGACACTTGGCTATCAGGGCATTACCTGGTGGCTGCAAGTTGGTAGAATCATTTTTATGCATTCTTTTCAAGTCTTGTTTTTGCATTAGGTTGCAGTAGGTCGTCACACTAGGATAACTATGGTTCATTTTGAGATTGTTAGGGTGGTTTTCTATGTATTTTCTACAAGTTCATATACTTTGTGCAGGAGCTCGACAGAAACACACCTTACACGGCAGCCATCTTGGCCCCCTCCCCTAGTCCAGTGTTTCTCAACTAGTGGGCAGCTAATTTTTACTCGTAGTAGAGTACAATTGTTGCATTGCATCTAACGTCATATCCGTCTCATTAAGCGACGGTCACACTACAGCTCGCGATGCTTTGTCGATGAAAATGAGGTATTTTGATGGCGATATACACGTGAGCTAAAGTTTTGGTCACACAGGAGGTGAACACTTGACTGTTACGCCTTTGCGCGCTTGAGTCTGGCACAGCTCGAGCGGCCGCGCTCACTCACGGTGCATGTTGTGCACACGCTTGGGACCCAGTCGTTTTCGGAAACACCTGATACTCATTTGAACGAATCAACACGCACAGATACGGAAGCTATTTTCAGAGACTTTGCGAATCATTATCACTGTCACGTTTGTTTCTAGCCATGTTTATAGCGGAGCTCCCACGCGGGCCAAAGGCCCACGAGAGCGGAGCACCATACCTAAGAAAAAATGGTAAACCCATCGAGTTGATTTTTTGTGGTTTGTCCGTGTACCACCAGTGTACGTGTACCACTAACACCAGGTCAGTGTTAGTAATTACCAGTCATACACACCGCCTAGTGGTCAGTGTTAGTAATTACCAGTCATACACACCGCCTCGTGGCCAGTGTTAGTAATTACCAGTCATACACACCGCCTAGTGGCCAGTGCTAGACAGTAAAGAAATAAAACAAAAGAGACTGGCTATGATATAAGAAAATTCTACAACCCAGAAACAGATGGGAGCTCCGCTTTTAGGCAGTGCCTAAATCTATATATTAACGCAGTTTAAATATTCCGCTTTCTGTTTTGCTTTTGTGTGTTAAAAAAACACACACACAACACTTGAAAGATGGCTCTGGACACTTAAAGTAATGCATTTTATGCCTGAGGACTACAGTCGACTTGCTAACTTTAGGACCGCGGTTGTCATGAACAGTTTTGCACTCAACATACATGCCAGCTTTTCAAAATTCTCATGGGGGAGAAAAGTGCGTGAATGACATTTTCAATTGGACGAGGGTATGATGCACGGTTGAAACAATAAAAACAGTGGATCCCAATTAATTGCAAACCATTTGAAATTTATACAATTAAAGAGATTTTGAATTGTTGATATTGTTCTATCAATTACTATAGGTTATGGGATTCATGTATCAGGCATGAGATAGCTCAGAGTGAAAAATCTGAAATAATACTCATCTTGAATTTTAACCCTTGTACGGTGTTTGGGTCTGTGGGACCCGTTTTCATTTTTTTTTAACCATATATGCTGCTCGTATAGAGTACTTCGAGATCAGCGTGAACCCAGCAGTGGCCATATTGGAAGTCAAACGTCGCTGTGTCAGTGCATTGTTGTTGCTCAGCGAAGCAAAATGCAGAATACGTGTGTCATTGTTGGCTGTAGTAGCTGGGGGGAAAAGGGTGGCAAAAGCTTCCACAGACTCCCTAAAGTCGTGACAAACCAGGGAATTGCAGCACAGGAGAAAAGCGAGCGGAGTAGACGACAGGCTGCCATTAACCGATCAAATTTAGGACAACTAGACTGTATCCGGATTTGTTCTGATCACTTTGTGACAGGTAGGTTAAATTGTCTTGAATTTCATAGTTACTAAAATAAATGTGATACAAACTATTATCTTTTCTATGTACTTTCAGCAATGATTAATGGATATATTTGTCACATTAGGTAGCTTATGTCTACTGCAGTGCATTGTTGCATCAAATGGCATTTAAGATCTAGGCCTAGTAATGTTTATGTACACATGCTGTTAGTACAAGTTACATACTAGGTCACTCCTACTCAAGCGAGTAGGACGCTTCTTTGCTTTGCTCCTGCTTTCTTAATCTTTATTTCTATACTTTACTTTCTCATTGAATTTCCACTTTTTTTTCTTTTCTTCATCTTTATAAGCTTTTAATTTAATTTTAATTTCCACTTTTTTTTTTAAATGCCAGGAGGCAAAAAATCCTGCAGAAAATGCATGGAATTAGAACAGAGGATTTCTATTCTGGAATCAAAGATTAATGCTCTGCCAAAGACGGACGAATTAAAAGCGATATCTCAGGAAAGGAGTACTGAAACAGTGGCTGAGAATGCAGAGATTGCGCTCCGACAGACTGAGGACATTGCAGACCAAGTGGAAGAATTCATAACTCAAGCTGTACAAAATGTGAGTACTGAAAACTGGCAAATGATGGGTGCTAAGCCCAAAAACAAAAACAGAAGAGTAATTACTTCAACACCAGCTCGTTCTACAAATTACAATAGGATCTACAATCCTATGGAAAATCCACAGCCCATAAAGCTTCAGAATAAATTTGAATGCCTCAGGGATGTGGAAGAGGATTTGTCAAGCGGACAAACACATAGTAAAAAGAGATCGCACCAAGATCGAAGAGCTGTGAGAAGAGGTAAAAAGCAGCTCGTAACACCACCTGATCCCACAACCCTTGTTCTTGGTGATTCCACTGTAAGACAATTAAAAGGTTATGAGATGATTATTTGTTGTCTTCCAAATGCATCCATCTCTGACACCAAAGACAGCATTTTGAAACTCATGTCCGAGCATAAAACTATTAAGCGTATTGTTGTACATGTGGGAGCAAACGATGTTTTCAGAGAACAGCTGTTTGTCCAAGATGATTTCAGAAAACTTTTTTCTGAGCTCTATAAGACTGGAATTCAATCTTTTATCAGTGGCCCACTCCCAGCGAGAGGAAGTTTTGCTTTTTCTCGACTCTTCAGTCTTAACACCTGGCTTGGAAAAACTTGTTCTTCATTTGGTATGAATTTCATAGACAATTTTAATCTTTTTTGGAATCGCAAAGAATTCTACAAGCCAAATAGCACTGAACTCAGCTGGATTGGAGCCAAAGTCTTAGCAGACCACTACAAACTTGCAATCTTTTCTCAGCCAGCACCGAGGAAAACAGTTGATAAGATGTCGCAGACTGACATAGTTACAAAGCCTAAACAATCATCTTTGCAAGTCGTCATCAAGGACACACAAACATCTGACTTGCAGGCCTCCCAACATTCAACGACAGACGACTCCACTTCTCGGATGGATTTCCCAAATAGCATGAAAAAATTGCTCCCAATGGCTACACTCTCTTTTTCCAGCCCAAATTTGTCGCGACAAGCAGTGTACCCAGTTCATCAAAATTGTGTTCGTCCAGGACTTTCAGCTGGCTACAAATCTTTTTCACCATCCAAAAGATACATGTCATCTCCAGTCCTTTCACCCTCAAACCAAATGGAACATTTAGAAAGTCTTGTTTGATGTACTCTGGGTCCCTGCAAATGGATGTAGAAAAAAGCTGGGATCCGATGTTGACACTATTCCTGTGTTGATAAGAAACAGAAAACATAGAGCACATTTAACCCTGGGGGTGAACCAATCTAATCTCCTTCCTGTTTTAAAACAGCATCAGAGTGCACAACCAAATATTACTGTAAAACTAGCCCTTCTGAACATTAGATCACTTTTAAACAAGTCATTTTTAATTAATGATCTTATTTGTAAACACAATCTTGATTTTTTGCTTCTAACTGAAACCTGGCTGGATCAAGCAAATAGTGCTACCACCCTTATCGAAGCAGCTCCCCCAAATTTTAATTTTTTGAATGTTACCCGACAAGGGAAAGGTGGAGGGATCGCAAATATATTCAAAGTCTCTTTTCAATGTAAACAATCCTCACTTGGTGATTTTATGTCCTTTGAACACTTATGTGCACTTGTTACATGCTCTCCTAACATATTATTATTAACTATTTACAGGCCTCCGAGACATTCAGCCAAAGTCTTTCTTGAAGAGTTTGGTGAACTGTTGTCAGTCATTTGCTTAGTTTGATTGTCTTATTATATCTGGGGATTTTAACTTGCATGTAGATAATACTGATAACATTTATGCCAAAGAACTATTTGCAATTATTGATAACTTTAACCTAGTACAACATATATAGGGACCGACCCACTCTCGTGGTCATACTCTTGACCTCGTCATCACAAAGGGTCTTACTGTTTCTTATACTGTTGTTGACCTGGCCTTATCTGATCATTTCTGTGTTTTCTTTGAAGTTTCTATGTCTCCTCACATTCAGAATAGCTCAATGACTATAGGCAGGAGAGTCATAAACGACAACACATGTGCTCTTTTTAAGCAAGCTCTCTCTCAGAACTCAACCAAAATGTCAGACTCTGTAGATGATTTACTGGAATTTTTTAATTTAAATATGACCCAAATTATGGATGATATTGCTCCATTCAAAATAAAAAGAGTCAATGATAAGCAGAAAGCACCATGGAAGCAGTACCCGGCTGTTAAACTGCTAAAGAGAGAATGTAGAAAGACTGAAAGAAAATGGCGCAAATCTAAACTTCACATCCATTATCAAATCCATAAAGAGATGCTTTGTAATTATAATTATGAAATTCGTAAAGCAAGACAGTCTTTCTTCTCCAATATCATCAGCAGGAATATGAACAATGCCCGTGTGCTATTTTCAACAGTTGAGAAGCTAACTAATCCCCCACCACAATTAGCACCTGAACTTCTCTCAGTTAATAAATGCAATGAGTTTGCATCTTTCTTCAAAGGTAAAATTGATAAAATACGGCAGAATATTTCTCATAATATATCTCAGCTGCAAAAAATTGAAAAACTGCAATCACCAGTGACACAGATAGATAACTTTAACACAATGTCAGAATTTTGTTTAATTGATTATGAGACTCTTGAAAAAACTGTACAAAATCTCAGTTCCTCAACATCTGAACTGGACATTCTGCCCACCAACTTTTTTAAGTCTGTTCTTCATCTTATAATTACAGATGTGCTTCAAATTATAAATACATCCTTGGAGACTGGTGTTGTTCCTGTGTCCCTAAAAAAAGCTGTTGTAAAGCCCCTTCTTAAAAAAAATAATCTGGATCCTTCAGTGTTAAATAATTACAGGCCAATTTCAAATCTACCATTCATCGGGAAAATCCTGGAAAAAATTGTCTTCAATCAATTAACTGCCTTCTTGATATCAAACAGCCATTTTGATAATTTTCAGTCAGGATTTCGTGCCAATCATAGCACTGAAACAGCGCTGATTAAAGTTATAAATGACATACGTCTTAATACTGATGCAGGCAAAACATCGGTCCTGGTATTACTGGACCTCAGTGCAGCTTTTGATACTGTTGAACACAACATACTGCTATATCGACTTGAACACTGGGTTGGATTGACTGGTAAAGTTATCAATTGGTTAAAATCATACTTAAAAGATAGAAGCTTCTTTGTTACCCTGGGAAATTGTTCCTCAACGTCAATGCCCTTGACCTGTGGTGTCCCCCAGGGGTCGATTCTTGGACCATTACTTTTCAACCTTTATATGCTCCCACTTGGGCAAATTATCAATAAAAATTCAATTTTGTATCACTGCTATGCAGATGATACCCAAATTTATTTTGCTCTATCACCTAATGATTATGCCCCCCTTGAATGTCTCTACCAGTGTATCGATCAAATCAATAGCTGGATGTCACAAAATTTTCTTCAGCTGAACACAGATAAAACAGAAGTAATTCTATTTGGAAAAAAAGATGAAAGACTCAGGATTACCACTATTCTTGACACAAAAGGGATTAAAACTAAAGAAATGGTTAAAAATCTTGGTGTTTTCATTGACAGCGAGCTAAACTTTGACAGTCACATGAAAGCAATCACTAAAACGGCATTTTATCACCTAAAAAACATTTCCAAACTAAGAGGACTTATGTCAAAACATGATCTGGAAAAACTAATACATGCCTTCATCTCTAGTAGGGTTGATTACTGCAATGGCCTTTTCAGAGGCCTGCCAAAAAAGACCATCAAACAACTTCAGCTGGTTCAAAATGCAGCGGCGAGGGTTCTCACACGAACAAAAAGAACAGAGCACATTACTCCAATTCTAAGGTCCCTTCACTGGCTTCCAGTAAGCTACAGAATTGACTTTAAAGTATTGCTGCTGGTATACAAATCTCTAAATGGTACAGGGCCCAATTACCTCTCTGATATGTTGCAGCGGCCTAACCCAATCAGATCTACCAGATCGCAACAGAAAAATTTACTATTAAAACCAGTTGTTAAAACAAAGTGTGGTGAAGCAGCTTTTAGCTACTATGCAGTACAGTTATGGAACCAACTGCCAGAGGACATTAAAAATGCTCCTGCTGTTGGCAGCTTCAAATCTCGGTTAAAGACCAAGCTGTTTTCAGATGCTTTCTGTTAAATAATTAATATTTTTACATTTTTTATAATCTTTACTTTCTCTGCATGTTTTAAATTTACTTTAACTTTATTCTATTTTATTCTGCTAGTTTTTTTTTCTTTCTTTCTTTCTTTTTCTCCTTTTTCTTTTTCTTTTTGGCATTTTAATATTTTATTTCTACTATTGTTTAATTCTTATTATTTTCTTTTAATTCTTTTAATTCTTTTAGAATAAAGATAAAATTATTTTATGTAATTTTATTTCTCTATTGTTTACTGTTTTTGTTTTTACTTCTGTAAAGCACATTGAACTGCCATTGTGTATGAAATGTGCTATATAAATAAACTTGCCTTGCCTTGCCTTGGGTCTACATTTTATTCACTGACTAAAATAATTGATAATTATGCGGCAACAAGCTGGGGTCAGCTTTCCATTCCTTCTCACTAACAGTGTATGGATCTACATTCCCAATGAAACGTACCTTCTCAGCATAACGCTCCCGTGCCTGCTTATCCAAACTTTCACAGTAGTGCTCCATCACTTCAGATGTCTAAATTCTTAAAAAATCAAAGCTTCTAAGCCCTCTAACGCGGAAACGAATCGGTGAATGTTTACTCTATGATGTGTACTCTATGCGCGCTCTGGAGCGAGTGACTTCCAAGATGGCTGCGCCGACCGCATGGTTACTATTTTTAGCATCATCTCGGAGCACTCTATATTGCTTGTAATTGGGGTGAGGTAAACATAGGGTGACCAGATGTCCCCGATTTCCAGGGACAGACCCCGATTTTAATGACCTGTCCCCGACTACACCTGTCCCCGAAAATGTCCCTGATTTTGGCCGCGAACTCCCGGTTCTGATCGAGTGACAGAGGTATTTGAAAGTAGCCTAGGAGAAGACGTGCGTGGAATGCTTTGACAGTAATCCTATTTCAGAATGACACTGGCTTTCAAGTGCCCCTATAGGTGGATCACGCCATGATCATTACATCAGATAATGTTTAATAACATTTGACAGAACCGCTCGCTTCTAGAAATCCTCGTCTTGTTAGGCTACTCGTCATCCTGGTATAAGTTACAGGTTGTCTTCATCGACCAGTAGGTGACTCAGTGGCTTTTCTCGTGAGTGTCTATTTTGCGTTTGCAATCTATCTTTTTTTTCCCATATGACACATGACACAAACCATGGCATAGCCTACATCAATTAAATGAAACCAATCCATTCAGGTCGTTCACGAGAAGAGCTTACGTCTCGTCAGTGGAAGGACTGCGTTGCTTGGTCTCTGCATTTTTCCTGAGCTCTCATTAAGTTCAATCAAGTCTTGTCTGTTGTAGACAACATAATGGCTATTATAAGTGCATTTAGCCTATGATTTTGCAACCATTGCAATAGTAGGCTACTGGTCAAAATAAGTTTTAAAAGCCACACCTTTTCAAATAGATGTTAGTCTAGGGGTGGCCATTCATTCCGGTTTTCCAGCCCTCTGTCTGGATCATGAAATAGGCTAATCCTCATTTTAGGTGTTTGTCTGGATTTCTGACAGTTTCTTCACGCAATCGCAAACAATATTTATATATAGTGGTATTGAAAACAATGCGTTCTCTGCGGTCAGTGATCTGCATTTCGGGCGCAACAGTGAACATCAGCCGGCGCAGATGCACACTGAACTGTTGCGACACTTCAGATGCATAACGCTCTGAGTCTGTTTTCTAGTGGGGAATGCTGAAACATGAAAGGATAGACTGCAAAGTTATCTTATCTTACATATATGTCACTCTGGGTCTTAACCCACTATCCTTATAAAGGAACTACAGACATTTCTATCCCTTCATCAGACTTTGTCAGTTATACCTGATACCATGTTTATTTATTTATTTAACAGATTTTAAAGACTATTTTATGGAAATATTCTTAAGAAATTACTTCTTAAGAAATTACTTGAAAATGGTTAAAAAACAGTTATAGCTATCTGGTAGCCTAATAATTTTGTAAGTTATTTCTTTACATTTTTTTTTGTTTAAAATAGCTCGAAAATTGTGTGCATCCTTCAGTGTGTGCTCTGATCACCTTCACATCTTCATACAAATGCTGCTGATAAATCAAATAGGCTAACCTTTAATTTCATTGGTTGGAGGGGATGCCATGGGGTGCATTTTTGGTAAAATGCCATTGGTTTGGGATTTAATTTTTTAAAGCAGTTTTTATGAGCATCTGTGCTGCAGCTGACTTATTTTAAGAGTTATCTCATAGGCCTACAAAAGATTTTGCTTTGCCCAGTTGTGTCTGATATAGGGCTATTCAATAAACTAATATACTCATCTCATCTCATTATCTCTAGCCGCTTTATCCTTCTACAGGGTCGCAGGCAAGCTGGAGCCTATCCCAGCTGACTACAGGCGAAAGGCAGGGTACACCCTGGACAAGTCGCCAGGTCATCACAGGGCTGACACATAGACACAGACAACCATTCACACTCACATTCACACCTACGGTCAATTTAGAGTCACCAGTTAACCTAACCTGCATGTCTTTGGACTGTGGGGGAAACCGGAGCACCCGGAGGAAACCCACGTGGACACGGGGAGAACATGCAAACTCCGCACAGAAAGGCCCTCGCCGGCCATGGGGCTCGAACCCAGGACCTTCTTGCTGTGAGGCGACAGCGCTAACCACTACACCACCGTGCTGCCCCAACTAATATACTGAGAGGAAAAAAATATACAGGCCTATGCTTCCTATGCTATTTATGGACAGACTACAAAAACAGGAACACTAAGAGCAAAAAAAACTGAGGTTCTAGTTTTATTTTCCCCGCCGAACGCCAAAATGTCCCCGATTTTTCTCCCAGAAATCTGGTCATCTTAGGTAAACATCTCTTAAGTATTTAATGTAAAATTGTTTGGTTGTGTTGAATTTAAAACACCAAAATACAGCTGGTCCACCAGACCCACGAACACTGGCTGAGTAAGAAAAATATGAACACCACTCAAGGGTAAAAAATAATGGTTCTGCGTATCTCCTTTAACATCATCCTCTTCGTTCTTTACTTGATCTAACTCCTACTCAGATGCTACCGATGACTGTCCATGTGCAATATGACATCAACAAGCGTACTGCTGCGCAATTTTATTTTATTTTTTTGTCTCACACTATACATGCACAAGAAACCTTGAACCCTGAAATAAACAACTTAGCCACACTAAAACATCTTGCTAAGGGGGAATAAAAAATGTCTCCTTATTGGATAAAGAGTGCACTACATAGAGTGTACACCGCATTATTTCATACTGTTTGTAGTGCGCTTAAATTGTGAAGTGGAGATTCATTTGGGATTCGGCCACGCAGCTTCAATTTAACTTACTTCAAGTTTTAAAGCAGAACGAGATTTTAAATCCCCAAAAAGAGACAAAATACGGTGCTTTTTTTTAAACTCAATCACATCCAGAGATGCCAACCTTTTGTGAAATCAATGTGTAGACACATGCATACGAGCGGAGCGGCCGCAGGGAATTTTGGAAATTGGTGCTTTTTTTAGGGCCATTCTGAGTGAATACAGGTGACTAAAACGAACTGGGACATGTTGGTTTTGGGGGGAGAAAATTGTTGATTTTTTTTTTCAATTATCTGAAAAATAAAACCAAACCACAATCACTCATGATTTTCTCATGAGTGATACTCATAACTCACCACATTCGCACAAAGTAAAGACTTCTCTGGTAATTTGTATACAATCAACTTTCAAACAGTGAATATTATTTTCTTAACTTTACTACACAAATGCAGATTACATACCATCAATATTTATAGATAACATACTGGAACACTCAATTAGCAAATACTCAAATAGTTTACTAAACAAATGCAGATTACATGCCATCAATGTTTATAGAGAATATGCCGGAACACTCAATTAGCAATACTCAAATAGTTGTACTGGAACATGTCTATTTCCTTTTTATTCCCATGATTAATGTCAAGTCACTTTGATTACTTTTAATTTTTATCAACTTCCTTTCACTTTTAATCTCATCAATATCAAGTCATTACTTATTCAGTTCTGATTGATTTACTTCAGAAGATGACTGTTTCAGTTCCAACAGTGTTTCGTTTCTTTTTGCGAATATATCGTGAAATGTTCATTGCATATTCGGAACATGGTGTTTTGGGTGGATGACAACCCTGATTTCATGTTTTGAGCGATAGTTTGTGAGGTTACAACACCCCAACAGCCCCTCAATACCTAGTGACATGGGCTGCTCGACATTCCATTGCGGCATCGATAATTAATTCGCGCATGCGCATAAATACAGTCAAAATATTGAATTATCAAGCATTTGGCCTCAAATGTACCGAACACCAGCAAAATATCTTGAACCCTTATAGATTCACGCGTTTCGAACCGCATCCATGCTAAAATCATATGAATCCCATATAAACTGAGTAGACGGTCGTAGCCTCGTAGTGCTACTGTCAAAAACGTAGTGACTACGCACGAATCGTAGTGATTGGCATCTCTGCACATCTAACAACAACTACAAAACTCCATCAGAAATAATGTTAATGTGATGATTAGCTCGACCAGCTAAAGCTGTTCACGACTTTTTCTTCTATAATGTTTTCTGGTGGTTGGAGAAGCAGCTACTTGGCTCGTTAGTGCCACCACATGGACAGGAGAAGAGTTTCAGGGTAGAAGACAAACCTCTCTAAGGTGGTGTTTACATTAGACCGTATCCGTCTCGTTTTCGTCGTGGATGCACTGTCCATTCACATTAAAACGCCGGGAAACGACTCCACAGGCGGAACAACTTGAATCCGCCAGGGCCCACGTATTCAATCCATTAAGTATCTGATCCGGTGCTGTGTAAACATTGAGGAACGAGGATACGCTGTGCTGAGCTCTAGCTGACGTCGTCATTGGACAACGTCACTGTGACATCCACCTTCCTGATTCGCTGGCGTTGGTCATGCCACGTTGGTCATGTGACGCGACTGCTGAAAAACAGCGCGGACTTTCACTTCCTGCTATTTGTCCCGAATCACTGCTCGTGCGCTTCACTCGCACACTCTGTGAGCTGCGCAGGGCGGAGTGATTTGGAGCGCAGGATGCCTGCGGAGCCGAGCGTATCCGTGTACTGGCGTTGCTGTGTGCACGCGAATCGTGTATTGGCGTTGCTGTGTGCACGCGAATCGTTTTAAAAATGTTAATCTGATGATCCGCTGATACAGTCTAATGTAAACACCACCTAAATTCCAGTTAAAACCGTATTACCACTGATCTCTTCGTAAAATATCTAGCAAGCTCATTGGCTAGTCAGGGTGAACCCATCTGTCTGCTATATTATCACACACATCGGATCGGTACGGTAATATCTCTACCTAGGAAGCTACACAAAACTGGACATGTTATTCATCTAATTGTTGAGGGGGAAAAAACTGGACATGTTATTTATACGTGTGTGTGTGTTTAATGATTGATTTTTGTGGGGATGTTTGTGTTTTAATCATTCCCTGTTGCCTGGAGGCATGTTAGCCCTCATATGCTGTTCCAGTTCAGCAATTTAAAAATAAATAAGTACATAAGTAAATAAATTCTTTTGTACAGAATGAAAAATAAAATGAAACTAATTATGCAAATAGTGGATGGAACAGAGAGTTACATGTAGATATTACAAATGAACTATTTAGAAACAGATTGATACCAAGCCGTTGCTATAGTTACAAATTATCTCATCTCATTATCTCTAGCCGCTTTATCCTGTTCTACAGGGTCGCAGGCAAGCTGTAGCCTATCCCAGCTGACTATGGGCAAGAGGCAGGGTACACCCTGGAAAAGTCACCAGGTCATCACAGGGCTGACACACAGAGACAAACAACCATTCACACTCACACCTAAAGTCAATTTAGAGCCACCAATTAACCTAACTTGCATGTCTTTGGATTGTGGGGGAAACCAGAGGGAACCCACGCAGACATGCAAACTCCAAACAGAAAGGCCCCCATCAGCCACAGGACTTGAACCCAGAACCTTCTTGCTATGAGGTGACAGTGCCACCCACTACACCACCGTGCCACCCACTGAGGAATAATCTATTACTGAACTCTATCAGGAGTATAAATACTGTTAAGACATAATTGTGAGAATGAAGTGAAAATGGGACATGAGAAAATAATCCTGTTTCAACAACTATCCTAAATTATTATCACAGAAAGGAAGAAGAAATATATGAAAGATACACTGTATAAGAGAAAAACTGAAATAATCCATCCATCCATCCATCCATCCATCCATCTTCTGCCACTTATCCAGGTCTGGGTTACAGGGGTAGCAGCCTAAGCAAAGCTGCCCAGACTTCCCTCTCCCCAGCCACCTCTACCAGCTCTTCCAGGGGAATACTGGGGTGTTCCCAGGCCAGCTGAGAGATGTTATCTCTCCAGTGTGTCCTGAGTCTGCCCCAGGGTCTCCTTCTAGTGGGGCATGCCCAGGAGCCTCCCCTGGGAGGCATCCAGAGGGCATCCTAACAAGGTGCCTGAACCACCTCAACTGACTCCTTTCAATGTGGGGGAGCATCAGTTCTACTCTGAGTCTCTTCCAAATGACTGAGCTTCTCACCCTATCTCTAAGGAAGAGCCCAGCCACCCTGTGAAGAAAACTCATTTCGACCGCTTGTATCCGCGATCTCATTACTATCCATAGCTCGTGACCAGAGGTGAAGGTGCATTGTGGATCAGGTGGCAGCCAAAGGCAGAGGCCCCGGCATACTGAGCCCCGACTGACAAAACTGGCTTTTGGGACATGGAATGTCACCTCTCTGGCAAGGAAAGAGCCTGAGCTTGTGCATGAGGTTGAGAGGTACCAACTAAATATAGTTGGGCTCACCTCAACGCATGGCTTGGGCTCTGGAACCAATTTCCTGGAAAGGGGTTGGACTCTTCCATGCTGGAGTTGCCAAGGGTGAGCGGTGCTGGGCAGGGGTGGGGCTATTGGTAGCCCCCCAGTTTGGTGCGTTAACATTGGAGTTCTCCCCAGTAAATGAGAGGGTTGTTTCCCTGCACTTTAGGGTTGGGGCATGGTCTCTGTCATTTATGCTTATGCACCAAATGGTAGTTCAGAGTATCCGGCCTTCTTAGAGTCCTTGAGTGGGGTGCTAGACAGTGCACCATGAGGGGACTCCATTGTTTTACTGGGGGACTTCAACGCTCATGTGGGCAATGACAGTGAGACCTGGAGGGGTGTGATTGGGAGGAGTGGCCTGCCCAATCTCAACCTGAGTGGTGTTCTGGTGTTGGACTTCTGTGCCATGCACAGTTTGGCCATAATGAACACCATGTTCAAGCATAAGGGTGTCCATAAGTGCACATCATATGAGGACACCCTAGGCGATAGATTGATGATTGACATTGTAGTTGTTTCGTCTGATCTGTGACTATATGTCTTGGACACTCGGGTGAAGAGAGGAGCAGAGCTGTCAACTGGTCACTATCTGGTGGTGAGCTGGATCAGATGGTGGGGGAGGAGGCCGGACAGACCTGGTAGGCCCAAACATGGAGTGAGGGTATGCTGGGAACATCTGGTGGAGGCTCCTGTCCATCGGATCTTCAACTGCCACCTCCAGCAGAGCTTCAACTGCATACCAGGGGAGGATGGGAACATTGAGTCCAAGTGGACCATGTTCCGTACCTCCATTGCTGAGGCGGCCATGTGGAGCTGCGGCTGCAAGGTTGTTGGTGCCTGTTGTGGCGGTAACCCCCGAACCCGGTGGTGGACACCTGTGGTGAGTTGAGCTGTCAAGCTGAAGAAGGAGTCCTATCGGGCTTGGTTAGCCTGTGGGTCTGCAGAGGCAGCTGACAGGTACCTACAGGCCAAGTAGAACACGGCTCTGGTGGTCGCTGAAGCAAAAACTCGGGTGTGGGACAGTTTACAGTGGGGATGGAATGCTGTTGACCTCAACTGGGGACATTTTCTGGCGGTCGAAGGAATATTTTAAGGATCTCCTCAATCCCACTTTCATGTCATCTGAGGAGGATGCAGAGTCTGAAGGTGCTTGTGAGGACTCACCCATCACGGGGCCTGAGGTTGCCAAGGCAGTTAAAAGCCCCTCAGTGGCCGGGCTCCGGGGGTGGATGAGAGTTGCCCTGAGTTGCTGAAGGCACCGGATGTTGTTGGGCTGTCTTGGCTGACATGCCTCTTCAACATTGCTTGGAGGTTGGGGACAGTGCCTCTGGATTGGTAGACTGGGGTGGTGGTTTCTCCTTTTAAATAGGGGGACCGGAGAGTGTGTTCCAACTATAGGGGGATCACATTTCTCAGCCTCCCCAGGAAAGCCTATGCTGGGGTGCTGGAGAAGAGAGTCCGGTTGATAGTTGAACCTCAGATTCAGGAGGAACAATGCGATTTTCGTCCTGGTCGTGGAACACTGAACCAGCTCTTTACACTTGCAAGGGTGCTGGAGGGTGCATGGGAGGTTGCCCAACTGGTCTACATGTGTTTTGTGGACCTGGAGAAAACTTATGACCATGTCCCTCGTGGTGCACTGGGGGGGGGTGCTTCGGGAGTATGGTGTTCGGGACCCACTGCTGCGGGCCATTCGGTCCCTGTATGGCCAGAGCAGGAGTTTGGTTTTCATTGCCGGCAATAAGTCGGACTCATTCCCAGTGCATGTGGGACTCTGCCAGGGCTGCCCTTTGTCACCGGTTCTGTTCATAACTTTTATGAACTGAATTTCTAGGTGTCGCCAAGGGGCAGAGGGTGTCCGGTTTGGTGGCCTCAGGATCACATCTCTGCTTTTTGCAGATGATGTGGTCCTGTTGGCTTCATCAATCTGTGACCTCCAGTAGGTGCTGGGATGGTTGGCAGCTGAATGTGAAGCGGCTGAGATGAGGATCAGCACCTTCAAATCCGTGGCCTTGGTGCTCAGCCAGAAATGGGTGAAGTGCCTACTTCAGGTCAGGGGGTAGTTGCTACCTCAAGTGGAGGAGTTTAAGTATCTCAGGGTCTTGTTCACGAGTGAGGTGAACAAGAGTGACTGAAATAACCTTCATAAAAATAATTATAGTAGAGCGGTGGCTACAATTATCGACAACTTGATCTATTGGCCATTGCAAAAGTAGAAAAGACTTTCAATATATAAATTGTGCATGAATAATTACTTAAACTTCCACTAGAAAAAATGAGTTGATTCCCGATTACTTAGTGTATCAGGTCACGTGACACCATTCCACAATTTTCGACACCTTTGTCCACAGTTATTGACACTGTTCCACAATTTTCAACATCCAGATGATTATTTATTTTAAAAATGTATACAATAATAATAATAATAATAATAATAATAATAGGTATGTGGTATTAAGTTAACAAAACATACTTTTTATTTAAAATTTGTTTTATATAGACATATTTACTACAAAATATCTTTTATATAAATATATCAATGTCTGTGCTTACATAAATAAGGAAGTAATTCTAATGTTTGTAAACAAATAAACTGATAATGTTTAACCTGTGTCAGATCACAATTTTGTTAATCATTCATTCTTGTTTGTATTAATTTCTAGTTTTTTTGTTTACCAATAAATTTCAACAGGCAACTGACATTGTGACCACATGAAAATCCAGGTCAAAGGTCACATGTCATTCCTTGAACCAAAATAGAAAATGTCTACTTATATTGTAATATTTGGTAGATATTTACAACAAACTGCAAAAAAAAAATCTGAATGGAATAGGAAACTCTGAATATTTCAAACATGTAATTTTTTATATGCTAGGAATTTATTTCTGGTCTAATTCTATTTATTGCAATAGGATTTCAAATACTTATAAGCATTCCATTCTGTTATGAATCAGAAAAAAATTATTAGAAATCACAGCACTTTTATTTTTTAAAGTATTTCATCTAATTCAACAATATTACACAAAGATCGAGACATAACAGTTGTAAATGTCACAGGGTGTCAATAATGGTGGACATCAGTGAAAGTGATCACTATTATCTACACCTCACATGACTTCTCAAATGCATGTTTTGATACAAAATGGTGACTGTCAAATGAAAGAGTAAGAAACAAAGTAGGTTTTGACAAGGATATCATGAAATATCTGTGAATTTGATGAGTAAAAATATGTCCAGTATCATGACCCAAAGGCCACAGAAACAGATAGGACCCAATGTGCAACTATGGGAAATGAGAGGAAGCGTACCTGAGTAGATTCATGAGGCAGGCAGGCAGGTGACAGGCACAGCAGCACAGTCCAAGACCAATTTACTGATTTCCTGGAAGATGGCGTTAAGTCCCAAAAAATAGCAAGCAAAGTCGTAATCAAATGTAAGCAAAGTCCAAAGCCAAAGTCACAATTAGAGGTCCCAAAAACAGCAGGCAAAAAAATCATAATCCAAAAACGTAAACAAAGTCCAAAGCCAAAGGCACAATGAGAGGTCCCAAAAATGGCAGGCACAAATCGTAATCCAAAAACATAAACAAATTCAAGGAACAGAACGTGAGCATAAATGAGACTGTGAGCATGAGCAAGACAAAACTTACAGTGAGTATTTATCCACACTACGTGAATCTCCTTGCTGTGTTTATATGGGGTGGCTGATAACAAACGTGTGCTAACACAGCGCGGGGAGAATGGGGAAAAATGCAGAGTGGAGTGCAAAAGTGCAGATCAGGATATGGAAGTTCCAGGCTGGATTGTGACAGTATCCCCCCCCACCTTACGGATGCATCTGGGTGTCCCAGACAGGGCCCCTGGGTTCTTGTGGTAGAAATCCCTGATGAATGCAGGGTCTAAGGATAAACCACACCAGCACCCAACACCTCTCCTCTGGGCCATAGCCCTCCCAGTCGACCAGATGCTGTAGTCCCCAACCTCTTCGATGGACCTTTAGTAGTTTCTTAACTGTGTAGACCTCCCCTCCATCAATGATCCTGGGAAGGGGAGGGGTCTTGGAAGGAGGGGAGAAGGGGCTGGAGACCAGGGGTCTCAGTTGTGAGACATGAAAAGGTGAGTGGAGCCACCGCATAGATATAGGTAATGCCAACATAACAGTTGTGGGATTAATGAAATTAGAAATGGGGAAGGGTCCAACAAACCTGGGGGCCAGCTTGTGTGAGGAGACCCTGAGAGGGAGATTGGCTGTGGACAACATGACCTTTTGTCTTGGGTAGTCAACAGGAGCTGCCCTGTGATGATGATCTGCCATTCTTTTGTAAGTGTGATTGGCATGCAAAAGGTGATGTCTGGCATGCACCCAAGTTCTGTGGCAGTGCTGGACAAAAGCTTGGGCTGAAGGAACAGATGTCTCCTCCTCCTGCTTGAGGAAAAGAGGGGGCTGGTAACCGAGGTAACACTGGAATGGAGTCAGCCCAGTAGATGATGAGGGAAGGCTGTTGTGGGCGTATTTGATCCAAGGGAGCACCTGGCTCCAGGAAGATGAATCAACAAAGGTTAGGCACCGTAAAGCGACCTCCAGTTTCTGATTGGTGCGCTCTGTTTGCCCATTAGTCTGGGGGTGGTAACCTAAGGAGAGGCTGGGAGTGGCCCCAATAAGCTTGCAGAACTCTTTCCAGAAATGAATGGAGAACAAGTGGCCTCGGTCAGATACAATGTCTGTAGGCATACTATGAATCTGAAATGCATGGTAGATCAGCAGTTCTGCCATTTCTTTGGCAGAAGGTAGCTTAGGCAGGGGGACAAAGTGAGCCGCCTTAGATAAGCGCTCAATGATCGTCATGATGCAGGTATTGCCCTTGGAGCAGGGGAGGCAGTGATGAAATCCATGGCAACGTGGGACCAAGAACGGTGTGATGAAGGTAGGGGGCCTTAATAGTCCAGCAGCCGGCAGCCGGTTGGTTGCTAGTCTTGTTTCTGGTGCAGACATTACAAGCTGCCACAAAGGTCCTAACGTCTTGCCACATGGTCGGCCATCAGAAACATTGCCTAAGGACAGCAAGGGTCCAGGATGACAGGCTAGGAGGGAGCTGTGCCCCCACTGCAGTACTTGGGAGCACACACAAGGGGGCACATGCAAACATTTGGGTGGGCCATTGCCTGGTCCTAGGTCACTAGACAGAGCATTTTGGACAGTGGTTTCTATGTCGAGTTGGGCGGCCACGAGGCAATGGGCAGGGAGGATGGGCTCAGTGGTGTCTTGCTGAGAGTCCAGAGAAAACTGCCTTTAAAGAGCATCAGGCTTGACATTCTTAGAACGAGGTCTGAAGGAGAGCACAAAGTTGAAGTGGGAGAAAAACAGAGACCACCTGGCTTGGCGTGCATTGACATGTTTGGCAGTCCTGAGGTACTCGAGATTCTTATGGTCTGTCCAAATGATAAATGGAAGCTCAGTCCCCTCCAACCAATACCTCCATTCTTCTAGGGCCAGCTTGATAGCTAGCAATTCGCAATCCCTAATGCCATAGTTGCATTCGGCTGGGGTCATGCGATGAGAAAAGAATGTGCAGGGGTGTACCTTGTTGTCCTTGGCTGACCTCTGGGACAGAACAGCCCTGACACCAGTGTCAGAGGCATCCACTTTGAGAATTAAATGAATGGCGAGATCTGGGATGATGAGGAGTGAAGCCATGGTGAATCTGCTCTTAAAAGGATAGTTCGGGATTTTTGACATGAATCTGTATGGCATCCCCATCAGTAGTGTCGTGCAAACACACTGACTTACCCCTGACAGCATCCTGTGAGTCCAGTTCTTGTCCAGTTTTGGTCCAGACGAAAGTAGTCCGGCAAGTTTGTTGGGGTCACGAAAGTAAAACATTTTTCGTCTCAAAACAGTATGTGTTCAAAAGAGTGATATATTTGCATCACAAAACTGTTGCCAAATAAAAAGTCAGACCTCAAAATCGCTTGGCACTATTTTCTCTCCCTCGGTATCACTGCGCGTTGCCGCCAGGTGACAGCCACGGCTGTTTCATTCATTGTTTTAGTGATGGGAATTTTGGCTCTTTTTCGGGAGCTGGCTCTTTTGGCTCTTCTTACTATAAGGAGCCGGCTCTTTCGGCTCCCAAACGGCTCCTGAGATTTTATTTTTGATTTAATTGCTGCAATTAACTAGTTAATTAATTACATTATTATTTATATTTTATCAATAGGATGTTTTCCATTTTATTTTTTAGTTTTGGTAGCCATTGTAAAGCTTTGTAAAGTATAGCAGTGTAACAATGTTCTAGCTATAGAAATAAAACTTACTTACAAATTAATAAATTATTTTCTCACAAACATAATGCAAAACTGTGTTATATTACCAATATAAAATACACAGAAGACATCAACTGTTTATCCTTTATGGCTTTATTTCACACTCGACCTTGAACAAAATGCCACAAAATAAATTATGAAGTATAAATCAGGCCTAAGAAACTATGAAGCAAAGTTGGAAATTATTTTAACAAACACAGAACAATGTGCAACAAAATATGTGGCACCTTGAGCGCATGTAAAAAGAGAAAAAAGTGCCGCACTCTGCTCCACCAGTAATGAGAAGCCCCTGGAACAGCAAATATGCTCCTGTTATAATGACTGCTGTCTCGTTGTATACCGCAGATTAATCTGGCCATGCCAAGGCGGTTGCCGACCGAACCTGTCAATTTATGAGCGACAATTTATATCATGAGCTTTAGGAATTCATGGCAACAAAACAATGATCATGGTTGTCAAATAGACAATCATCCTTCAGCTGAGCTGAACTCTGTCTCTCTTTCTCTCTCTCTCTCTCTCTCTGAGGCACCTAAGGACAAAAAACTAATTCGGCTCCCCAACTCGGCTCCCACCGAAGAGCCGGCTCCCGTCGTTCACTTCAAAGAGCCGGCTCTTTGAACCGGATCGTTCGCGACCGACACATCACTACATTGTTTACTGCTAGCAAAGTTAGCGACAACGTCTGACTACGAAGGTGAAATGTGTGCGGAGATTCAGCCACATCTTTGTTGCTACAGCCTGGATAGTCGCAAGTGCGCACCATTTTCACAAATATATTATTGTATAGGTTATAGAAGGTGATAAATTTGTCGCTGTTCTTGCTCTCAAATTAGCTTGTTAGCACCGCTGATCTGAACTCCTAATCACTGCCAAACAATGGGAAAGGTGTTGATTCCTGCGCAGATGTCAACATGACAGCGCGCAGTGATACCGAGGGAGAGAAAATAGTGCCAAGCGATTTCGAGGTCTAACTTTTTATTTGGCAATGGTTTTGTGATGCAAATATATCACTCTTTTGAACACATACTGTTTTGAGACAAAAAACGTTTTACTTTCGTGACCCCAACAAACTTGCCGGACTACTTTCGTCTGGACCAAAACTGGACAAGAACTGGACTCACAGGATGCTGTCAGGGGTAAGTCAGTGTGTTTGCACGACACTATTGATGGGGATGCCATACAGATTCATGTCAAAAATCCCGAACTATCCCTTTAAGAGAAGGCTTTCTCAGCATGGTTGGTCCAAGAGAAGGGGTGCTTGGAGGATGTGAGTTCAGTCAGAGGGGCAGAAATGTTGCTATAATTCTTGATGAACTTTCAGTAAAAATTAGCACACCCCCAAAAGCATTGCAGTTCCTTACAGGAAGAGGGAACAGGCCACTTGAGAACCACCTTGACCTTGTCAGGGTCCATTTGGACCACCCGAGGGGATATCACAAAGCCCAAGAAGGAAACTTATGAAACTCACACTTTTCTGCTTTGGCAAAGACTTGGTTTTCTAAGAGTCATTGCAGGACCTGTCTGACATGGGACCGATGGACCTCCAATGTGGAGGAGAAGATGAGGATATCATTGAGGTAAATGAAAACAAATTCGTTAATGAACTCTCACAGGACATCATTGATCAGGGCTTGAAAAACAGAGGGGGCATTAGTGAGCCCAAAGGGAAGAATGAAATACTCATACTGGCCCGTAGGAGTGTTAAATGCAGTCTTCCACTTGTCTTCTTCTCTTATTTGTACTAGGTGATAAGTGTTGTGGAGGTCTAGCTTGGCAAAAAACTGTGGCCCCTGAAGTAATTCAAAGATGGTGGACATGAGTGGGAGGGGATAGCAATTCCTGACAGTGATAGCATTAAACCCCTAATAGTCAATGCAGGGCCTGAGGGATTTGTCTTTCTTTTTCACAAAGAAGAACCCTGCTCCAGTAGGGGAGGATGATGGATGAATGATGCCAACCGCTAGAGACTCCAAGATGTATTTATCCATGGCCTCCTGCTCCAAGGGGGAAAGAGAGTAGGTATGGCCCCTGGGAGGTGTAGTTCCAGGTAGCAGTTCAATGGCACAATCGTAGGGTCGGTGTGGAGGAAGAGAGGTGGCACAAACCTTACTGAACACCACACAAAGATCCAGATATTCTGGAGGCACATTAGAGAACTCAATAGTCTCATCAGGGCTAGTGACAAGAGGGGCCAGGGGAGTCTGAGCAGATGATAGGCAGGAGGCCAGGCAATGGGTACTCCAAGAGAGAATGGTCCCATCGCTCCAGTAAATGTGGGGGTTGTGGAGGTGTAACCAGGGGAGACCCAGGACAATAAACTCTATGGAGTTGGTCATAGTGAAGAATGTAATTGATTCAACATGGTTATCAGACACTTTCAAAGTAACAGGGTCAGAGACACAGGAGATGGGGCTGAGTTCAGCCCCGTTCAGAGCTTGGGTGACAAGGGGGCAATCTAGCTGATGCAAAGGGATGCCCATTTTTTCCACCCAGGAAGTCTTGATGAAGCTCTGATCAGCACCAGAATCAATGAGGGCTTGAACAGACTGGACCTTGTTCCGGAACGAAATCTCAACTGTCAATGTCAACCTAACAGCAGGGGTAGTGTGTGTAGAGATGCCTACCCATATCCCCAAATCTACTGGTGGGCAGAGCCCTTTTACTGGGCAGTGGGAGATGAAATGTCCAGACTGTCCACAATAAAAACAGGAATTAGTTTATCAATGACACCTTTCCTAGGGAGTTACCTGGGTTCTGCCTAATTGCATGGGCTCTGACTCTATCGGGGTGGCACCTTCCGCTGGAGGGGTAACAGTTCTAGGTTCAGCTCTCTGGCTCCATCTCCCTTCCCTTCTCTGGTTGCGCAGCAGAAGACATGTGTCTACCCATCCAGCCAAGTCGACCAAGCCATCTAGAGTGTCAGGCAGATCATGAGGTGCAATCTCATCCAGGATGGCATGATTTAGTCCATGAAAAAGGGATCGTACAAGGCAACTCATCCCAGTCAACTGCTGCAGCAAGAGTCTAAAACTCAATGGCATAATCATGAACAGAGAGGGCACCTTGCTTCAGCCCCATCAGCTTTCTCGCTGCCTCCCTGCCCTTGGGGGAATGGTAAAAAAACCTTCAGCATCTCCTCAGAGAACTCTTTGAAACTGAAGCAGCAGGGTGCCCTGGCATCCCAAATGACTGTTCCCCATTCCTGTGCCTTTCCTGTTAAAAGCATGATGACAAAGTACTTGGGAGCTCTCCAATTGGAAGGCAGACACTTGAAGTTCCATGGCCAAAGAGCTCTGCAAGAGGAATGAACCACATGTTCCGGGGGTACCATCATACAGTTGTGGAGTGGGTAGCCAAGGCTCATGGGGGGGGGGGGAAGACAGGTGCGGCAGATTGATTAGGTGGAGTTGATGCCGGTTGGCCTGTGATCGAAGCCTGGAAGCTCTCCATCTGTGCAGAGTCTCTTTGTAGGGTATCAGTAATGAAAGACATGCCTTGGCAAACGGCTATGATCTTTGTTGTTGTGATCCCAGGAGAGAGCCCTGCTTAGCCAACACTGATTTAAGTACATCATAGTCTGCTGGGTTCATGGTGGTAGCAGATAAATTCTGTTATGACCCAAAGTCCACAGAAACAGATAGGACCCAATGTGCAACTATAGGAAATGAGAGGAAGTGTACTTGAAGAGTAGATTCATGAGGCGGGCAGGCAGGTGACAGGCACAGCAGCACAGTCCAAGACCAATTTACTGATTTCCCGGAAGATGGCGTTAAGCCCCAAAAAACAGCAAGCAAAGTCGTACTCAACATGTAAGCAAAGTCCGAAGCCAAAGTCACAATGAGAGGTCCCAAAAATGGCAGGCAAATATTGTAATCCAAAAATGTAAACAAAGTCTGAAGCCAAAGTCACAATGAGAGGTCCCAAAAATGGCACACACAAATTGTAATCCAAAAACGTAAACAAAGTCAAGGAACAGAGCGTGAGCATAAACGAGACTGTGAGCGTGAGCAAGACAAAACTTACAGTGAGTATTTATTCGTGCTGTGTGAATCTCCTCGGTGTGTTTATATGGGGTAGCAGGTGTGCTAACACAGCACGGGGAGAATGGGGGGAAATGCACAGCGGAGCACAAAGGCACAGATCAGGATCTGGAAGTTCTGGGCTGGATTGTGACTGTCCATGATCTTTCCACCATGCTTACCTGTGATGATAACGTTCAGGTTTTCCTCAAATTGCTGATTGTGCTAAAAAGCATTCCATCTCAGGTAATAAGCTGTATCATCAGATGACAAGATCAAAGGGTGAGGGGGGTCTTCCGGTTGATTAATTAACCAATAATAACTGTTGTAACTGAAACTCACTTTTGTAAAATTGCTTTTTATTGGTAAATCTGAAAAGGTGTCCATAATTATGGACTGTCGATAACTGTAGCCGCCGCTATAGTAAAAGAACCGTTCAAAAAAATTATCAGAGATTGAACTGGAAAAGGAAAAAAAACAATAACAGTGAAGGGATGCTATAAAGATATGTAAGGAATGTAGGTAAAGTTGAGAAAATAAGAGAAGGTAATGAAAGAAAAAAGTCAGGAAATACTTTTCTTGGGGCAAGTTTGATCAGCTATGACAGTTTAACACATAAGCCAAATACATGTGATAGTTGTGATAAAATGGAGGCCAGAAGGCTTCACTCATCTGTAAAGCACATATTGGCCAATGAGCAATCCAGATATTTTACATAGAGATCAATGCTATTGCCCCATTCATTTATCAATTTATTGGTATTTTCTGCTCTCAGACTCCCCCTACAGTTGTGGAGTGTAATTAACCTTTATGCCACTGTTGAAAATACAAGTCATACTTTGAGCTCCCCTCATGGACGGCAGTGGATGTGTTTGTTTAAAAGGTGAAGGCTACTAAACTGGCAGAAGCCAAAGAACCATGTCGACTGACATGGTATAATAATATTACGGGATTTTACACAAATATGACTGCACTTTCTGGGTGGAGTTTGCATGTTCTCCCCATGACTGTGTGAGTTTCCTCCAGGTGCTTTGGTTTCCTCCCACAGTCCAAAGACATGTGGATTAGGTCAACTGACTATGTTAAATTGCCCATAGGTGTGAATGTTCAGAGAAGCAGCTCAGAGAAGCAGCTTTGGGACCAAAAGGTCACCAGGTTGATTCCCTGGACTAGCAGGAATGGTTGAAGTGCCCTTGAGCAAGGCATCTAACCCCCAACTGCTCCCCAGGCTGTTCTGGGTATGTTATACTTCGCTCTGGATAAGATTGTCTCCTAAATTCCATTAATGTAACGTAATGGAATTTCCCAGTAAGGAAATTCAGTGTTTCCCTAACAATAAGCTATGGGTAAGCCGTGACTTAAAAACATTGCTTAACATTAAAAAAGGGCTTTTAGGGAAGGTGCTAAGGACAAAATAAAGGCAATACAGAAAGAACTGAAGGTGAAGATTCAGGAGGGGAAACAGGCATACAAGAACAGGCTGGAACAGCAACTTCAGCATGATGGAGTGAGGCAGGTTTGGTTGGGTATGAGAAAAATCACGGGCCTTGAGAGGAAGGTGGTGTGCTGCCTGATGGCAACCAGGACCTGGTGGATGACTTGAACAGGTTTTTCAACAGGTTTGATAATGCCACTCCTCCGAGCTTGTTGCCTGTGACACATTCCCCCACTGATACCATTACCCTTCCCCCCTCACCACCATTGTCATGCATTACCCTCCAGTCATTGCAGGTCAAGCAGGAACTTGACCATCTGAAGTAGGGGAAAGCAGCTGGACCGGATGGGATATGCCCCAGACTGTTGAAGACCTGCTCCAGTCAGTTGTGTGAAATCTTCACATATCTATTCAACCTTAGCCCCCAACAACAAAAAGTCCCGACACTGTGGAAAACATCTTGTTTAGTCTCTGTCCCTAAAAAGAAACATCCCACTAGCCTAAATGACTACAGGCCTATAGCCCTCACCTCACACATCATGAAGACATTTGAGAGACTGGTCCTTGCTCATATCAGGCCTAGGGTCAGTGAATTCATGGATCCCCTTCAGTTTGCATACTGCCCGAACATTGGCATGGATGATGCACTCATCTACATGCTACATAGAATCCATGTTCACCTTGACTCTGTGGACGCCTCAGTCAGGACCATGTTCGACTTCTCAAGTGCCTTCAACACAATTCAACCTAGGCTGCTTGGTGAGAAGATGAGGACGATGAAGGTTGAGCCAGGGCTAGTCTCCTGGGTCACTGACTAACTAACCTGCAGACCACAATATGTACGGCTCCCAAACCGTGTCTCTGAAAAGCTTGTGAGCAGCACAGGTGCCCCACAAGGAACAGTCCTGTCCCCTTTCCTGTTCACATTATATACACCAGACTTCCAATACAACTCCAGCAGCTGTTTTCTCCAGAAGTTCTCTGATGATACAGCAGTGGTTGGGTGTTGTCAGGGAAGTAGTGAGCAGGAATACAGGGGCCTCATCAAGGACTTTGTGGACTGGTGCAGCCTGAAGTATCTACAGCTCAATGTTCAGAAAACAAAGGAAATGACTGTAGATTTCAGGAGAAAGAGACCTTCTCGAGACCCAGTCACCATTCAAAGAGCAGCGGTGGAACAGGTCTCCAGCTACAGATATCTGGGAGTTGTGCTAGACAACAAGCTGGACTGGTCCACCCACACGGATGCCTTATATAAGAAAGGACAAAGCAGGCTGTACTTTCTAAGAAGACTATGATCTTTTAATATTTGTAAGCCTCTCCTGTTCACTTTTTATCAAACAGTTGTAGCAAGTGTCTTTTTTTTGGAGTTGTATGTTGGGATGAGGGGGCATGCTCAGCAGACAAGAACAGAATTAACAAATTAATCAAGAAGACTGGATCCATCATAGGTCTCAAACTTGACCAACTCCAGCAGGTGGCAGAGCAGAGAGTTTTATCAAAACTGAACTCAATTCTTGATCATCACACTCACCCTCTCCATGCCCTTGGGGCCTTCCAACACAGCTCTTTCAGTCACAGGTTCAGCCTTCCAAACTGTAGGACTGAGAGGTTCAGGAAGTCTTTCCTGCCTACTGCTATCAGACTGTTTAATGTGCAATAACTGTTTCTGTCCTTTTATTCACATGCTCTCAGCTTTAGTTTTTAAACCCTCTATTTATTTATTTATTTATTAAATTTTGCCATTGTTTTAGACTTAAATATACTGCCAGCACTTTTATGCTCATTGTCGGTACACTTTTTTAGCAATATGTCTGTTTACGCAATATGGACTCTGTCAGTAATATGTATGTGTTTATGTAATATGGACTGTGTGTGTGCATGTGGGACTGATTGTTAAAATGTTTGCATCTTTGCTGCTGTAACAATCTAATTTCCTGCAAAGGATCATTAAAGTATATCTTTTATCTTATCTTATCTTATCTTATCTTATCTTATCTTATCTTATCGTAATGTAATGTAATGAATGTTAATGTGAATGGTTGTTTGCCTCTATGTGAGCCTTGTGATAGATTAGCGACAGGCCCAGGATGTACCCTGCTTCTCATGCACTGTCAGCTGGGATTGGCTCCAGTTTTCCCCGCGACCCAGATGGATAAGCGGTATAGATGATGGATGGATGTTACTAATAGGTAAGTCAATATGTTGAAGGATGACATGAACTATACCACTTCATTTATCAATTTATTGTTATTTGAGTGGTATATACAGTGGTGCTTTAAAGTTTGTGAACCCTTTAGAATTTTCTATATTTCTGCATAAATATGATCTAAAACATCATCAGATTTTCATACAAGTCATAAAAGTAGATAACGAGAACCCAGTTAAACAAATGAGACAAAAATATTATACTTGGTCATTTATTTATTGAGAAAATGATCCAATATTACATATCTGTGAGTGGCAAAAGTATGTGAACCTCTAGGATTAGCAGTTAATTTGAAGGTGAAATTAGAGTCAGGTGTTTTCAATCAGTGGGATGACAATCAGGTGAGAGTGGGCACCCTGTTTTATTTAAAGAACAGGGATCTATCAAAGTCTGATCTTCACAACACATGTTTGTGGAAGTGTATCATGGCATGAACAAAGGAGATTTCTGAGGACCTCAGAAAAAGCATTGTTGATGCTCATCAGGCTGGAAAAGGTTACAAAACCATCTCTAAAGAGTTTGGACTCCACCAATCTACAGTCAGACACATTGTGTACAAATGGAGGAAATTCAAGACCATTGTTACCCTCCCCAGGAGTGGGCGACCAACAAAGATCACTCCAAGAGCAAAGCGTGTAATAGTCGGCGAGGTCACAAAGGACCCCAGGGTAACTTCTAAGCAACTGAAGGCCTCTCTCACATTGGCTAATGTTAATGTTCATGAGTCCACCATCAGGAGAACACTGAACAACAATGGTGTGCATGGCAGGGTTGTAAGGAGAAAGCCACTGCTCTCCAAAAAGAACATTGCTGCGTGTCTGCAGTTTGATAAAGATCATGTGGACAAGCCAGAAGGCTAATGGAAAAATGTTTTGTGGCTGGATGAGACCAAAATAGAACTTTTTGGTTTAAATGAGAAGTGTTATGTTTGGAGAAAGGAAAACACTGCATTCCAGCATAAGAACCTTATCCCATCTGTGAAACATGGTGGTGGTAGTATCATGGTTTGGGCCTGTTTTGCTGCATCTGGGCCAGGACAGCTTGCTATCGTCGATGAAACAATGAATTATGAATTATACCAGTGAATTCTAAAGGAAAATGTCAGGACATCTGTCCATGAACTGAATCTCAAGAGAAGGTGGGTCATGCAGCAAGACAACGACCCTATGCACACAAGTCGTTCTACCAAAGAATGGTTAAAGAAGAATAAAGTTAATGTTTTGGAATGGCCAAGTCAAAGTCCTGACCTTAATCCAATCGAAATGTTGTGGAAGGACCTAAAGTGAGCAGTTCATGTGAGGAAACCCACCAACATCCCAGACCTGAAGCTGTTCTGTATGGAGGAATGGGCTAAAATTCCTCCAAGCCGGTGTGCAGGACTGATCAACAGTTACCGGAAACGTTTAGTTGCAGTTACTGCTGCACAAGGGGGTCACACCAGATACTGAAAGCAAAGGTTCACATACTTTTGCCACTCACAGATATGTAATATTGGCTCATTTTCCTCAATAAATCAATGACCAAGTATAATATTTTTGTCTCATTTGTTGAAGTGGGTTCTCTTTATCTACTTTTAGGACTTGTGTGAAAATCTGATGATGTTTTAGGTCATATTTATGCAGAAATATAGAAAATTCTAAAGGGTTCACAAACTTTCAAGCACCACTGTATAGTAGCAGAACAACAAATAAAAGGAACATCAGTACAAAATATGACAGCGGTTATCAGCAGATATCAGGGATTAAAAAAATTAGACCTGCATATAATCATAGTAGAATAATTTTAAAAGAAAGAGCAGTCCAAAATTTAACCAGATGACAGTTGTTATCAGCAGATCAGGTTTCAGGGATTTACAAATCAAAATAATTGGACCTGTGTAAAACAGCTCTCTCTCTCTCTCAATGCCTGCCACCAGGTTTCGTATCTCTCAAAAAATAAAAAAAACTGATCACATTCAGGGATGCTTGTCTTAATATATGGGCCTACAGATACAGTATTTGTCTGGTAAATGGTTGAAGCCATTACAGTTTTCTTGATCTGATTATGTATAGTATGGACAGGACTTCTCATCACCATGTATGTGGGCATTTTTTATGTTTTGTCTTCAAATAAGTCTCCTACTGAAGCATAATGCAGGTGTAAGACCTGCTTATTTTGGACAAAATGAGCATTATGCAATGCAAATTAAGTCAATTATGCAAATATTTATTCTAAGTCCACAACAACCAGAGCTCCTCAGTTGTCATCATGTATCAGTGTACAAATTCTGTAGACAACCCTCCATTGCACTTCACTACAAGGAACAATGTCTGAAATGCCTTTCTATACTCACAGTGGGCAGGGCATCTTGCTGTGGTTTCCAGTATTCTGTTGTATGAGGAAGCTACAGTGATGTCAATGGCAGATTGGCCCATGGAGCAAGTCAAGTTAAGTTTATTTTTTTAGCGCTTTTAACAATAGATATTGTCGCAAAGCAGCTTTACAGAATTTTAATGACTTTAAACATGAGCTAATTTTAGCCCTAATCTATCCCCAATGAGCAAGCCTGTGGTGGCAGTAGCAAGGAAAAACTCCCTCAGACGACATGAGGAAGAAACCTCGAGAGGAACCAGACCCAAAAGGGAACCCATCCTCATTTGGGTGATAACAGACAACATTTATTAACCGATAACATTTTTAACAGTTTCAACATGAAGTCTGTTTTGTTAATGTTATAACTCTTCATTGATGGAAACTTGAGTGCAAAAACTGTTCATGACAATTGCAGTCCTAAAGTTAGCAAGTCAACTGTAGTCCTCAGCCATAAAAGTATTACTGTAAGTGTCCAGAGCATCTTCCAAGTGTGACTTTCAACTGTCCATATGGGGCCGTCCTCCACAGGAGAGATGTCATGAAACTCCAGCCAGACATTGAACATCAGGATGGATCAGGCAGGTCCGAGGAGCAGAAGAGGTCAGCATCTCGATCTCAGGATTGACATGTAACTCAGAGGGACAGACAGAGTGGGGGGGAGGGGGGAGGGAAGAAAAAGAGAAAGAGAGAGAAAACACAGGTTGTTAGGTATGCCCAATGTCACCTGATGAGTAGGAACAGTATATATTTTGCACTGAGTGCAAGCAGGGACTCCGGAAAAACTAACTATGACAGCATAACTAAAAGGGGAGAGCCAGAAGGTAATGCAGGCATGAGGGCGCCCCAGGACATAAAGCAGCCAGCCACTACACTGTCAACAAACTCGAGTGAGCAAGTGAGTGGGGGACTGGCAGCATCCATACATCCCAGTTTACCCAAACATTCTATGTCTGAGGACCCTCCAGATCTACTCCTTTACCTCATAAACACTATTAACAAAAGGCTTGACTAAACAGATGTTTTCAGCCTACACTTAAATGCTGAGACTGTGTCTGATTCCCAAACATTACTTGGAAGGCTGTTCCATAACTGTGGGGCTTTGTAAGAAAAGGCTCTCTCCCCTGATGTAGCCTTCACTATATGAGGTACCAGCAGATAGCCTGCACCTTTTGATCCAAGTAGACATGGCAGGTCATAAAGGACCAGAAGTTCACTCAAATACTGGGGTGCAAGACCATTCAGTGCTTTAAAGGTCAATAGTAGTATTTTATAAACAATATGAAATTTGATTGGGAGCCAATGCAGTGTGGATATGATAGGGGTGATGTGGTCATATTTTCTAGTTCTAGTAAGGACTCTTTGCTGTTGCATTTTGAACTAACTGGAGCTTGTTTATGCACTTATTGGAACATCCAGACAGTAAGGCATTACAATAATCCAACCTGGAAGTAATAAAAGTATGAACTAGTTTTTCTGCATTGTGTGGTGACATTACATTTCTTATCTTAGCAATATTTCTGAGATGAAAGAAAGCTATCCTGGTAATGTTATCAATATGAGTGTCAAATGAAAGACTGGGGTCAATAATCACCCCAAGGTCTCTTACCGCTGCACGTGAAGAAACAGAAAGGCCATCCAGAGTTACTATGTAATCAGAAAACTTACTTCTAGCTGCATGTGGTCCTAGTACAAGTACTTCAGTCTTGTCAGAGTTAAGCAGAAGGAAGTTAATAAGCATCCAGTGTCTAATGTCCTTTACACATTCCTCAGTTCTATTAAGCTGGTGTCTCTCATCTGGTTTTGCAGAAACATACTACTGTGTGTCATCAGCATAACAGTGGAAACTAATACCATGCTTATGAATAACATCACCCAGCAATAACATCAACATATATAAAGAAAAAAGCAGTGCACCTAAGACAAAATCTGTTGGAACACAAAACTTTACCTCAGTATGTCTAGAAAAATCACCATTTACATCAACCTACTGATAGTGATCAGTTAAATAAGAGATGAGCCAGGAGAGGGCCGTTCCCTTAACTTCCACAACATTTTCTAGTCTATGCAAAAGAATGGAAAGATCAATGGTATCAAATGCTGTGCTAAGGTCAAGCAACACAAGCACCAAGACACAGCCCTGATCAGACGCCGACAGTAGGTCATTTACTACTTTAACCAGTGCTGTCTCAGTGCTATGATGAGGTCTAAATCCTGACTGATACATTTCATGGATGTTATTCCTGTGTAAATATGAGCATAACTGCTGTGCAACAGCTTTTTCTAGGATCTTGGAGATAAAGGGCAGGTTTGATATTGGCCGATAATTGGACAGCTGATAGGGATTGAGGTCAGGTTTTTTTAATCAGAGGTTTGATAACTGCAAGTTTAAAGGATTTGGGTACATAGCCAATCCTAAGAGAAGAATTTATTAGTTTTAGAAGCGTTTCAATTACTTCAGGCATTATCTGTTTGAATAGACGTGTTGGTAAGGGATCTAGTACACAAGTTGAGGATTTTGATGCAGAGATTAATGAAAGTAGTTTGTTTGCTCTAAGGGGAGTAAAACATTCTAATTGCTGATCCGATACAGTTATTTGTTAACTACAGGGTTACTTAAATTGTCACTTAAGTTGTCTGACCTTAAATTAGTAGTTTGAATTTTTTGTCGGATATTTTCAATTTTGTCATTGAAAAAATTCATGAAGTCGTTGCTACTACATACTGCAGGTGTGCATGTGTCTATAGTGGTCTTTTCCTGGTTAATTTTGCTCCAGTATTAAATAGGAATCTAAGATTATTTTTGTTATCTTCTATTAGGGAAGAGAGATATGTTGATCTAGCAGCACTAAGAGCTTTTCTATACTTCAGGAAACTCTCCCTCCAAGCTAATTTGAATGCTACCAATTTTGTTTGATGCCACTTATGTTCCGATTTTCGAGTGGTCTGTTTTAAAGTGCAACTGTCATTGTTATACCAGGGTGCTAAGTTTTTTTTCTCTCTGATCATTTTCCTCTTAAGTAGAGCTACATTATCTAAAGTATTGCGGAACTTTGACTCTTGGCATTCAGTTGCCTGATCAAGTTCTATGGGGGCTGACAGTGACCCAATCAAAGTTGTTAACTCTGGGAGATAATTTATAAAACTCTGTGCAGTAGTTGACGTGAATATACGTTTAATACAGTAGCATGGTGAGGTGCATATATTATTACTCAGACATAGTCTGAATGAGATAACGATCTGAGGTAACTTCAGACTGTGGAAGTGTGACTATATTTTCTATGTTTAACCTGAGTGTTACTGTAGTATTAGACCAAGAGTGTGACCACCATTATGGGTTGCTCCTATGACATTCTGATTAATCCCTACTGAATCTAAAATGGGCACAAACGCTGTTTTCAAAGGGTCTTCAGGGTTATCAAAGTGAATATTAAAATCTCAGACAACTAAAACTTTGTCTAAGGAAATAACCAGGACCGAGATAAAATCTGCAAATTCAGAAAGAAACTCAGAATATGGCCCCGGGAGCACGTTTCTTGATGCAGCAGGACTATTGCAGGGCATATCTGAACCAACAACCCCAGTTCCAGAAAAGTAGGGACACTGTGTAAAACATAAATAAAAACAGAATGTGATGATTTGCAAATCATGGAAACCCTATATTTCATTGAAAATAGTATAAAGACAACATATGGAATATTGAAACTGAAAAAAAGTTATTGTTTTTTTGAAAAATATATGCTTATTTTGAATTTGATGCCAGCAACGCATTTCAAAAAAGTTGGGACAGAGGCATTTTTTTTTACCACTGTGTTACATCACCTTTACTTTTAACAACACTATAAACATTTGAGATCTGAGGAGAATGTTGTGGAAACTCAAAACTTAAACTCTCCCAAGCAAAAATTATTCAAAGTCAAAGAGGCTGCAGAAAAGTTTAGTTGAATTCTCAGTGTTACTGCTACTGTTACTACTTCAGTCATCTTCTATATAATCTGGTACAAGATTTAGATCTGGCCAGTCAATCTCATAGCTAGGGTGTCGGATTCTCTGGAGTCTGCGTTATCATTGTCTGGGTCTTCACATAGTTCTTCTAGCTCTGGTTCTCTAGGGGTCTCTCTTGTTGTTCATCAGAGAGAACTCCAGATGACTCTTTGTCTCCAGAGTCCAAGGGTCTCTCCTCATCGGCTTCACCTGCTGTATCTTCAGGTGTTCCTTCATCTTCAGGTTGATCTCTTGATAAGGCCTGTCACCATGTAGGGACCTTCCCTTCTTGGCTCATTCCACTTTGGAATATTCTGGTTCCATCTCTGGTACTGATGCTCTGCTTTGTTCCTGTGAATATGTAACTTTATGCATGGTAGTTAAGTGCCTCATGTATTCTCTCAGCCCCAGCTGCAGCTGTTTGAGAGGTGGACCTTTGTAAGGGTCCCTAAGTGCAGAACTGATATAGGTCTTTCAGTAAGCATTTCATGTGGGGTTAGGTGTGTGTTTCTATTTGCTTGCATACGATAAATCATAAGTGCCAATGGTAATGCATCTACCCAGTTTAATTTAGTACTAGCACAGATCTTATTCAGCTTAGCTTTAAGAGTTCCATTTACTCTTTCCACCATTCCTTGTGACTGCAGATGATACACACAACCTAGCTTCTGCTTAAATCTCAGTTGTTGTAACACTGACTTCACCACTCTTTGAACAAAAGCTGATCCATTGTCTGAACTTATTTCTGTTGGAATACCAAATCCTGTCATGCTCCGCCCCGGACATCCACTCCGAAGATTACGGATCTCTCACACCAGCACCGATCAGGATCCGGGACAGGAATTCCTTCTCCCCTGAACTCACTTCCTGGTTTTCACTGCTGCTTATACAACCCTGATTCCAAAAAAGTTGGGACAAAGTACAAATTGTAAATAAAAACAGAATGCAATAATTTACAAATCTCAAAACCTGATATTGTATTCACAATAGAACATAGACAACATATCAAATGTCGAAAGTGAGACATTTTGAAATTTCATGCCAAATATTGGCTCATTTGAAATTTCATGACAGCAACACATCTCAAAAAAGTTGGGACAGGGGCAATAAGAGGCTGGAAAAGTTAAAGGTACAAAAAAGGAACAGCTGGAGGACCAAATTGCGACTCATTAGGTTAATTGGCAATAGGTCATTAACATGACTGGGTATAAAAAGAGCATCTTGGAGTGGCAGCGGCTCTCAGAAGTAAAGATGGGAAGAGGATCACCAATCCCCCTAATTCTGCGCCGACAAATAGTGGAGCAATATCAGAAAGGAGTTCGACAGTGTAAAATTGCAAAGAGTTTGAACATATCATCATCTCCAGTGCATAATATCATCAAAAGATTCAGAGAATCTGGAAGAATCTCTGTGCATAAGGGTCAAGGCCAGAAAACCATACTGGGTGCCCGTGATCTTTGGGCCCTTAGACGGCACTGCATCACATACAGGCATGCTTCTGTATTGGAAATCACAAAATGGGCTCAGGAATATTTCCAGAGAACATTATCTGTGAACACAATTCACCGTGCCATCCGCCGTTGCCAGCTAAAACTCTATAGTTCAAAGAAGAAGCCGTATCTAAACATGATCCAGAAGCGCAGACGTCTTCTCTGGGCCAAGGCTCATTTAAAATGGACTGTGGCAAAGTGGAAAACTATTTACCTCCAATCTTCTCCGTTTTACTAGAGCATTGCTGGTCTGTTTCTTCTTTGACTGCTTGATTTTGTTTCATGTGCACAATCCACTCTCTCCACCTTTTCTCCTCTTCCGGAAAAAAAACAACCCTCTGGCTTCATGCGCACAATCCACTCTCTCTGCCTCGTCTCCTCTTTCGGAAAAAGCCAACCCACTCGCTCCACCTCTTCTCCTTTTTCAGAAAAAGCCAACTGTAATGGTTCCCTAGGCGTGGGTGGAGCACAGAGGACGGCAGGACAGAGATCAGGTTTGACAGGGCGTTTTATTGCCACACTTTTCAGTATAACACTTATGTATGCGCTTTTCAGACACACACACACACACACACACACACACACTCAGCGTCTGGTTCAGGAAGAGCCCCTCTGCTCTCGCTCTCCCTCCTTAAGTAGGGCGCGGTCACTGGGAAGACGCACAAACACAGGTTAATTGCCGTCAGGTGTAGTGATTCTGCCACTTACCTTCCCTGACTCCGCCCTCCTGTCACAGACTGGCGCTTGACCATGCCCCCACTGCCACATACCCCCACCACCCGACTCAGGCCAGGCGGCCTTCCGGCCTGCAGCCGACTCCCCCCCCCCCCCCCCCCCCCTTGATGGGAGAGGAAGTCCGCCACGACCATCTGCGCCCCCGGCCTGTGGACCACCTTAAAATTGAAGGGTTGGAGTGCCAGATACTAACAGGTGATCTGCACGTTGGCATCCTTCATGCGGTGGAGCCACTGGAGGGGCGCGTGGTCTGAACAGAGGGTGAAAGGGCGCCCCAGCAGGTAGTAGCGGAGGGCGAGGACTGCCCACTTGATCGCCAGACACTCTTTCTCGATAGTGCTGTAGCGCCCCTCACACACTGACAGCTTCCTGCTAATGTACAGGACGGGGCGGTCCTCCCCCTCCACCTCCTGGGACAAAACCGCCCCCAGCCCTCTGTCCGACGCATCAGTCTGCAACATAAAAGGGAGAGAAAAGTCAGGGGAGTGTAATAGTGGCCCCCCACACAGTGCAGCCTTTACCTCAGAGAAAGCCCGCTGGCATTGCTCCGTCCACTGGACCGGATCTGGTGCCCCCTTTTTAGTGAGATCAGTCAGCGGGCTGGTGACGTCCGAATAATTAGGTATAAACCTACGATAGTAGCCAGCCAGCCCCAGGAACTGTCTCACCCCCTTTTTGGTCTTGGGCCTCGGGCAGGCCGCAATTGCTGCTGTATTGTTAATTTGGGGACACACCTGCCCGTTGCCCAAGTGGAAGTCCAGATACCGTACTTCCACCCGCTGAATCGCACACTTCTTTGGGTTGGCTGTGAGACCCGCTCGCCTCAGTGACTTAAGGATGGCCCTCAGGTGTTGTAAGTGCCGCTGCCAGTCATTACTATAAATGATGATATCGTCGAGGTATGCATACGCATAGGTGGCGTGGGGGCGGAGGACCCTGTCCATCAGCCGCTGAAACGTAGCAGGCACCCCAAACAGCCCAAACGGAAGTGTGACAAATTGGTGCAAGCCGAACGGTGTGGAAAAGGCCGTTTTTTCCCGGGATAATGGAGTCAAGGGGATCTGCCAATACCCCTTTGTTAAATCCAGCGTCGAGTAAAAACGAGCCGTGCCTAGCCAATCGAGCAACTCATCAATACGAGGCACTGGGTACGCATCAAATTTAGACACCGCGTTGACTTTTCTATAGTCCACACAGAACCGGACCGATGCTTCGGCCTTGGGTACCAAGACCACCGGGCTGCTCCAGTCACTGTGGGACTCCTCAACAATGCCCATTTCGAGCATGGCCTCGAGTTCTTCCCGAACCACTTTTTTCTTGTGCTCGGGTAACCTGTAAGGGCGGCTACGCACTACCACCCCCGGGGGCGTCTCAATGTGGTGTTCTATGAGGTTGGTGCAGCCGGGCAGGGGCGAGAACACGTCCAAAAACTCGGTCTGCAACTGGGCAACCTCCGCAAGTTGGGTCAGGGAGAGGTGGTCTCCACAGGGGACCGGAGAGGTACGCGATGCCAATGTTCCCTTTTGCACCTCCAGCCCCAGCTCCGCCTTCTCCGGAACCACCGACACCAATGCCACGGGGACCTCCTCGTTCCAGAGTTTGAGTAGGTTGAGGTGGTAAATCTGTAGCGCCCCGCCCCTATCCGTTCGCCTCACCTTGTAGTCAACGTCCCCGACTCGCCATGTGACCTCAAAGGGTCCTTGCCACTTGGCGACTAATTTGGAGCTCGATGTGGGCAACATTATGAGTACTTTCTCTCCTGGTGCAAACTCCCTAAGGCGCGTACCCTTGTCATACAGGCGGGCTTGTCGTTCTTTGGCCTGCCGCAAATTCTCCTGAGTTAGGTGGGTGAGTGTGTGGAGTTTTGTGCGCAGGTCAATAACGTATTGGATTTCGTTTTTACTTGGTGAAGGTCCCGCCTCCCAATTTTCCTGCAGCACGTCTAGGATGCCGCGCGGCTTACGCCCATATAACAATTCGAACGGGGAGAACCCCGTGGAGGCTTGGGGGACCTCTCGCACTGCAAAGAGCAAGGGTTCGAGCCATTTATCCCAATTACGTGCGTCCTCACTTACGAATTTTTTAATTATGTTCTTGAGGGTGCGGTTGAACCGTTCAACTAAACCGTCCATTTGTGGGTGATACACGCTGGTGCGGATCAGCTTAATACCCAGTAACCCATACAGTTCGTTCAGTGTACGTGACATAAACGAGGTGCCTTGGTCAGTCAGAATCTCTTTCGGGATTCCAACTCGGGAGATAACGCGGAAGAGTGCCTCCGCAATACTGCGTGCTGAGATATTGTGCAGAGGCACTGCTTCCGGGTATCGCCTTGCATAGTCCACTAGAACTAATATAAAGCGGTACCCTCGTGTTGACCGATCTAATGGCCCGACGAGATCCATCCCAATTCTTTCGAACGGGCTCTCGATTAACGGTAGAGGGCGCAAAGACGCTTTTGGAATGGCTGATGGATTTACTAACTGGCATTCGCAGCACGCCGTACACCACTTACGGACATCGCCGCAAATCCCTGGCCAATAGAACCGGGCCATTATTCGGGCTAGTGTTTTATCCTGCCCTAAGTGTCCAGCCATGGGATTAAAGTGAGCCGCCTGGAATACCAATTCCCGGCGGCTCTTCAGAATTAAAAGCTGCATGACTCGCTCTTTAGTTTGAGTGTCCTGCATCACTCGGTATAATCTATCCTTCATAATCGCGAAGTAAGGGAAGGACGGGGTGGCATTCGGTGGGAGCGTTTGACCATCAATTACTCTCACTTGGTCAAACGCATGCCTCAGAGTCTCGTCTCATGACTGCTCTAATGGGAAATCTGCGAGGGATTCCCCAATAGAGAGAGGAGGAGCCGGCGGCTCCTCACTCTGACGCGGAGATGACGTAGACGGCTCTGTGACAGCTACTCCCGCCAAAGCGACACCGGGACCTCCCCCTGTTAAATGGCAGGACCCACTCTTCACTAAATGTGTCATTAAATCCCGAAATCCCAGCCAATCAGTCCCCAAAATTAAAGAGTGGGTAAGGCGAGGATTAACCGCCGCCTTCACTATGGCTTTTTCCCCTCTGAAAAAAATGTGGACCAACACCAAAGGGTAGCGGTGAACATCCCCGTGCACACACAACACCTTCACCCCCTGTGCTCCCCCCAATACCTCGTTTTGAACCAGGCTTTGGCAAACTGAGGTCTGATTACAACCAGAATCCCCCAACGCCTGATATGTAGCCCTTTGGATACTCACTGGTATGCGATACGCTCCGGCCTGATCGAGGGCGGCCTCTGGCGCATCGGGGATCCGAACCACCACACCCACCTTCCATTGCTGTGCACTGCTGTTGAAGATGGCCTGGCTCCCCGCAGCACCAGGAAACCGGCCCGGGCTTTCCCTCTGCACCAGTGTTCTGGGGCTCACTCACCTGAGGTGGGGGAGAGACAGACACAGAAGGGAGAAACGGGAGGACACCGCGGGTGCGGCGGGCCGGCTGCGGTGGCGCCGACCCCCGTCTCCGCAGTGGGGGAATGGGGCGAGGACGGGACACAGAAGGAGGGGGAGAGAGAGAGAGAGAGAGAAAAGGAGAGAAGACACCGTCTGCTGTCCTGCAGCCGGAACAGCCGCCAAATGATCCTCCGCCAGCTCGACTGCCTGATCCAGCGATGCCGGGCGGTGGCACTGAACCCACTCCGCGGTTCCTGCTGGGAGGCGTGTGATGAATTGTTCCAGCACCACCTGGTCAATGATCCCCTCGGCGTCGCGGTTGTCGGCCCTCAACCACCACCAGCAGGCGTCCCGGAGCTGCTGGCCAAATGTGAACGGCAGGCCGACTTCCTCCAAGTGCAAAGCACGGAAGCGCTGGCACTGTTGCTCTGGCGTGCGCCCCACACGCTGGAGGACGGCCCGGCGGAGGTCCGTGTAGGCCAGCCGGCGGTCGGCGGGGAGCTGTAGCGCGGCCAGCTGCGCCGCTCCCGTTAGCAGGGGGAGAAGGCACGCCGTGTGCTGCTCCATCGGCCACCCCGAGGCTTCTGCGACTTGTTCGAATAGCATGATGAAAGCCTTGGGGTCGTCCTGCGGACCCATCTTGGTAATGGTGAGGGGAGACGGGCCCGTGGCCGGAGCGCTGGCGGACCCCGCCGACGCGAGGAGGTGCCGGAACGCCTCGCGGTCTTCCTGCTGGGCCAGCACCAGGGCTTCAAAGCGTCGCTCCTGTTCCTTCCGGAGAGTGATGAGCGCCTGGTGCTGGCTTTGCTGGGCCGTGGTGAGGGCGTGGACCAGGTCGGCGAACGGGGAGGACTCCATGGGGCTGATCTGCTGGTGCTCCGCTCTGATCCCGGGTTTCAGCACCACTGTAACGGTTCCCTAGGCGTGGGTGGAGCACAGAGGACGGCAGGACCGAGATCAGGTTTGACAGGGTGTTTTATTGCCACACTTTTCAGTATAACACTTACTATGTATGCGCTTTTCAGACACACACACACACTCAGCGTCTGGTTCAGGAAGAGCCCCTCTGCTCTCGCTCTCCCTCCTTAAGTAGGGCGCGGTCACTGGGAAGACACACAAACACAGGTTAATTGCCGTCAGGTGTAGTGATTCTGCCACTTACCTTCTTTGATTCTGCCCTCCTGTCACAGACCGGTGCTTGACCACGCCCCCGCTGCCACACCAACCCACTCACTCCGCCTCTTCTCCTGTTTCGGAAAAGCCAATCCTCTCATTCCGCCTCTTCTCCTCTTCCGGAAAAATCCAAGCCACTCTCTCTGTCTCTTCTACTCTCTCGGAAAAAGGTAAAAACTTCTTCCTGAACCGGTCCCGTTGTTGCAGTTCACTGCACAACAATAAGGCATGGGTTTTTTTGGAAATTCCCGAATGCACGTCTGCAATCAAGCCAAACGGCAATGAAAATACATGGAAGTGGACTCAACTCAAGCGGTTTGTTTGTCTTAAATGGCGTCACGTGCCAAGTGGTCACGAAAATAGCTGAACAGAAATTCGCCACGATCTGCACTAACTTATTTTAATTACAGCCCCAATTCCAAAAAAGTTGGGACAAAGTACAAATTGTAAATAAAACAGAATGCAATAATTTACAAATCTCAAAAACTGATATTGTATTCACAATGGAACGTAGACAACATATCAAATGTTGAAAATGAGACATTTTGAAATTTCATGCCAAATATTGGCTCATTTGAAATTTCATGACAGCAACACATCTCAAAAAAGTTGGGACAGGGGCAATAAGAGGCTGGAAAAGTTAAAGGTACAAAAAAGGAACAGCTGGAGGACCAAATTGTGACTCATTAGGTCAATTGGCAATAGGTCATTAACATGACCGGGTATAAAAAGAGCATCTTGGAATGGCAGTGGCTCTCAGAAGTAAAGATGGGAAGAGGATCACCAATCCCCCTAATTCTGCGCCAACAAATAGTGGAGCAATATCAGAAAGGAGTTCGACAGTGTAAAATTGCAAAGAGTTTGAACATATCATCATCTACAGTGCATAATATCATCAAAAGATTCAGAGAATCTGGAAGAATCTCTGTGCATAAGGGTCAAGGCCGGAAAACCATACTGGGTGCCCATGATCTTCGGGCCCTTAGATGGCACTGCATCACATACAGGCATGCTTCTGTATTGGAAATCACAAAATGGGCTCAGGAATATTTCCAGAGGACATTATCTGTGAACACAATTCACCGTGCCATCTGCCGTTGCCAGCTAAAACTGTATAGTTCAAAGAAGAAGCCGTATCTAAACATGATCCAGAAGCACAGACGTCTTCTCTGGGCCAAGGCTCATTTAAAATGGACTGTGGCAAAGTGGAAAACTGTTCTGTGGTCAGACGAATCAAAATGTGAAGTTCTTTATGGAAATCAGGGACGCCGTGTCATTCGGACTAAAGAGGAGAAGGACGACCCAAGTTGTTATCAGCGCTCAGTTCAGAAGCCTGCATCTCTGATGGTATCGGGTTGCATTAGCGGGCCGAGAGGTTGCGCGGGAGTGAGGCTGCGCGAGAGCGGGCCGAGAGGTTGCGCGGGAGCGAGGCTGCGCGAGAGCGGGCCGAGAGGTTGCGTGGGAGTGAGGCTGCGCGAGAGCGGGCCGAGAGGTAGCACGGGAACGGGCCACGTAACAACAGCCAACGCAATGCCCCCGAAGAAAGCTCCTATGGTCGAGGAGCTAGATCTCATCTCATCTCATTATCTCTAGCCGCTTTATCCTTCTACAGCAGGGGTGTTCAAATTGATCCATAAAGGGCCATGTGGCTGCAGGTTTTCATTCCAGCCATGCAGCAGCACCCTGATTTGGCTTATTCAATCAACTGACACACCCACCCTTTAATCAAGGGTGGGTGTGGCTGCAAGTATTTGACTGTGTGAAGACAGTTCAGTTGATTGAATGAGCCAAGTCAGGTGTGCTGCTGCATGGCTGGAATGAAAACCTGCAGCCACACGGCCCTTTATGGATCAATTTGAACACCCCTGTTCTACAGGGTCGCAGGCAAGCTGGAGCCTATCCCAGCTGACTACGGGCGAAAGGCGGGGTACACCCTGGACAAGTCGCCAGGTCATCACAGGGCTGACACATAGACACAGACAACCATTCACACTCACATTCACACCTACAGTCAATTTAGAGTCACCAGTTAACCTAACCTGCATGTCTTTGGACTGTGGGGGAAACCGGAGCACCCGGAGGAAACCCACGCGGACACGGGGAGAACATGCAAACTCCACACAGAAAGGCCCTCGCCGGCCCCGGGGCTCGAACCCAGGACCTTCTTGCTGTGAGGCGACAGCGCTAACCACTACACCACCGTGCCGCCCCGAGGAGATAGATGATATTAAAAAATCCCTCGACTTTCTGGGTGAGGAAATCTCTGCTGTCAGGATGCAGCAGAAGACCATCTTGGACCTGGTAGAAGAGGTCAAAGCTCTGAGGCTGCAGAACAAGGAGAAGGAAAAGAGGATCGCCATTCTCGAGAACCGAGTGGAGGAGCTGGAGCAGTACACCCGGATAAATGACATCATTGTGACCGGACTGCAAATTCAACCCCGCTCATATGCTGGAGCAGTGGCGAGAAGAGACAGAGAGGAACTGAACGAGGAGGATGCTAACTCTGTGGAGCAACAGGTGTTAGCATTCCTGCACTCCAAGGGGATTGAGGTAAAAAGCAATAACATCGAAGCATGTCACCCTCTCCCACGGAGAAGCAACACAGGCAAACCGGTGGTAATAATGCGATTTGCCAACAGAAAGCATAAGATGCAACTGTTAAAACAAGGGAAGAAACTGAAAGGCTCAGATGTGTTTTTAAATGAGCACTTAACCAAAAAAAAATGCAGACATTGCAAAAAAGGCGAGACTACTAAGAAAACAGGGGAAAATCCAGAACACTTGGACACAAAACTGCAAGATTTTCATCAAGCTGAAGGGATCTCCAGAAGAGGCCAAGATCTTGGTCATCTGAGATATTGGGGAACTGGACAAATTCTGAGGGAGCCAATCAAAGCAATTTACAATCATGACACAAGGATTGGACACTGGACACTGGACACAACAAATGGACACTTTCCATTATACTGAGCACAAAATACAAGATATGGAAAATAATATTGATCCGGAAAATAATCTTTTCAGCAACATCAATATCAGCTGCCAGTATTACACTGAATATCAATACAATGCAAAGATCAGAGAAGGAAATAAGATATCAATTATTCATTTCAATACCAGAAGTATGTATGCCAATTTCCATAAAATGAAGGAATATCTCAGTCAGTTCAATACTCCATTCAATGTAATAGCCATATCAGAAACTTGGATCAACGATGAGATGGGAGTAGATTTTGAGCTGAATGGGTATGAATTAAATTATATCAATAGAAAGAACAAAAGAGGAGGGGGAGTGGCAATATATGTTGATAATAGTTTGGAATATAAAATTAATAATAAAATGACAGTAGCTGTTGATGATTGGATGGAGTGTATTACAGTAGAAATATGTTGTGAAAAAATGAAAAATATAACAGTGAGCTGTATATACAGATCTCCTGGATCAAGCATAGAAGTTTTTATAGATTGGATGGAAAGTATGTTTATAAAATCAACTCAGAAGGTCATGTACATCTGTGGTGATTTTAACATTGACCTCTTTAATCATAAGAAACACAAAATGACAGAAGAGTTCATTAACTCAATGTTCAGTATGGGACTGTATCCAACTATTACCAGACCAAGCAGGATCACTTCTCACAGCACCACTTTAATAGATAATATATTTACTAATATCCTGGAAAATAATATAGAGAGTGGACTACTATTAACAGACATCAGTGACCACCTACCTATTTTTAATGTACATTACTGTAATTATAGCAAGAAAAAGGATACTAAAAATTATAAATATATAAGAGTGAAAACTGAAGAAACCATGATTGCACTAAAAAATGATTTAATAATACAGGACTGGAATGTAGTTTATAAAGAAAAAGATGTTGATAAAGCATATGAGGAATTTTTAATAATATTCAATGAACTATATAATAAAAATTGTCCTATAAAGAAATACAGTAATATACATAAATATACAAATAGTCCGTGGGTCACCAAGGGGCTACAAAATGCCTGCAAAAAGAAAAATATATTATACAGACAATTCTTAAAGCATCAAACTATAGAGCCAGAGGAAAAATATAAAAAATATAAAAATAAATTAACTAATATTATAAGGATATGTAAGAAAGACTATTATAATAAATTAGTGGAGAAAAATAAAAACAATATTAAAGGTATATGGACTGTACTAAATGGTATTGTGAGAAATGGATCCAAAACTACAAATTACCCGGAGTATTACACTGAAAATGATAAGACCATAAATAATATGGAGGATGTGGTGAATGGTTTTAATCAATTCTTTGTAAATGTGGGACCAGATTTAGCGGCAAAAATAAAGGAACCCGAGACAACACAATGTGGGGACATAGAAGATGTGGGGGACAGAAATCCAAGTACAATTTTTCTAACTGCAACTGATGAGGAAGAAATTATCCAAATTGTAAGAAAATGTAAAAACAAAACTTCTGCAGACTGGAATGATATAGACATGTTAACAGTAAAGACAGTTATTGAGGGAATTGTGAAACCACTCACCCACATCTGCAATTTATCTTTTCAATCAGGTACATTTCCAGACAAAATGAAAATTGCAAAAGTGATACCATTGTTTAAAACCGGAGATAGACACCATTTCACAAACTACAGGCCTGTTTCTTTACTCCCCCAATTCTCCAAAATACTCGAAAAACTTTTTTCAGATAGATTGGACAAATTTATTGAAAAACACAACCTCCTTATAGACAGTCAATATGGATTCAGAACAGACAGATCAACATCGATGGCACTAATGGAACTAATAGAGGAAATCACAAAATGTATCGACAATAAAAAAATAGCAATTGGAGTATTTGTGGACCTAAAAAAAGCATTTGATACTATTGATCATAGTATATTATTAAGTAAACTAGAAAAGTGTGGTGTTGGCTGTCGAGCTATCTAAGAAACAGGCAACAGTTTGTGCAGATAGGTGACCATAAATCTGATTTCATGAACATTACATGCAGGGTACCACAGGGGTCAATATTAGGTCCGAAATTATTCATAATATATATCAATGACATATGTACAATTTCGCAAGTACTGAAATTTGTTTTGTTTGCAGATGACACCAATATTTTTTGTTCCGGTGAGAATTTGCAGCAGACTTTAGAGATAATCACAACTGAAATAAATAAACTAAAACTATGGTTTGACAAAAATAAATTATCATTAAATCTAAGCAAAACAAAGATTATGTTGTTTGGGAGACACAAAATAGAGTGTAATGTAGAATTGATAATAGACAATACTAAGATAGAAATGGTACAGGAAATTAAATTTCTTGGTGTGATTTTGGATCCTAAAGTCTGCTGGAAACCTCATGTAGGATATGTACGAGCAAAACTGGCAAAGTGCTCGGCAATTCTGTGGAAAACAAAATATATTCTTGATTGTAAATCTTTGCATACTCTATATTACTCATTATTTTTGCCATATCTGACTTATTGTGTCGAAGTCTGGGGAAACACCTACAAAACCACTCTGCAGCCAATATGTACAATACAGAAAAGAGCAATAAGGACAATAAACAAAACAGGATACAGAGAACATACAAACTCACTATTCATAAAATCACACATGTTGAAATTTATGGATCTGGTCAAATTCAGAACAGCACAAATAATGTACAAAGCAAGAAATAATCTATTGCCGAAAAATATACAAGGAATGTTTAGTGAGAGAGAGGGGGGATATAATCTAAGGGGAGACCTAAATTTAAAAAAACCAAAGGTTAGAACAAATATGAAAAGCATGTGCGTATCAAGCTGTGGGATGACTTTATGGAACAGACTGGAGACAGAAATAAAACAAAGTGCAAATATAAATCTGTTTAAAAAAAGGTACAAAAAATATTTTTAAATAAGTCTATTGAAGAGGAAGTATGTTAATGGAGGATGATGAGGGATAAATAGAATAGGGTTGATTGTTATATTAGAACTAACTTAGTATATGGTATATATTTATTTATGGGATAGATATCTTCATATTTACAGGGATAGGTATGTAGTAGATATTTATTTTTGTAATTATATATTTATATAGATATTTATGAAGTGTATATATGGTATAAAGTATATATATATATATATATATATATATATATATATATATATATATATATATTTGTAATTATACATTTATATAGATATTTATGAAGTGTATATATGGAATGAAGTATATATTTAATTTTGTAACTAAATATTTATATAGATATTTATGAAGTGTATGTATGTATGTATGTATGTATGTATGTATGTATGTATGTATATGTGTATGTGTGTATGTCAAGTGTATGTGAGCATCAGGGTTTCCCACACTTGAAAGGGAAGGACTCGGACACAGGATTCCACTCGTCTTGTATTTTATTGGTTTTCAGTGGAACTGACGTTAGAATCAGAAGTAGAATCAGAGGTAGAATCAGAAGTAGAAGCTAGAAGCTTGGAGCTTGAAGCCGAAGCTAGAAGGTGAAAAACCTTTAAACATACAAACATAAAATAAATGTATGAATAAATGCCTGTATTTCTACAACAAAGCATGTGTGAATAAATGCTTGTTTTTCTATAACTAAGCCCAAGTTAATTAGGCAACAATATATAAATATTTATGTATAAGGTAAATTAAGTATATTTTAACCATTTTTAATCATTCAGGTAATATGTTGCTGAACAAATATAAACGAACAGGAAACCAGTTTTAAACTAAGAACCATTTTAACCATTAGCCCTTTCACAGGCAGTTTAACTGAAGATATTTTACTACACGCCACTGATAAAGAAAGTTTAAATCATTAAACCAATCACAGGTAAGGAACAAACATTTCTCATGCCCACGGATTACTGCGAGCGCAGCGTTTGCATATAAAAAAGTTCAGTGGGTTTACCGGTAGCCTTTTTTGTCCTTTTTTCCCTGATGTGCTGTAAAGTTTGTGTTAGTAGCGAATTCTCTTTGCAGCTGCTGCTTCGTTACAAACTGAATGTCAATTCTGCTTATCGTTCTAGAACGACCGCTGCCCTGCTAACTAGCGTTGTGATTGGCTGCCCTGCTAACTAGCGTTGTGATTGGCTGCCTGTTCAGCGCAGCGTGCGTGCGCTGGTAGCACAGCGATTCAGCATAGCAGGAAGTGGCGGAGGCAGCTGTCAATCATGTGAGCCTGCGTTCAGGCACTCCTTGCGGCAGGTCGCCGCAACAGTGTAGATGTATGTATGTATATGTATATGTATGTGTGTATATATATATATATATATATATATATATATATATATATATATATATATATATATATATATATGTGTATGTATTTATATGGATAATCATGAAGTGTATATATGGTATATATTTTTATAGGTGTATTAATGTAGTTTGGATTTCGGGGTAGTTAAAAACGGGTGGGAAATTTAAAAAAAGTATTGTACTTCTTCCCACGCCTTTTTCGAACAATGTGCGGTGTACTGTAATGTCTTGGCTCTTTGTTATTAGGGCCCGAGCCCTATGGGCGAAGGCCCTATTGTTCTTGTAAGAGTTCACTATTATTATTCTTCCGTCTTCTTCTTCTTCTTCTTTATTTTTCTCCGCTGTTGGGCCATTTTCGGGGCGCTTGCCATGGGCGAAAACGCACGAAATTTGGCACCACTTCCGAGAATTGCCACCGCTACTCAGAACCAAAAGCCCAAACTTGGCCAGGGCTCAGGGCCTCTATAGCGCCCCCTAAGTCGTTGTGATTTTGGCCGCCCGCATTAAGGTGCCTGGTTGCCATATAGTTTGCGGTACTGGCATGCCTTTTGGTACGCTTATGTATCTCACTAAGCCGGACAAAAATGTAATGCCAATGCATTAGCCACGCCCAACAGGAAGTGAGGTAATTTCACTTTTGTGCGAAATGCATGGCCACGAAGACGGCGCAACTCCTCCTAGACCGTTCATAGGAATGTCACCAAAATTGATACACATCATCTACAGACATGGCTGACAAAAGTTACTAAATACGTTTCACGTGGGATAAACCGTTCAGACGTTATACGTCTATCAATTTTCACTTCAAAATTTTACATGCTCAAAAATTCATAACAAATCTTCTAATTGCTCAAAACTGCTCATACTTCACACGCTAATCACTCATTGGGCTTCTGACTTGTTACCCAATTTCTGTGATATTTCGCCACTGGGGGCGCTATTTTTGGGCGAAAAATCCAATCTTTCCTCAAATTTGGTCATACTTCCCGGCCACCCTCTTACTACCTCCCATGTCATGTATACCACGTTTTGGGAATTTTCGTCCATGGGGGGCGCTGTTTTTGGCCGACGCAATTTCTCCAAAATGGGTTTTTGGTAAATAATTCCATAATGCTTTTCCTTCACACCACTACCTTGTGATAGTACGTTGCTGTTGTAGACACTTATTTTTCCAACTCATAATCGCTCATGTACAGCATAGCGCCACCTACTGACATGGGAAAAACCAAAAAATTTATTCTTCAAAAATCTATATCTCATCTTCTACTTACTCAATTTTCATCACACTTCGTACGCAAACTCTTCATAGCTCACCTGACATATACGCCAAATTTTGTGCACTTTCGCCCCTGGGGGTGCTGGTTATGGCAGAAATGATATTGCAGCTTCTGATTTGTCAACCTTGGCAAGCAAACTCTTTACAAGACCCTTATTGGGGCGCTTGCCATGGTCGACAACGCTCGAAATTTGGCTCCTTTTTCTTGGACTGCCACCGCTACTGAGAACCAGAAGCCCAGATCCAGGCGGGCCTCAGGGCCTCTATAGCGCCCCCTAACGTGTTGTGATTTTTGCCTCTCGCATTAAGGTGCCTGGTTGCCATGTAGTTTGTAGTAGTGGCATGCCCTTTGGGACGCATATGTATCTCACCAAGCCGGACAAAAATGTAATGCCTATGCATTAGCCACGCCCTACAGGAAGTGAGGTAATTTCACTTTTGTGCGAAATGCATGGCCACGAAGACGGCGCAACTCCTCCTAGACCGTTCATAGGAACGTCGCCAAAATTGATACACATCATCTTCAGACATGGCTGACAAAAGTTGCTAAATACGTTTCACGTAGCATAAACCGTTCAGAAGTTATACGTCAATCATTTTTCAATGCAGAATTTTACATGCTTAAAAATTCATAACAGATCTTCTAATTGCTCAACACTGCTCATACTTCACACGCAAATCAGTCATTGGGCTTCTGACATGTTACCCAATTTCTGTGATGTTTCGCCACTGGGGGCGCTATTTTTGGGCAAAAAATCCAATCTTTCCTCAAATTTGGTCAAACTTCACGGCCGCCCTCTTACTACCTCCCATGTCATGTATACCACATTTTGGGAATTTTTGTCCATGGGGGGCGCTGTTTTTTGCCCACTCAATTGCTCCAAAACGGGTTTTTGGTAAATAATTCCATAATGCTTTTCCTTCACACCTCTACCTTGTGATTGTACGTTGCTGTTGTAGACACTTATTTTTCCAACTCATAATCGCTCATGTACAGCATAGCGCCACCTACTGACATGGGAAAAACCAAAAAATGTATTCTTCAAAAATCTATATCTCATCTTCTATTTACTCAATTGTCATCAAACTTCATACGCAAACTCTTCATAGCTCACCTGACATATAGGCCAAATTTTGTGCACTTTCGCCCCTGGGGGTGCTGATTATGGCAAAAATGATATTGCAGCTTCTGATTTGTCAAACTTGGCAAGCAAACTCTTTTCAAGACCCTTATTGAGGCGCTTGCCATGGTCGACAACGCACGAAGTGCGAGACCCTATTGTTGCCATGTGTCCAATTCTGTGCTTTGTCGCCATTGTGGGGGTAATGTCTCTTGCCGCAGAAGCTGTGGAAGGTTTTTCACAGGGACGCATGCCCCCGCCCCCCTTGGCCGCTGGTGCGAGGGCCCGTCGAGGCCGCTTGCGGCTTTAATTTTATTTATTCTTTTTTTGTCACTTTTTTTCATTTTCTTTCTTTTGTATGTACAAATAGTTACATACATTTTTATACATGTTCGAAATAAATAAATTCATTCAATTCATTCAATTAATTCATTCAATTCAATTAGTGCATGTGGCATGGGCAGCTTACACATCTGGAAAAACACCATCAATGCTGAAAGGTATATCCAGGTTCTAGAGCAACATATGCTCCCATCCAGACAACATCTCTTTCAGGGAAGACCTTGCATTTTCCAACATGACAATGCCAAACCACATACTGCATCAATTACAGCATCATGGCTGCGTAGAAGAAGGGTCCGGGTACTGAACTGGCCAGCCTGCAGTCCAGATCTTTCACCCATAGAAAACATTTGGCGCATCATAAAACAGAAGATACGACAAAAAAGACCTAAGACAGTTGAGCAACTAGAATCCTACATTAGACAAGAATGGGTTAACATTCCTATCCCTAAACTTGAGCAACTTGTCTCCTCAGTCCCCAGACATTTACAGACTGTTGTAAAGAGAAAAGGGGATGTCTCACAGTGGTAAACATGGCCTTGTCCCAACTTTTTTGAGATGTGTTGTTGTCATGAAATTTAAAATCACCTAATTTTTCTCTTTAAATGATACATTTTCTCAGTTTAAGCATTTGATATGTCATCTATGTTCTATTCTGAATAAAATATGGAATTTTGAAACTTCCACATCATTGCATTCCGTTTTTACTTACAATTTGTACTTTGTCCCAACTTTTTTGGAATCGGGGTTGTATTACTTATTAACAATACTTCTTGGGACCAGAAGAAAATTACAGCGGATTTTTTTAACATATAAAGTTTCAAATGTGCATAAAATTAAAACCTTTGCCTATGACCTTTAAAGTCGCCAAAGATAAACAAGGTGTTTGTATCAGGGACAGCTGCAATGGCGGTGCTAAGATCGTAGCAAAATTGGTCTTTGACCTCTGCAGTTGAAGTTAAAGTCAATGCGTAGGCACTAATCAATGTGATCTGTCCCAAAGACGACTGGAGCTGCAAGGAAAGGAGCCTCTCGTTTCCCAGCAGTGGAGATGTGATGGATCCAAGGAGGGTGTTTCTGACTGCAAAGCTTACACCGTGCTCTCTGACAATGCCTGGTGGTTTTCCTTGCTAGAAAAAGGAGAAGTCTTTCTCCTTCAGAGATCCAGATCCTAGCAGTCTGGTCTCTTGGAGGGCAACGACGTCCATATGTAGTCTGCTCAGTTCCATATCGATGACAGCAATCTTGCACGCATTCTCTACAGTTTGTAGATCATGAGAAAAGCCAGGTGTCATTGTCCTGACATTCCAAGTGCCCAACTTTAGGACAGGAGATTTTTTTTTGTTTGTGCTTGGTGCAGAGTTATCGATCCGCTTAGTTTTCACCCTAAACCCCATGCACCTCGTGAGGTTAACGGACCATGGCAGGGCAGCACCTACTGGCTAGGGTTTGCCCAGCTTAAGGCGGGTGGTAGCTGCCCAATGAGTCACGAGGACCACTCCCACCGTCGGAAGCAGCCCCTGGCGTCAAGCTCTTCACCAGTCAAGCAGGAGACTTATAACCGGTAGACTGCTGCTTCCCGCATTGTGCCAACGCTGAGACAGCAAAGCTGGACTGGCCTCTCCAGTGTGTGAAAGCCTGGGTAGATGAGTATGGAGGATCAGCTGTTACCCATGCAGCAGATCCCCCCTCTCCATGTTGCTGGAAGGTTCCAAAGGAAAGGCAGAAGCCGATACATCTGGTTCCAGTGCAGACACAGGAGCTACCAGTACATGACTGTGGATACAAACAAAGCTGCCTATGGGGCCCCACTCCAGAATTTTCCTCGAGGTTGACTCCTCAAGCCTTTCCCACAAAAGGGTATCACCACAAGGCAGCGGAGGTTTGGAATCAGAGTTTTCCTTCTCCTAGGTGGACTGCCAGCCAAGGCTAATGAGCTCCACCCACCCAAGGGCTTTTTACAGGAGAGGGTTAATGGCCCTCAGCCCAACCCCCAATCTGGAGGACCAGGAGATCACTCTTCATCTGGCCCCTACCATTTGACCTGTTTGGCAAGGGTGACCCTACCAGGCGTTCAAAACTCCAGCCGAGATAGCTCTAGAGGTCATTGGGACACACAAACTGCCTCACCACAAGTAAGGTGATGATTCCAGTGGGACAGTCATATCAATTACTGCACAGAGTTTTATAAATCTCCCAGAGTTATCAACTTTTGATTGGATCATTGTCAGTCCCTGCAGAACTTGATCAGGCAACTGAATGCTTAGAGTCATCATTCCACTATACTTTAATGTAACTCCACTTAAAAGGAAAATGATCAGAGAGAAAAAAAAATTAGCACCCTGGTATAACAATGACACTCACACTTTAAAACAGACCACTCGAAAATCGGAACGTAAGTGGCATCAAACAAAATTGGTAGTGTTCAAATTAACTTGGAAGGAGAGCTTCCTGAAATATAGAAAGCTCTTAGTGCTGCTAGATCAACACATCTCTCCACCCTAATACAACCCCGATTCCAAAAAAGTTGGGACAAAGTACAAATTGTAAATAAAAATGGAATGCAATGATGTGGAAGTTTCAAAATTCTATATTTTATTCAGAATAGAACATAGATGACATATCAAATGTTTAAACTGAGAAAATGTATCATTTAAAGAGAAAAATTAGGTGATTTTAAATTTCACGACAACAACACATCTCAAAAAAGTTGGGACAAGGCCATGTTTACCACTGTGAGACATCCCCTTTTCTCTTTACAACAGTCTGTAAACGTCTGGGAACTGAGGAGAAAAGTTGCTCAAGTTTAGGGATAGGAATGTTAACCCATTCTTGTCTAATGTAGGATTCTAGTTGCTCAACTTTCTTAGGTCTTTTTTGTCGTATCTTCCGTTTTATGATGCGCCAAATGTTTTCTATGGGTGAAAGATCTTGACCGCAGGCTGGCCAGTTCAGTACCCAGACCCTTCTTCTACGCAGCCATGATGCTGTAATTGATGCAGTATGTGGTTTGGCATTGTCATGTTGGAAAATGCAAGGTCTTCCCTGAAAGAGACGTCGTCTGGATGGGAGCATATGTTGCTCTAGAACAGCGGTTCCCAAACTTTTTTGGCCGTGCACCCCCCTTCTATACTCCAACCAGGTTGACGCACCCCCAGTTCCCCAGTTTCAAAAAACACACACTTTCTTATAAAGGCAGCATCTTTAATCGTGCTAAAATGATAACAAACATCATTTGCCACGCCTGCAGGAAACCACAAGAGTGAAAAAAAAACACCAAAGCTTTTTTACAAAGGCAGCACGTCGTGCTCGAATGAGAACATCGAATCACATTAACATATTATGCGCTCTCGTATTTGAATTAGATAGAATTTGATTGAAATGTAACAGTTTTAAAACGTTGCAACACAGTAAATGTGCAAATTCATTACAAAGGGAGATCACATAGAGGCATGTAGTCTACCAGCCAGATATGGGGAAAATATATGATTTTCACCCATGTTTAAAACAGTAGCAACATAACCCTGTCATTACAAGCTTATGAAAATGAATTGAGAATGAATTTAATTTGCAAAAAAGTTAACATATAATAACAGTAAAAATAGCAATGATAATTATGAACATATACATTTTAAAGAGATACAACAATTAAGGAGCATATCAGGAACAGATAATGAAGAGGATCCATCTGATTGTGAAGTGCAGCGCTGGCGGCTCAGTCTGCAGCGAGAGAGAGAGAGAGAGAGAGAGAGAGAGACAGACAGATGGTGGGTGGGTCAGTAGGCTATATAGGTCCTATTTTCAGTAGCAGTATATATTTTTAGCAAGATCAATGCCATTTGGCCAAATACATACCAATATTAATGCAACGGATGGGCCTGCATCTTGGCACAGAGCTCTCCGATGTTTGGGGTAATTGAAGACAGTCTCAGCTTCAAATCTTTCTCAACATCTCCCAGTCTTTGCCGATGTTTAGTTTTAATTGCTGATGTTTAGTTTTAAAAGCCACAAACTACTGCAGAACCGTTACGGCGTAGAAGAAGAGTTAAAAATCACCATTACATTTTTTATCTTGCGCACCCCCTAGTGGCAGCATCACACTTTGGGAAACCCTGCTCTAGAACGTGGATATACCTTTCAGCATTGATAGTGTCTTTCCAGATGTGTAAGCTGCCCATGCCACACGCACTAATGCAACCCCATACCATCAGAGATGCAGGCTTCTGAACTGAGCGCTGATAACAACTTGAGTCGTCCTTCTCCTCTTTAGTCCGAATGACACGGCGTCCCTGATTTCCATAAAGAACTTCAAATTTTGATTCGTCTGACCACAGAACAGTTTTCCACTTTGCCACAGTCCATTTTAAATGAGCCTTGGCCCAGAGAAGATGTCTGCGCTTCTGGATCATGTTTAGATACGGCTTCTTCTTTGAACTATACAGTTTTAGCTGGCAACGGCGGATGGCACGGTGAATTGTGTTCACAGATAATGTTCTCTGGAAATATTCCTGAGCCCATTTTGTGATTTCCAATACAGAAGCATGCCTGTATGTGATGCAGTGCCATCTAAGGGCCCAAAGATCACGGGCACCCAGTATGGTTTTCCGGCCTTGACCCTTACGCACAGAGATTCTTCCAGATTCTCTGAATCTTTTGATGATATTATGCACTGTAGATAATGATATGTTCAAACTCTTTGCAATTTTACACTGTCGAACTCCTTTCTGATATTGCTCCACTATTTGTTGGCACAGAATTAGGGGGATTGGTGATCCTCTTCCCATCTTTACTTCTGAGAGCCGCTGCCACTCCAAGATGCTCTTTTTATACCCAGTCATGTTAATGACCTATTGCCAATTGACCTAATAAGTTGCAATTTGGTCCTCCAGTTGTTCCTTTTTTGTACCTTTAACTTTTCCAGCCTCTTATTGCCCCGTCCCAACTTTTTTGAGATGTGTTGCTGTCATGAAATTTCAAATGAGCCAATATTTGGCATGAAATTTCAAAATGTCTCACTTTCGACATTTGATATGTTGTCTATGTTCTATTGTGAATACAATATCAGTTTTTGAGATTTGTAAATTATTGCATTCCATTTTTATTTACAATTTGTACTTTGTTCCAACTTTTTTGGAATTGGGGTTGTAGAAAATAACAAAAATAATCCTGGATTCCTATTGAATATTGTAGCAAAATTAACCAGGAAAAAGACCATTACAGACACATGCACACCTGCAATATGTAGTAGCAATGACTTCATGAATTTTTTTTTCAGTGATAAAATTGAAAAGATCCAACAAATTCAAACTACTCATTTAAGGCCAGAAAATGTAAGTAACCCTGTAATTAACAATATAACTGTATCAGATCAGCAATTTCATAGGCAACGGTTTTAATTTTATGCACATTTGAAACTTTATATGTTAAAAAACCTTATATAATTTTCTGGTCCCAAGAAGTATTGTTAATAAATAATAAATAAAATAAGTTAGCGTGGATTGTGGCGAATTTCTGTCGGCTTGAGTCCACTTCCGTGCATTTTCATTGCCATTCGGCTTGATTGCAGATGTGCGTTCGGGAATTAAAAAAAAACACATGCCTTGTTGTTGTGCAGTGAACTGTAACAACAGGACTGGTTCAGGAAGAAATTTTCACCTTTTTCCAAGAGAGCAGAAGAGGCAGAGAGAGTGGCTTGGCTTTTTCCGGGAAGAGGAGAAGAGGCAGAGCGAGAGGATTGGCTTTTTCCGAAAAAGGAGAAGGGGCGGAGCAAGTGGGTTGGCTTTTTCCGAAAGAGGAGACGAGGCAGAGAGAGTAGATTGTGCGCATGAAGCCAGAGGTTTGTTTTTTTCCGGAAGAGGAGACGAGGCGGAGAGAGTGGATTGTGCGTGTGAAGCCAGAAGGTTGTTTTTTTTTTCCAGAAGAGGAGAAGAGGCAGAGAGAGTGGATTGTGCATGTGAAACAAAATCAAGCAGTCAAAGAAGAAATGGACCAGCAACGCTCAAGCAACAAGGAGAAGATTGGAGGTAAACATTTTTACTTTTGCTTGCAATTGACAAGTCAAGAATCCTGAGGGATCCTGTACAATCATTGTGGAAATGAGACAAAGGGATATTTCCTCGCTTAGAGTAGGCTATAAATAGTATAATGCCATGGATGGCAGGCTAATGTGGCCTACCAGTGCACTATCAAGTAATCATTACCTGTATCCACTAGGGAGGGTGGTTTAATTATTCTTCAAAAGGGCTCTTATTTAGTATTACGACAAAAGTAGGAATTTATTATAACTACCAGGATAAATCATTTGGGCGCAAGTCTTGTTGAGGTCTGGGGTCACCGCGATCAGAATTGGCCGAGTCGCTGTCTGATTCCGAGGCCGCACAGTCAAACCAGTGAGCCATATTCACCGATTGCTTCGCAATGGCCATAGGTTCATACATATATGGTTTCACCTCTCGATGTTTAATTTGGAGAGTTCCTACTTCAAAATTGTTATCACTTTCAGACATTTTACACAATCTCTCACGACCAAAGTCCATACATGTGTGCTCGGTTCGCAAGTAAACACAGAACTGCTCCTGGTCTGTTTGGCTTAAATGATGTCACGACAACTGTCCCCTGGCAGTGAAAGTGTGCATAAGTGAGATGTAAACAAACCTTTGGAAATTGGGCAAAACAGTATATTTTAACCATTTTATTCAATTTTAGGGTGCAAATTAGACACTAGGAAGATTGAGTTCGCTTTTTGGGTCGTTCTTCTAGACAATAAAGTTGATATTCTCCGTTTCACCTCCAACCATTGCCTATGATCTTTAAACTAGCAGTTATCAAACCCCTGATTAAAAAGCCTGACCTCGATCCCTATCAGCTGTCCAATTATAGACCAATATCAAACCTCCCCTTTATCTCAAAGATCCTAGAAAAAGCTGTTGCACAGCAGTTACAGTATGCTCCTGTCTACATAGGAATAACATCCATGAAATGGATCAGTCAGGATTTAGACCTCATCATAGCACAGAGACAGCACTGGTTAAAGTAGTAAATGACCTACTGTTGGCGTCTGATCAGGGCTGTGTCTTGCTGCTTGTTGCACCTTGTTGCACCTTAGTGCAGCATTTGATACCACTGATCATTCCATTTTCCTGGATAGATTAGGAAATGTGGGAGTTAAGGGAATGGCCCGCTCCTGGCTCAGCTCTTATTTAACTGATCACTATCAGTATGTTGATGTAAATGGTGATTTTTCTAGACACACTGAGGTAAAGTTTGGTGTACCACAAGGTTCTGTCCCACTGCTGCTCCTTTTTTTTTAATATGATACCTCTGCCTGATCTAATTCATATGCATTGTATTAGTTTCCACAGTTATGCTGATGACACACAGTTGTTTGTTTCTGCAAAACCAGATGAGACACCAGCTTAATAGAATTGAGGAATGTGCAAAGGACATTAGACACTGGATGCTTTTGAACTTCCTTCTGCTTAACTCTGACAAGACTGAAGTACTTGTACTAGGACTACATGCAGCTAGAAGTAGGTTTTCTGATTGCACAGTAACTCTGAATGGCCTTTCAGTTTCTTCACATGCAGCTGTAAAAGACCTCAGGGTGATCATTGACCCCAGTCTTTCATTTGAAACTCATATCAGTAATATTACCCGGATAGCTTTCTTTCATCTCAGAAATATTGCTAAGATAAGAAATTTAATGTCCCTACACACCGCAGAAAAACTAGTTCATGCTTTTGTTACCTCTAGGTTGGACTATTGTAATGCCTTACTGTCTGGATGTTCCAATAAGTGAATAAACAAGCTTCAGTTAGTTCAAAATGCAGCAGCAAGGAGTCCTTACTAGAACTAGAAAATACGACCACATCACCCCTGTTATATCCACACTGCATTGGCTCCCAATCAAATGTCATATTGTTTATAAAATACTACTATTGACCTTTTTTTTTTTAAAGATATTTTTTGGGCTTTTTTTCACCTTTATTGGATAGGACAGTGTAGAGACAGGAAATGAGTGGGAGAAAGAGACAGGGAGGGATCAGGAAATGACCTCAGGTCAGAATCAAACCTGGGTCCCCGGATTTATGGTATGGCGCCTTATCCACCTGAGTCACAAGTCTGGTTCCTCTCGAGGTTTCTTCCTCATGTCATCTGAGGGAGTTTTTCCTTGCCACTATCACCACAGGCTTGCTCACTGGGGATAGACTTGGAATAAAATTAGCTCATATTTAAAGTCACTAAAAGTCTGTAAAGCTGCTTTGCAAAAATGTCTATTGTTAAAAGCTCTATAAACTTGACTATACACTACAGCTATAACTGTACATGCAGTTGGTACTAAAAACTTGTAAATACAACTAGTTTTTACTAGTTTACTGTACAACTATAGTAAAATGGTTGGAGTGTATGGGCTGTCAAGGAGGGTTGGTGCCCTCTGTAGGGGGGCTTGCCATGACTTTTTCAAGACAGCTCATCCTGCATTGGTTCCCACTTGGCACTCAACTCCCACCTGTGGCTCCACAAAGCTGTAGCATTCGCAGCGGCCACACCCCAATAACCACTTTGGCAGGCAGGCTGAACCAGGTGAGGGGAGCCGGTCGGGTCTCAAACCCTCCAGTGAGTTTAACAGGGTATGCCTACCCAAGCATGTGAAGACTAGAGTTGGCGGAGTGAGCGGATGAGGTCACCTTTGTCCCAACGGTCATGAAGGCGTCGATAGCAAGCGCCATGGAGCACCAAGAGCACAGCAAGGTACTAGAGATTTCGTGTTCATCCACTGCAGCTGATGAAGTCCCTGGTCATGACGGTTTCTCCGTACCACCGGATCCTGGCTTCTGAGGCCAAGAGAGTGGGATCGCCCCTGTGCATCAACTTTCCCACTTTAAACTCCTCCTGCACAGGTGTTTCCTCTTAATTCCAACCCTCCCCCCCCCGCCATAAAGTCCTGCGGCAATGGGGAACGGGTGAAGCAACAGGTGGAGGTGACCACTGGCAGCTGTAGTTCGGACCCTGCACATAGGCGGCCTGGCGGCAAGGGTCGTTCTCCTTCTGACAACAGTGGAGTTTGGCGTTTCCCCAGGCAACTGAGCAGCCTCTTCAGGAAAGCTCTGCTCACCCTCATGTGAGGGAGGGGACTAGAAAAGGTGTCCCAACCAAATGCTTGTCCCATCCAACTGGCCAGCAAACCGTGGCTGGCAGTTCTACCCCTCAAGTGGTCGAAGCCAAAGAATGAAGAAACTGATTCTCGGTGCATGGAATGTACACACTCTCATGGATAGAAAGGTCTCTTCAAGGCTCAAGAGAAGAACAGCCCTCATTGAAAGGGAACTGGCCTGCTACCACATTGACATCGTGGCCCTCAGTGAAATCAGACTTGCCGAAGAAGGATCTGTTGCTGAACTAAAAGGTGGCTACACCTTCTTCTGGAAAGGCAAGGCCAAAGATGAAGAAAGAATTCATGGAGTAGAATTGGCCATCAAAACATCACTCCTCAAGCAATTACCTGACCTGCCAACATCAGTGAATGAATGTCTGATGAAACTTCATTTCCCCCTCAACCGTACCCGGCACGTTACCATCATCAGCGCATATACCCCCACTCTTACCAGCAGCAATGAAGTGAAGGAAGCCTTCTATGAAGACCTCAGTGCCCTTGTGAAGGACACCCCTTCCAGTGACAAACTCATTCTGTTAGGCGACTTCAATGCCAGAGTCGGAGCAGACTACAGAAATTGGAAAGGCATGCTCAGACCACATGGCACAGGAAAACTAAACTCCAACAGTCTGATGCTCCTTCGTCTTCATGCAGAGTACCACCTGACCATCACAAACACACTGTTCCGGCAAGCAGACAAACACAAGACAACATGGATGCACCCAACATCCAAGCAATGGCATCTGATAGACTTTGCCATCTGCTGCCAGAGAGACATCCGTGATGTCAGGATAACCAAGGCCATGTGCAGAGCTGAGTGCTGGATGGACCATCATCTAGTCAGGTCCATCCTGTCCCTACATATCGCCTCGACACACCGCAAGACGCCAAAAGTCATTAGGCCAGTGTTCAACGTCACCAAGCTCGAACAACCATGGCGACACAGCGAGTTTACGGATGACCTAGATGACCGACTGACTGCCCATGGACCTTTGACCGGCTGCCCAACACAAAAGTGGGAGCAGTTCAGATCACTGGTGACAGAGTCAGCAAAGACCACCATCGGCCCCAGGAAACGAGTGCACCAGGACTGGTTCGATAAGAACAATGAAGACATCAGAAAACTCTTAGCTGACAAGCAGAAGGCCTTCCTTGAGTGGCAGAACAACACCTCCTCCATCTCGAAGCATGATCGCTTCAAACACCTCCAGAAGCAGGCCCAAGCAGCACTGCGTAAAATGCAGGATGAGTGGTGGGAGAAGAAGGCAGATGAAGTCCAAAGCTACGCTGACATGCAGAACTCCAAATGTTCTTCAGCGCCATCAAGGAAGTCTACAGACCTGTACCACCCCACTCCTGTCGGCAGACAGCTCAACCTTGCTGAAGGAAAAGAGCAACATCAACTTGCGATGGAGAGAGCATTTCAGTAACCTGCTCAACAGGCCTTCCATTGTAGACCCCTCTGCCCTTGGCCTGATCCCACGAAAACCCACTGTCTATGACCTCCCCTCTACAATGGATGAAGTCTTGAAGGCAATCGGACAGACCAGCTCAGGGAAAGCACCCGGAATGGATGGAATCCCAGCAGAGATCTTCAAATTTGCTGGTCCCGTGGCCCTAGAAGCCTTCCACTCACTCCTCACCAGCATCTGGGAAGAAGAAGACCTGCCCAAAGACTTTAGGGATGCCACGGTCATCTCCCTGTTTAAGAATAAGGGCAGCAAGACTGATTGCGGCAACTACCAGGGAATCTCCCTCCTCTCCATTGCTGGGAAGGTCCTGGTTCAGGTCATCCTCAACCGCCTGATCACCAACATCTCAGAAAGAAACCTGCCTGAGACGCAGTGTGGATTCCGCCCAAACTGCAGCACCATAGACATGATATTCACCATCTGCCAGGTTCAGGAGAAATGCCTCAAGCAGAATATGGACCTGTATGCAGTCTTTATAGACCTGACAAAGGCCTTCGACACGGTGGTCAGGGAGGCTCTCTGGATCATTCTGTCCAACTCAGATGCCCGGATAAGTTTCTGAACTTCATACGCCAGTTCCATGATGACATGACCAAGCAGGTTCTCTCAGGCGGAGAGGTATCGGAGCTGTTCGACATTAGCAATGGTGTCAAGCAGGGGTGCGTGCTAGCCACAGTCCTCTTCAAGCGGTTTTTCACCTGCATACTCAGCCATGCCGTCAGGAACCTGGACCTCGGGGTGTACCTGCAATACAGGTTTGACAGATCCATGTTTGACCTCCACTGACTGAGCGTTAAGACCAAGACTGTAAAGAAGATTGTCCTGGAAGCTCTGTTTGCTGATGACTGTGCCCTCATGGCCCACAAGCAGTCTGACCTCCAGCTCATCGTAAACAAGTTCGCAGAAGCCTCCCGTCTCTTTGGTCTCACCATCAGCCTCGGCAAGATGGAGGTCCTGTTCCAACCAGTGCCTGCCTCCACCTCCCACCTCCCTTCCATCTCCATCGAAGGAACCCAACTGAAGACGGTGGATGAGTTCAAGTATCTCAGCAGCACCATCCTCAATGACGGCAGCCTGGATAAAGAGATCAGTGTCAGGATCTGCAAAGCCAGTCAAGCACTTGGTCGCCTCCATGCATGCATCCTGAACCAGCACAGCATCAAGCTCTCCACCAAGCTCAAGGTAGGGCCGTGGTCCTCACCAGCCTCCTCTACGGATGTGAGTCATGGACCCTGTACAGACGACACCTTAAGCAGCTAGAGCATTTCCACATGCACAGCCTCAGGTCCATTCTGAACATTCCCTGCCAGGACCGGATTACAAACCTTGACGTCCTTGACTGAGCCAAGTCCACCAGCATCAAAGCCATGATCTTGAAAAACCAACTCCGATGGGTAGGACATGTTGTTCAAATGGAAGATCATTGGCCACCCAAACAGCTGCTGTTCGGAGAACTGTGCTCAGGCAAGTGAAACCAAGGCAGGCCATGAAAATGCTACAAAGACTGTGTAAAGGCCAACCTTGCACATGCTGGAATCACCCCAAAACAGCTAGAACAACAAGCGCTAGACAGATCAAACTGGCACACACTAACATGGCAAGCCCAGCTCAACTTTGAAGAAAAAAGATGGGAAGACATCACCGACGCGAGAACAAGAAGAAAGATGGCCTTGATTGCGGAGCCAAACGACCCTGGACAGTTCCCCTGCCCTCACTATCCCCGCACCTGCCGCTTGAGGATTGGGCTGCTGAGCCACCTCCGAGCCCACAGCAGAAGTAGTCAACCATTAGAGGACAATGTCATCATCGAGACCGACGGACAACCAAGAAAAAGAAAGAAAGAAAGAAAGAAAGAAAGAAAGAAAGAAAGAAAGAAAGAAAGAAAGAAAGCACAACTTTATTCATCACACACTTGTGAAATTTACTCTCTGCATTTAACTCATCTGAAGCAGTGAACACACACGCGAGCAATGAGCACAAACACATACCCAGAGCAGTGGGCAGCCATGCTAACAGCACCTGGGGAGCAGTTGGGAGTTAGGTGCCTCACTCAAGGCCACCTCAGCCCAAGGCCATCCCATATTAACCTAACCGCATGTCTTTGAACTGTGGGGGAAACCGGAACACCAGGAGGAAACCCACACAGACACGGGGAGAACATGCAAACTCCACACAGAAAGGCCCCTGCCGGCCGCGAACCAAGAACCTTCTTGCTGTGAGGCGACTGTGCTAACCACTTACACCACCATGCCGCCCAGAAGAGATAGTAAAATGGTGTAAAGTATCAGATATGCACAAAAACAGGCTAAAATATCAAATATCCATGTTATTACTGATCATCATACACATGATATCTTAAGCATGTGTGGGGTGTTTTTTTTTTTCTCTTAACAATTGCTTTTCTACATGCCTCATGCCTCTGGGAAGGCAGCTAAAAGTTTGATGAGGAACAAAGTGTGAATTTACAAAAAAGGGTGAGTGCAAAACAAAAGAGGGAATTATTTTTTTTTTAAATGACAGTTGCTTGCAGCAGGCTATAATAGTTGCATGTACAATTAATGTAAATTATTTATTTAATATCCTATTTAATTATGCCACTAAAAATAACAGTAAATAACATTTTGGGGGAATTTGCACATTTTAAATAAAGCCATTAAGCTCTGCCCACTTTTTCCTTCCCCCTCCCCCACAATTTTTCTAAACTGTACATGCAATTGGATGGTTTCATAGTGAGCATAATCCACATAATTTGCAATCCCACCAACATAACGTTCATAATGTTTTGTTTGCCTAGCCTTGGGAGCTGCAATGCAACAACCTTTTGGAATACGAGATGCTTTATCTTTGTCCTAATTTACATAAAATCCTGTATTTGTAATATAGGGTTCCCTTTTTTCCCTTCAAAATCATAACCTGATTTTTAATGTTTTAAAGGCAAATCTTAACCCTAACAAATTCAAATAAAAAGAGACATTAAAAATTTAAATGCATTATGTTTACTACAAAAATATCTTCTGGGTAGTGCAACAGAAAAGCAATTGCCCTGTGGTTCGAAGATTAAGTTAAAATACAAGTTCAGATCTCTGGCTGAGGGCCAAGAGAGCAAAATTGTCTGTGCTTTTTAGGTGGGAGGGGCATTCCTCTCTCTCCCCCTGTCAATCACAGCAAACTTAGACAACTGGAGGCTTCAGTGAGCTCATGTATGTGGAGGATTGTAGATCGTATTTTGCACTTTTTGAAAAAAGTATTTTTCAAATTACTTTTTTCAAAAATCCAAAATAGCAAAAGGCACTAGTTCACATGTTGCTTGATATGTATACAAAGTTTCATGAAGATATCTTCAGTAGTTTTAAAGATGTGGCCTGGAAACAAAAATGTGACTGGGCGGATGGATGGAACCCATTTCTATATACCTGCCAAACTTTGTTTGGGCGGGGATAATATTTAAAAGTCAAAACAATGATGCCTTTTCTGTTATCAGTTAAAATTGTCATCTTATAAACATAATATTGTTGCACTTACACATGAATGAAATATTGAAGTGTTTTGAAACTAAATGACAAACGAGTCCAAGCCGCCAGTGTATTTCACTGTACAGAATTGGCTTATTAACAGGCAAAAAAAAATTTGAAAATAAGTGGCCAGAGTTTAGTGTGTGTGTGTGTGTGGGGGGGGGGGGGGGGGGGGGGTTTCACCAGTTAGTCCACATTTCTTTGTCAAGACGAGTCAAACTGGTCTGGTTTTGGTTTTTGTGTACCAAGTAAATGCAACGGCTTGTTTGTGAACAGATGAATGTAAATGACAGTGAGTATCTTAAAGCTTTAATATTGTGAATAATTTGAATCTAAAATCAGCATTATAACTATCATGTATGATTGTATGATTACTTAGTTACTGTACTGCAAGTCTGTGAATTAGTTGCATTTGACCTTTTACTCTCTACTTTTTGAAGGAATATTTTTTTCTTTTTAGACTCAGACAACTTCAATGAGTTGATCTAAATTCCTAACAAATCTAAACTATAGCAAATGTGACTGGGAATGATGCCTAATAATGATACCTTTCACTGTCATCTATTTTCTGCTATGTTCACTTTGCATTTATCAAGGCAGCTACTTACTAGCAGTTAATTATTTCTCATCATATAATCAAACGTTTGTGAGATGAGGAATAAAGCTGATGTTTGTTAGCTTTAGCGTGTGGTTTCTCACATTGCATGGTTCCTTGTTTATAGAGGCACAAATTTACCATCAGGAACTAAAATCAATGTGTGATTTATGGCAGACAACTTTTTCTTTTGTGGATCTTGTTTTGTACCTTAACTTTCATACTTGTAGTAGATTTAACAATTTATAATGTTTCTATATTCTACATTACCATTAGTGAAAAATTTGAAGCTATATTGTAAATTTTACCTGAGGAATTTTGGTACTTTTACAAACTCTGGTAATAATACATATTTAGACTTAACACATCATATGTACAACCCCGATTCCAAAAAAGTTGGGACAAAGTACAAATTGTAAATAAAAACGGAATGTAATGATGTGGAAGTTTCAAAATTCCATATTTTATTCAGAATAGAACATAGATGACATATCAAATGTTTAAACTGAGAAAATTTATCATTTAAAGAGAAAAATTAGGTGATTTTAAATTTCACGACAACAACACATCTCAAAAAAGTTGGGACAAGGCCATGTTTACCACTGTGAGACATCCCCTTTTCTCTTTACAACAGTCTGTAAACATCTGGGGACTGAGGAGACAAGTTGCTCAAGTTTAGGGATAGGAATGTTAACCCATTCTTGTCTAATGTAGGATTCTAGTTGCTCAACTGTCTTAGGTCTTTTTTGTCGTATCTTCCATTTTATGATGCACCAAATGTTTTCTATGGGTGAAAGATCTGGACTGCAGGCTGGCCAGTTCAGTACCGGGACCCTTCTTCTACGCAGCCATGATGCTGTAATTGATGCAGTATGTGGTTTGGCATTGTCATGTTGGAAAATGCAAGGTCTTCCCTGAAAGAGGCGTCGTCCGGATGGGAGCATATGTTGCTCTAGAACCTGGATATACCTTTCAGCATTGATGGTGTCTTTCCAGATGTGTAAGCTGCCCATGCCACACGCACTAATGCAACCCCATACCATCAGAGATGCAGGCTTCTGAACTGAGCACTGATAACTTGGGTCGTCCTTCTCCTCTTTAGTCTGAATGACACGGCGTCCCTGATTTCCATAAAGAACTTCAAATTTTGATTCGTCTGACCACAGAACAGTTTTCCATTTTGCCACAGTCCATTTTAAATGAGCTTTGGCCCAGAGAAGACGTCTGCGCTTCTGGATCATGTTTAGATACGGCTTCTTCTTTGAACTATACAGTTTTAGCTGGCAACGGCGGATGGCACGGTGAATTGTGTTCACAGATAATGTTCTCTGGAAATATTCCTGAGCCCATTTTGTGATTTCCAATACAGAAGCATGCCTGTATGTGATGCAGTGCCGTCTAAGGGCCCAAAGATCACGGGCACCCAGTATGGTTTTCCGGCCTTGACCCTTACGCACAGAGATTCTTCCAGATTCTCTGAATCTTTTGATGATATTATGCACTGTAGATGATGATATGTTCAAACTCTTTGCAATTTTACAGTGTCAAACTCCTTTCTGATATTGCTCCACTATTTGTTGGCACAGAATTAGGGGGATTGGTGATCCTCTTCCCATCTTTACTTCTGAGAGCCGCTGCCAGTTTAAGATGCTCTTTTTATACCCAGTCATGTTAATGACCTATTGCCAATTGACCTAATGAGTTGCAATTTGGTCCTCCAGCTGTTCCTTTTTTGTACCTTTAACTTTTCCAGCCTCTTATTGCCCCAGCCTTTTATTGCCCCAGCCTCTTATTGCCCCGTCCCAACTTTTTTGAGATGTGTTGCTGTCATGAAATTTCAAATGAGCCAATATTTGGCATGAAATTTCAAAATGTCTCACTTTCGACATTTGATATGTTGTCTATGTTCTATTATGAATACAATATCAGTTTTTGAGATTTGTAAATTATTGCATTCCATTTTTATTTACAATTTGTACTTTGTCCCAACTTTTTTGGAATCGGGGTTGTATATGCTGTTATGAATAGTGCGAGTATATGTGTATGTAAATGATTAGTATGTTATATATATTTGTGTAAGTCTGTGAAAATGTGTATGACACCATTATTTGTAACACTATTGAGCTTAGAATGCATTGCTCTTTTCAGACATTCAAAACATTTTTAGACATGAGTGCATCATATGGCTGCAGATCTGTCAGCTGCGCCTTCATACTGTGAATTTCCTGTTCTGCTACATGCCAAAGGTGCTCAGTTGAATTTAGAACCAGTGACTGGAAAGGTCAGTCCAAGAGACAAGTATCTGCACGATTTTATGCATTGTGCTACTGTCATGTGATTTTGCTGTCATGTGTCTTATTGCATAATTGCTTGGATGTACAGGTGTTCTTAATAAAGTGACCAGTGGGTATAACTATCCTTGTTAACAAAGGATTGTTGTGTGTTTATTTTCTGAATTAATGAGTAAGATTTTTTTTTTTCTAATTTTTCTTCTTCTTCTTCTCTCTCTCTCTCTCTCTCTCTCTCTGTGTGTGTGTGTGTGTGTGTGTGTGTGTGTGTGTGTGTGTGTGTGTGTGTACATGTGTGGCTATAGAGGAAAAGACATGGACTCCAAAATTAGTGTTTCTGGGGAACAGGACAAAGAGAGAGACAAAAGGTGAAAGAATAAGTTGGCTCTGTGAAGCATATTGTATGTACTCTCACATGAATCAACGCTAATTAGATTAGACTCATGTTAGCATACATGTATAGTTCAAGCACTTTGTCATTGTATAACACAACACATTTACTTTGTGACAACCCCAAAGGTGCATTTAAGAAATGAAAGTGACAATTTAAAAGCAAAGTTCAAATAGTTAATACAATAAATAATACAAATAAGAGCTAAAAACAGAATAATCATAAAAAATATACTCAAAATATTAGCAAATATGCCATATACAGTGTTAAGTGTTTAATAATCTGTCCTGGTTACTTATTGCACTGGTATACAGCAGCATAGATTATTGTTGCACATATTCATAAACAGTGTATTTCACATTATCAGCATAGCTTGTGCATGTTCAGTGAGAGATTATCTCAGACTAAGGAGATTCAGAGTTCAGCAGGTTTATGGCCGTTGGGGGGAAAAAAGCTATTTTTTTTAGTCTGTTTGTGTGAGTATGGATTGATCTGAAGTGCCTGCCTAATGGGAGGAGCTTAAAAAAAGTTATGTCCAGGATGAATGATCATTGACTTCTAAACGAAGTAGATCAGTGTCCTGAGAACTGGGTTTGGCTCAAGAGGTTTAATACTGGCTGATAAGTCATAAAACACTTGGGAGCATACTGTTAATTATTGATACTGGGGTGATGTGATATGGCATGAGGTGCAGCTATTGTTACCCAAAGTGGGTAATTATAACAACTTGTCCTGAAGGTTTTTTTTTATTCTTGTTATACTATAGTGATGTTAACTTTTACCATTTTAACTTGATTATAAAATTACACATTGTACTTTTTATTTTTTTAACAACCATTTCAATTGGAGAGTTTAGAGAAACGACTTGCTGAGAGGTGAAATTATAATATAATGGAAAATACTGACATTTGCAATGGTCATGTTTGCATTAGTCTGATCCAGGTTGAGAGATCAGACTCACCTGAACCTAGTCATGTGTCTATGAAGAGTAGCAGGTCAATGAACCCTCCATGAAACATCAGAGACAGTTCTACTGATCTGAGGTAAGGAAAGTGTGAAGGTGCTTTCAGAACAAGATCTTTATCCCACCCTTTTAATCTAACAATTTAGGTCTGTTTATAGTAAAATATATATTTTATATAAGTTAGAATTATGACACAACATACATTTATTTATTGAATATTTAAGATAGAATCTGCTTTTAATTAGGAAGCCCAATTTAAACTTCCCTCACTGTTTCCTAAATTTTGGCTCAAACAGTGCATTTCCTAGTCTGATGGAGGGTAAGAGATCAGACTCGCCTGAACCCAGCCATGTATCTATGAAGAGTAGCAGGTCAATGAACCCTCCATGGAACATCAGAGACAGTTCTACTGATCTGAGGTAAGGAAGGTGTGAAGGTGCTTTCAGAACAAGATGTTTATCCCACCCTTTTAATCTATAATTTAGGTCTGTTTATAGTAAAATATATTTTATATATGCTAGAATTATGACACAACATACATTTATTTATTGAATATTTAAGATAGAATCTGCTTTGAATTAGGAAGCCCAATTTAAACTTCCCTGACTGTTTCCTAAATTTTGGCTCGAACAGTGTGTTTCCTAGTCTGATGGAGGGTAAGAGATCAGACTCACCTGAACCTAGCCATGTATCTATGAAGAGTAGTGGGTCAATGAACCCTCCATGGAACATCGGAGACAGTTCTACTGATCTGAGGTAAGGAAGGTGTGAAGGTGCTTTCAGAACAAGATGTTTATCCCACCCTTTTAATCTAACAATTTAGGTCTGTTTATAGTAAAATATATATTTTATATATGTTAGAATTATGACACAACATACATTTATTTATTGAATATTTAAGATAGAATCTGCTTTTAATTAGGAAGCCCAATTTAAACTTCCCTCACTGTTTCCTAAATTTTGGCTCAAACAGTGCATTTCCTAGTCTGATGGAGGGTAAGAGATCAGACTCGCCTGAACCCAGCCATGTATCTATGAAGAGTAGCAGGTCAATGAACCCTCCATGGAACATCGGAGACAGTTCTACTGATCTGAGGTAAGGAAGGTGTGAAGGTGCTTTCAGAACAATATGTTTATCCCACCCTTTTAATCTATAATTTAGGTCTGTTTATAGTAAAATATATTTTATATATGCTAGAATTATGACACAACATACATTTATTTATTGAATATTTAAGATAGAATCTGCTTTGAATTAGGAAGCCCAATTTAAACTTCCCTGACTGTTTCCTAAATTTTGGCTCGAACAGTGTGTTTCCTAGTCTGATGGAGGGTAAGAGATCAGACTCACCTGAACCTAGCCATGTATCTATGAAGAGTAGTGGGTCAATGAACCCTCCATGGAACACCAGAGTTATAAACAGAGAAAGTTCTACTGAACTGAGGTAAGGATAATGTAGACAGTGTGCTCTCTAATCTCAGAACAATTAAAAAAATGTTTTACTCTGTCCCTTTCTTATTTCTAAATAAAGGTATTTTATGGTAAAAATAAATTCTCATTCATCTCATCTCATTATCTCTAGCCGCTTTATCCTTCTACAGGGTCGCAGGCAAGCTGGAGCCTATCCCAGCTGACTATGGGCGAAAGGCGGGGTACACCCTGGACAAGTCGCCAGGTCATCACAGGGCTGACACATAGACACAGACAACCATTCACACTCACATTCACACCTACGGTCAATTTAGATTCACCAGTTAACCTAACCTGCATGTCTTTGGACTGTTGGGGAAACCGGAGCACCCGGAGGAAACCCACGCAGACACGGGGAGAACATGCAAACTCTGCACAGAAAGGCCCTCGCCGGCCACGGGGCTCGAACCCGGACCTTCTTGCTGTGAGGCGACAGCGCTAACCACTACACCACCGTGCCGCCCTGTAAAAATAAATTTCACCAACTAAATCTTTCAGACAGAATTACCTTGCAGGTTTTCACAACTCCACTGATTGGTTTGCTCTCACAATGCATGTCTTATTTGAGCAGAGGGTAAGAGACCAGAGTCTGACAGAAATAACTATATCCATCATGAATGACTTCAGAATACACACATAGGCTCAACAGAAAGCTGTTAGAGGGAATTATTTTACTCTGTGTCACTATTTCTCTCTGCTCATCATTCAACATTCCTGCAGCAATCTGATGTGCTCATGTAGCGAGCAGTCATGTCACAGGGCACTAACACATGTAAGAGACCAGAGTATATGCCAGCCTGGTAATTTCACCCAGGGAAATAATTACCTCAACCCAATCTCAATAACTCAAAAGACATTCAGGTTCCTTATACCAAGAAGTAGGATTGTGGTTCCATTCATTAATAATCTCTTATTGACAACAATACCAAAGATATATGAAAAAGAATTAAAAAGAAAAAGAGCGTAGAAATGGCTAACTAAGAGAAGGGAGGTATACACACACATCCACACACAACAATAGAGGGTCAAGACCAGTCAGTACAGATGAAGATGGCACACAGGAAAGATGTTACGAACACCAGAAGGAATCAGCCCACCCACCCCCACCTCACTTTAGGCTCTCAGCCTAAAAAAAAAAACCAAGGAAAGAAATACAGAAAATTAGTGGGGCCACACACTCAACCAATAAACAAAGCACATTAACTACCATTGACTAATTGCTAAACATTGGTTATCAGTAGTGGTTCAAGGCACTGCAGCTGCTAGAAGAGGAGTGACACCCAGAGGAGATGTTTGTGACTCTGAAGGAGGTGATCATGACCACAGCAGAGGAGGTTCTCAGTAGAAAACCAAGGATGCCCAACCAGCAGTGGATCTCTGAGGAGACTTTGCAACTGATAGAGAGGAGGAGGAAGCTCAAGGATGGGCAGGCCACCAAAGACAGGGAGGAGAGGTACAGAGAGGCTGACAGAGCGGTGCAGAGAAAGGTCAGAAGGGACAAGGAGAGGTGGCTGGAGGAGCAGTGTGCTGCAGTGGAGGTAGGGCTTAAGCACCACAACATGAGGAAGGCCTATGACCTCATCAAGACCTTGAGGAAGGGCTTCCGGCCACGAAAGAGGAACATCAAAGACCCGGAGGGCCATGTCCTGACAGATCTCCAGGACATCCTGAGGAGATGAAAGGACTATGGCGAGAGTCTCTATCACAACAACGATAACCTTGACATGGATGACATCCAAGAACATGAACAAGGTCCTGTCATCTTGGAATCAGAAGTACAGGAGGCCATCAGGAGACTACCCAATAACAAAGCCATGGGTATCAACAACCTTCCAGCAGAGCTACTCAAGACCGATAACCCGGAGATGACCAAGGTGCTCTGCAAGCTGTGCAACAAGATTATGGAGATGGGTGAGTGGCTGACAGACTGGCTTAGATCAGTGTTCATCCTGATTCCGAAGACCACGGGGGCCACGGAGTGTGCAGACCACCGCACCATCACCCTGATCAGTCATGCCAGCAAGATCCTCCTGCGAGTCCTGCTCCAGAGGACCCAGAAGACCGCCAAGGAGCAGTTTGCAGAGGTGCAAATGGGCTTTCGGAAGAAGGTTGGCAATAGGGACCAGATCTTCAATATCAGGATCATTATGGAGAAGGCAAGGGAATTCAACACCCAGCTGTACATGGCCTTCATCAATTACAAAAAGGCATTCAACTCAGTGCATCACTCCAAACTGTGGGACGTGCTGAGGAAGATGGGAGTCAGCGGCACAGTAATTAAACTACTGAGGAACCTGTACAGCGGGCAGCAGGGGGTGGTCAGAGTGGAAGACAACTTCACAGAGTGTTTCACCATCGGGAAGGGAGTACAACAGGGCTGCCTTTTGTTGCCCATATGCTTCAACTTCTACTCTGAGGAGGTGATGCGGCAGACAGCAGATGAACTCAACTGAGTTGGAATCACCATCAGTGGCCAGGAGCTGAACAACCTACGCTTTGCCAATGACATGCTGATAGCGACATCACCAGCACGATTACAGGCTCTGCTAGATGAAGTTGACAGAGTCTCCAGGGAGTACCAGCTGGAGATCAACACCAAGAAAACAAAGGTGATGGCAGCCACCAGGGACCCAGAACAACTTAACATTCACTGCTGAGGTGTCACATTGGACCAGGTGGAGAAGTTCAAGTACCTGGGTTCCGTCATTGAGCAGACAGCAGATTGCAGCCACGAGATCAGGGCTCAGCTTGGAGCAGCAAGATCCGCCATCCAGTCGCTCACCACTCTGTGGAGGGACTGCACTATTCAGAAGAACACCAAGCTGAAATGCCTGAGGATGCTGGTATGGCCTGTGGCATTGTACGGCTGTGAGACATGGACCCTGAGAGCTGCAGACATTAAGAGACTGATGGCATTTGAGATGGACCGCTACAGGCAGGCACTGAGGATCAGCTGGATCAACCACAGAACCAACGAGTCAGTCCTGGAAGAGATGGGCACAGAGCAGCATTATGTGGCAACCATCAAAAGGTGGAAGCTACAGTACTTCGGCCACGTCATCAGGGCACAGAACCTCTGCACCCACATCCTCGAGGGCAGAATCGACGGGAAGCGGCCGAGGGGACACAAAGACGCCGCTGGACGGACAACATCAGAGACTGGATGGGGAGACCAGTGGGGGGATGTACGACCGTCACCAGAGAGAGGAGACGGCGGAGAGCGGTGGTGCATGCTGTGTCCATGGTCCCCAACCCTCAACAATGAGGATGGGACTAGACAGACAGACAGGTTATCAGTAGCTGTAAAAAAAAAAAAAGCGCCTCCTCCCAGTGGTGTAACACAAAAAGAGAAAGGGAAAAAAAAGAAAAACAAATGACAAATACAAGGAAAACATTACAGAATAGCAATTGTGTGTGATGGCCACACATGTAATTTGCAAATTAAGAACTAAATAAACAAACTAAACCTTCCTCATAACACATATTCACATACACGACTAACAATAGTTGAAAAAAAGAACCAACAACAGTTATGCTAGTGGTGGCCACTAACCACTACCAATGGCAGTTGTCACAGCCCAAAGGTTGCAGGTGCAGATTAGGACCCAATAAGCAGCTATGGAAATCACAGGGAAAAAGACAGAGATGTACCTTGTCGAAGTGAAGCAAAGACTCAGCAAGGAAGAGCACTGGCTGAAAATAATAAGGAAACAGTGAATATCCTCCAGGGTGCGAATCTAAGAATGACAGGCAAAAATAGAGTCCAATATCCAAAGTGAGTAATCCAAGGTATAATCCAAAAATTACAGGCTCATAATTTAAAAACAGAGTTCAAGAGTCAAAAAGCCAGAGAAGTGCAACAAAGAAAAAACATGAACTAGAATAGATGTGATAAGGATTATATTTCCACGATGTGTTATTTTCCACACCATGTTGGAAGATCCAGGCTGGATCATGACAGTATCCCCTTATGAACACCTCTGGTTGTCCCAAATAGGGCTTCTGAATTCTTACAGCGGAAGTAAGACAAAGAGGCACATAGAGACACTTGGGTGGACCGTTACCTGGTCACAGATCACTGGATAGAGCATTCTGGACAGCAGTTTCTATATCAAGCTGGTTAGCAGGCACTAGACAGTGAGCAGGGAGAATGGATTCAACAGTGCCTTGCTGAGAGTCCAGAGAATCCTACCTGGACATCTGGCTTGGCATTCTTGGAGCCTGGTCTAAAAGAGAGCACAAAGTTAAAGCAGGAGAAGAACAATGACCATCTGGCTTGGTGTGAGTTAAGCTGTTTAGTAGACTTAATGTACTCAAGATTCTGATCTGTCCATATGATAAACAAGTCTCAGTCCCTTCCAACTAATGCTTCCACTCTTCCAGAGCTAGCTTGATTGCTAACAGTTCTCAATGTCCTATGCCACAGTTGCGCTTTGCATGAGTCAAGTGACAAGAACACACAGGGGTGCACCTTACTGTCTTTCGCTGATCTCTGAGACCCCCATGGCCCCAATGCCAATGTCCGAAGCATTGACTTCAAGGACAAACTGAGTGGCTGGTTCAAGAATAATGAGATCGGGTGCAGTGATGAACCTATTCTTTCGTGAAGTGAAGGCACTCTTGACACCATTAGTTCAAGAGAAGGGGTGCTTGGAGGACAGGAGCTCAGTCAAAGCAGTGGCAGTGGCACTATAGTTTCTAATAAGCCTCTGATAGAAGTTAGCAAACCCAAAGAAGTACTGCAATTCCTTACAGGAAGAGAGAATGGAGGGACACTCAGAGACCTTGTCAGGATCCATTTGGACCACCTCTGGTGATATCATTAAGCCCAAAAAAGAAATGGTGCATTTATGGAATTCCCATTTCTCTGCCTTGGCAAAAAAAAAAAAATTGGTTCTTCAGGAGCCATTGCAGGACCTATCTGATGTGGAATCAGTGAGTCTTGAACGTGGGAGAAAAGATCAGGATGTCGTCGAGATATATGAAGGCAAACTGGTTAATGAAATCTTGTAGGACATCATTGATCAGAGTTTGGAAGACTGAAGGGGTGTTAGTAAGCCCAAACAGAAGAACTAAATATTCATAGTCACCTATTGGGATATTAAATATGGTCTTCAACTCATCCCCTTCCTTTATTCACACCAGATGGTAGGAATTGTGGTGGTCCAATTTGAAGAAAAACTGAACCCCCTGTGGCAATTCAAAGGTTGTGGATGTAAGTGGTAAAGGGTACCAGTTCTTGACCATGATTTTGTTTAATCCCTGATAGTCAATGCAGGGCCTGAGAGACTTGTCTTTCTTTTTCAAAAAAAAAACCTTGCTCCTGCTGGGGACAATAACAGACAGATAATGCCAGGCACTAATGACTGAGAGATGTATTTGTCCATAGCGCCTCTCTCTCATGAGGGGAAAAGGAACAGATACGTTGCTTGGGAGGTGTGGTCCTAGGTAACAGTTCTATAGCACAATTGTACATCCACTGGGGAGGAAGAGAGGTGGCATGAGCCTTACTGAACATCAAACAAAGGTCCAGACATTCGGGAGGAACATTAGAATAATCCATGGTTTCATCAGGACTGGCAACTAGAGAGGCCAGAGGAGTCTGAGCTATTGACAAGCAAGTAGCCAGGCAGTGAGTACTCCAGAAGAGCATGGTCCCATCACTCCAGTTGATGTGGGGGTTGTGTAAGCATAACCATGGGAGGCCAAGCACAATAGGCTGATGAGAATCATTCATGGCGAAGAAAGAAATGTATTTGATGTGGTTCCCTGAAATCTTCAAATTTACTGGGTCAGTGTCATGAGAGATGGGACTAAATTCAGCCCTGTAAGAGACCCTACGTGTGGGTGGAGCACAGAGGACGGCAGGACAGAGATCAGGTTTTATAAATTGGCTTTATTGCCACACTTTTCAGTCTAACAATAATTTGCACAGACACACACAACCAGCGTCTGGTTCAGGGTTGAGCTCCTTCTGCTCTCGCTCTCCCTCCTGATATAGGGCGCAGTCACTGGGAAGACACACAAACAGGTTAATTGCTCTCAGGTGACGTGATTCTGCCACTTACCTTCCCTGACTCCGCCCTCCTGTCACAGACCGGCGCTTGACCACGCCCCCGCTGCCACATACCCCCACCGCCCGACTCAGGCTGGGCGGCCGTCCGGCCTGCAGCCGACTCCTCCCCCCCTTGACGGGAGAGGAAGTCCGCCACGACCATCTGCGCCCCCGGCCTGTGGACCACCTTGAAATTAAAGGGTTGGAGCGCCAGATACCAACGGGTGATCCGCGCGTTGGCATCTTTCATGCGGTGGAGCCACTGGAGGGGCGCGTGGTCCGAACAGAGGGTGAAAGGGCACCCCAGCAGGTAGTACCGGAGGGTGAGAACCGCCCACTTGATGGCCAGACACTCTTTCTCTATGGTGCTGTAGCGCCCCTCACGCACTGACAGCTTCCTGCTGATATACAGGACAGGGCGGTCCTCCCCCTCCACCTCCTGGGACAAAACCGCCCCCAGCCCTCTGTCTGACGCATCGGTCTGCAACATAAAAGGGAGAGAAAAGTCAGGGGAGTGTAGAAGTGGCCCCCCACACAGTGCAGCCTTTACCTCTGAGAAAGCCCGCTGGCACTGCTCCGTCCACTGGACCGGATCTGGTGCCCCCTTTTTAGTGAGATCAGTCAGCGGGCTGGTGACGTCCGAATAATTAGGTATAAACCTGCGATAATAGCCAGCCAGCCCCAGGAACTGTCTCACCCCCTTTTTGGTCTTGGGCCTCGGGCAGGCCGCAATTGCCGCCGTCTTATTAATTTGGGGACGCACCTGCCCGTTGCCCAAGTGGAAGCCCAGATACCGTACTTCCACCCGCCCAATCGCACACTTCTTTGGGTTGGCTGTGAGCCCCGCTCGCCTCAGTGACCTAAGGACGGCCCTCAGATGTTCGAGGTGCCGCTGCCAGTCATTGCTATAGATGATTATGTCATCTAAATATGCTGCCGCATACGTGGCGTGAGGGCGGAGGACTCTGTCCATCAGCCGCTGAAACGTCACGGGCGCCCCAAACAGCCCAAACGGAAGGGTGACGAATTGGTGTAAACCAAACGGTGTGGAAAAGGCCGTTTTTTCTCGGGATAGTGGAGTCAAGGGGATCTGCCAATATCCCTTCGTCAAATCCAGTGTCGAATAAAAGCGAGCAGTGCCGAGTCGATCGAGCAACTCATCAATACGAGGCATTGGGTATGCGTCGAATTTAGACACCGCGTTGACTTTTCTATAGTCCACACAGAACCGGACCGACCCGTCGGCCTTGGGTACCAAGACCACCGGGCTGCTCCAGTCACTGTAGGACTCCTCGACGATGCCCATTTTGAGCATGGTCTGAAGTTCTTCCCGAACCACCTTTTTTTTGTGTTCGGGTAGCCTGTAAGGGCGGCTACGCACTACCACCCCCGGGGGCGTCTCTATGTGGTGCTCTATGAGGTTAGTGCGACTGGGCAGGGGCGAGAACACATCCGAAAACTCGGTCTGCAACTGGGCGACCTCCGTGAGTTGGGTCGGGGAGAGGTGGTCTCCACAGGGGACCAGAGAGGTACATGATGCCAATGTCCCTTTTTGAACCTCCGGCCCCAGCTCCGCCTTCTCTGGAACTACCAACACCAACGCCACAGGGACCTCCTCGTTCCAGAGTTTACGCAGGTTGAGGTGATAAATCTGTAGTGCCCCACCCCTGTCCGTTCGCCTCACCTCATAGTCGACGTCCCCGACTCGCCGTGTGATGTCAAAGGGTCCTTGCCACTTGGCGATCAATTTGGAGCTCGACGTGGGCAACAGTACGAGTACCTTATCTCCCGGAATGAACTCTCTAAGGCGCGTACCCTTGTTGTACAGGCGGGCTTGCCGTTCCTGGGCCTGCCGCAAATTCTCCTGAGTTAGGTGGGTGAGCGTGTGGAGTTTTGCACGCAGGTCCATAACGTACTGAATTTCGTTCTTACTTTGTGAAGGTCCCTCCTCCCAATTTTCCCGCAGCACGTCCAGGATGCCGCGCGGCTTACGCCCATATAATAATTCAAACGGGGAGAACCCCGTGGAGGCTTGGGGGACCTCTCGCACTGAGAACAGCAAGGGCTCGAGCCACTTATCCCAGTTACATGCGTCCTCACTTACGAATTTTTTAATAATATTTTTGAGGGTGCGGTTGAATCGTTCCACTAAACCGTCCGTTTGTGGGTGATACACGCTGGTGCGGATCGGCTTAATCCCCAGTAACCCATACAGTTCGTGCAGTGTTCGTGACATAAACGTAGTGCCTTGATCAGTCAGAATCTCTTTCGGGATTCCAACTCGGGAGATGACGCAGAAGAGTGCCTCGGCAATACTGCGTGCTGAGATATTGCGCAGAGGCACTGCTTCCGGGTATCGCGTTGCATAGTCCACCAGAACTAATATAAAGCGGTACCCTCGTGCTGACCGATCTAATGGCCCGACGAGATCCATCCCAATTCTCTCAAACGGGGTCTCGATTAACGGTAGAGGGCGCAAAGGCGCTTTTGGAATGGCCGCTGGGTTTACTAACTGGCATTCGCGGCATGCCGTACACCACCTAAGGACATCGCCGCGAATCCCCGGCCAATAGAAACGGGCCATTATTCGGGCTAGTGTTTTATCCTGCCCCAAGTGTCCGGCCATGGGATTAAAGTGAGCCGCCTGGAATACCAATTCCCGGCGGCTCTTCGGAATTAAAAGCTGCGTGACGCGCTCTTTAGTTTGAGTGTCCTGCGTCACTCGGTATAATCTATCCTTCATAATCACGAAGTAGGGGAAGGACGCAGTGGCGTTCGGCTGGAGCGTTTGACCATCGATTACTCTCACTTGGTCAAACGCATGCCGCAGAGTCTCGTCTCGCGACTGCTCTAATGGGAAATCCGCGAGGGATTCCCCAATAGAGAGAGGAGGACCCGGCGGCTCCTCACTCTGACGCGGAGATGACGTAGACGGCTCTGTGACAGCTGCTCCCGCCAAAGTGACACCGGGACCTCCCCCTGTCAAATGGCAGGACCCACTCTTGACTAGGCGTGTCATTAAACCCCGAAATCCCGGCCAATCAGTCCCCAAAATTAGAGAGTGGGTAAGGCGAGGATTAACCGCCGCCTTCACTATAAATTTTTCCCCTCTGAAAATAATGTGGACCGACACCAAAGGGTAGCTGTGAACATCCCCGTGCACACATAACACCTTCACCCCTTGTGCTCCCCCCAATGCCTCGTTTTGAACCAGGCTTTGGCGAATTGAGGTCTGATTACAACCAGAATCCACCAACGCCTGATATGTAGCCCCTTGGATACTCACCGGTATGCGATACGCTCCGGCCCGATCGAGGGCGGCCTCTGGCGCGTCGGGGATCCGAACCACCGCGCCCACTTCCATTGCCGTGCACTGCTGTTGAAGGTGGCCCGGCTCCCCGCAGCGCCAGCAAACCGGCCCGGGCTTTCCCTCTGCACCAGTGATCTGGGGCTCACTCACCTGAGGTGGGGGAGAGACAGACACAGAAGGGAGAAACGGGAGGGCACCGCGGGTGCGGCGGGCCGGCTGGGGGGGTGCCGGCCCCCGCCTCCGCGGAGGGGGAATGGGGCGAGGACAGGACACAGGAGGAGGGGGAGAGAGAGAGAGAGAAGAGGAGAGAAGAGAAGATGCCATCTGCTGTCCTGCCGCCGGGACAGCCGCCAGATGATCCTCCGCCAGCTCGACTGCCTGATCCAGCGACGCCGGGCGGTGGCACTGGACCCACTCCGCGGTTCCGGCTGGTAAGCGGGCGATGAACTGTTCCAGTACCACCTGGTCGACGATTCCCTCGGCGTCGCAATCGTTGGCCCTCAGCCACCGCCAGCAGGCGTCCCGGAGCTGCTGGCCGAACGTGAACGGCCAGCCGACTTCCTCCAGTCGCAGCGTGCGGAAGCGCTGGCGCTGTTGCTCCGGTGTGCACCCCACGCGCTGGAGGACGGCCCGGCGGAGGTCCGCGTAGGCCAGCCGGCGGTCGGCGGGGAGCTGTAGCGCGGCCAGCTGTGCCTCTCCCGTGAGCAGGGGGAGGAGGCGCGCCGCGCGCTGCTCCATCGGCCACCCCGAGGCTTCGGCGACCTGTTCAAACAACATGATGAACGCCTCGGGGTCGTCCTGAGGGCCCATCTTGGTGACAATGAGGGGAGACGGGCCCGCGGCCGGAGCGCTGGTGGACCCCGCCGACGCGAGGAGATGCCGGAACGCCTCGCGATCTTCCTGCTGGGCCAGCACCAGGGCTTCGAAGCGCTGCTCCTGCTCCTTTCGGAGCGTGACGAGTGCCTGGTGCTGGCTTTGCTGAGCCGTGGCGAGGGCGTGGACCAGATCGGCGAACGGGGAAGATTCCATGGGGCTGCTGGTTTGGTGCTCCACTGTCCCGGGTTTCGGCACCACTGTAAGAGACCCTACGTGTGGGTGGAGCACAGAGGACGGCAGGACAGAGATCAGGTTTTATAAATTGGCTTTATTGCCACACTTTTCAGTCTAACAATAATTTGCACAGACACACACAACCGGCATCTGGTTCAGGGTTGAGCTCCTTCTGCTCTCGCTCTCCCTCCTGATATAGGGCGCAGTCACTGGGAAGACACACAAACAGGTTAATTGCTCTCAGGTGACGTGATTCTGCCACTTACCTTCCCTGACTCCGCCCTCCTGTCACAGACCGGCGCTTGACCACGCCCCCACTGCCACAAGCCCCATTCAGGGCTCTGGTCACAAGGGGGCAATCTAATTCCAGCAAGGAGATGCCCAACTCCTCTGCCAGGGAAGCCTTAATAAAACTCTGGTCTGCCCTAGAGTCAATGAAGGCCTTGACAGATTGAATCTTATTCTGAAAAATGATATTGACAGGAAATGCTGATCTCTCAGCAGGGGAAGAACATGTAGAAACACCTACCTTTGTCCCTGCAGCTACTGATGGGCAGACCCTTTTAACAGGCAGTGGGAGATGAAATGCCCAGACTGTCCACAGTAAAAGCAGGAAATGGTCTCATGGTAGCACCTTCTTTCCTCTGGAGTTTCCTGTGTCCTGCCTAATTGCATGGGCTCTGGTTCAGCAGAGGTGGCACTATTCAGCGGAGGGGCGATGGGCCTAGGCTCAAACCTATGATGACTTCTCTGATTCTGCAGCTGTCAGCAAGCATCCACCCAACTGGCAAGGTCCACCAGGCCATCCAAAATTTCAGGAAGTTCATGAGGTACAATCTGGTCCAAAATAGCATGATTCAGTCCATGAAAGATGGTGTCGTATAAGGCACTGGCATTCCAATCCACTGCTGTGGCCAGAGTTCAAAACTCGATGGCATAGTTATGAACTGAGAAACCTCCTTGCTTTAGCCCCATTAGCTCTCTAGCCATTTCCCTGCCCTTGAGAGATCAGTCAAAAACCTTCTGCATTTCTTCTGAAAACTCCTTAAAACTCGAACAGCAGAGAGCCCTGGCATCCCAAACCGCTGTCTCCTACTCACTGGCCTTTCCCATTAAAAGTGTGACGATGTGTGTTACACAGGAGCTCTTTGAAGGGAAGGCAGATGCTTGAAGTTCCATAGCTAAGGAGCAATAAGAGATGAATGAATGACCGGTCCCGGGCACACCATCATATGGCTGTGGGACAGACAGACAAGGCTCTCAGAGAGGGGGCAATATAGTAGACACAGGTCAGCAAATAGGTGCTGACTCTGGTCGGCCAGCAATCAAAGCTTGAAGGCTCTCCATCTGGGAGGAGAGTGTGGCAGTTCGTAGGAGGATGAGGAGCACAGAAAGACGGCAGGCCAGAATAAAGTTCAATAATTTGTTTATTTTGCTCTTTTCAGATGCAAAATTCACTCTCTTCCATGTGCACGCACACACACAAGTCGTCTGGTTCAGGAGAGAGCTCTCTTCCTCTGCTCTCTCTCTATATATAGGGCGCGGTCACTGGGAAGACACACAAACACAGGTTAATTGACATCAGGTGTAGTGATTCTGCCACTTACCTTCCCTGACTCTGCCCTCCGGTCACAGACCGACGCTTGACCACGCCCCCGCTGCCACACACCCCCACCGCCCGACTCAGGCCGGGCAGCCGTCCGGCCTGCAGCCGACTCCCCCCCCCCCCCCCCCCCCCCCCTTGACGGGAGAGAAAGTCCGCCACAACCATCTGCGCCCCTGGCCTGTGGATCACCTTGAAGTCACGGGTGATTGCTCTAAGACAACGAGGGAGGAAAAGCCTCCTCTAAAAATGACGAACATCATGTAGGATGAATTGCGCTAGGCTTATGTTATAGCCGACCTTATAACATTGCTATTTCAGATCCAGAATCATAGAAATATATGTGCTCAACCCAACTACAGTGCGAAATCATTCCGTTATAACTTTCCCCAGTTCGCCTAATGTGTGCATGAGTTTTTCCCCCTCGTGACAGTGCGATGCAGCCCAGCCTCAGTGGACTTCAATGGCATTTGGGAGCTATGCGCTTTTCAATATCAAAATGCAAGACGGTTATTGGACAAATACTGCGAAAACGCCCGCCCCACGGACTCCCAGCCTCACAGTGGGAGGGACATGGCAAAGCTTTCCGCGAGGAGACTGGTGATTGGTGAAAGCGGCCGGATATTTGATTGACAGCTCGTTTCAAATATAGACAGGCAGCGGTGAATCTCAGTTCAGTTCCATGCAGATTCGCAAGTGCTGTGGTGTATTGCAGGGCTGCCAACTTTTCAAAATTCCTTGAAGTGAGATTTTTTTTTTTTTTTTTGGGGGGGGGGGGGTCGACGGCAAAATTTTTCCGCACACCATGCAGTAAGTGGGAATTTTGTATTCAGTTTGATATTCACTTGTCCCCCTGCATTCTGGTGTTTTGTTTGTGGGTTGTCCAGCTGGAGATGGGGGGGGGGGGGGGGGGGGGGTTGAGATTTTGGATTTAGTAGATGTTCCTGCATTCTGGTGGATTTTTGGAGTGGCCTGCTGTGCCATACCTACATTCTTACACACCCTGACTTGCCAGGCCTTCAGCTTGTGGCCAAAAGCACCAAGTTTTGGCTTAAAAGCCCCCACACTAGAAAACTACAGATGACTGCCAATGTTCCTGTAGCCCTATAGACCTGCTCTTCTGTCTGCCCTGTTTGTTGCTCTTCTGTCTGTTGTTCTGTCTGTCCTGTCTGCCTTTTCTGGCTTGGCTGGACTGTCAAAATAAAATATTCCACTTTTGTCCTGCCAGTGGTCTTACCCTTCGGGACATCTTACCTTTGAAAGAATTCAAATAGTCATGTTGGTTTAATAAATCTACGCAGTCACAACAACATGCCTTTTCCTGGAGGACAAGTTTCTTGTGTTTATTCTGAATCTTACCTGCTCTGAGTGGTAGGCAGGCCTACAGCAAAACGGTCAAGTTCTTTGATATTACAGGTGACCATGCTTTATTTACTTTAACTGAGCAATTACATACATCATAAATAATTAAAAATAAATACCCTGTAAATAAACAAGAGGTATGGTGGCTAATGGCTCTTCTTGCATTTGTAATATTATCTCTTACTTGCTTTATTTTACAACATTTCCAGTATGGCTTCAAATAAAGTCATAAAGTATGATAACATACAGTAAACAAACTAAAAATGCACCTTAATAAACGTGTGCTAAGGAGGTGCTCTCCCGTGCTGCTTGTTGGGGAAGATAGAGGCTGTGGCACGGCAGGAGGCCTATAATAATAATAATAATAATAATAATAATAATAATAAGTTAAATTTATATAGTGCCTTTCAAGAAACCCAAGGACGCTTTACAATTATAGACAAGGAAAAAAATTTTTAAAAAAAGTAAAAAAGTCCACCAGGTAGGGGTCAAGATGTCATTCCAGTGGTGTAGCAGCCACAGTCCCACCAAAAGGCGCACAAAAACAAGTCCCACATCTCCAGCACCGCCGCCGTGACGCTGTCAACAACATCGCTCGAACACCACGCCATGGACCACAAAGCGAGCACAGAAGCACCGCCACGCAGAGCGCTGGTGTGTCCCAAACCGCCTGCACAGCCGCCGCGACACCACCGAGCAACATCGCACGGAACATCACGTCAAACACTAAAGCGCAGAGTGCTGGACAATCACAATGTAAAATGAGCAACGAGCTCACTGCAGTCCACAGCTGGGAGCACAGGCATCACCCATGGCGAACCGAGGCCTGGAGGGAACAGGGGTGAGGCCCTTTCTGCGTGGAGTTTGCATGCTCTCCTCGTGTTTGCGTGGGTTTCCTCCGGGTGCTCCGGTTTCCCCCACAGTCCAAAGGCATGCAGGTTAGGCTAATTGGTGGCTCTAAATTGACCGTAGGTGTGAATGTGAGTGTGAATGGTTGTCTGTGTCTATGTTGTCTGTGTCTATGCCCTGCGATGACCTGGCGACTTGTCCAGGGTATAGAGTGCTTCGAGGTCAGCGCAAACCCAGCGGCGGCCATATTGGAAGTCAAAAGTCGCTGTGTCAGTGCATTGTTGTTGTTCAGCGAAGCAAAAAGGGGTGACAATGCCGAATACGTGTGTCATTGTTGGCTGTAGTAGCCGGGGGGGGAAGGGTGGCAAAAGCTTCCACAGACTCCCTAAAGTCGTGACTAACCAGGGAATTGCAGCACAGGAGAAAAGCGAGCGGAGGAGACGACAGTGACTGGCTGCCATCAACCGATCAAATTTAGGACAACTTGACTGTATCCGGATTTGTTCTGATCACTTTGTGACAGGTAGGTTAAATTGTCTTGAATTTCATAGTTACTAAAATAAATGTGATACAAACTATTATCTTTTCTATGTACTTTCAGCAATAATTAATGGATATATTTGTCACATTAGGTAGCTTATGTCTACTGCAGTGCATTGTTGCATCAAATGGCATTTAAGATCTAGGCCTAGTAATGTTTATGTACACATGCTTTAGTTCACAAAATGGACTTGGGTGAAACACTAGATAGTTCACAAGATCGATGTATGTCACATGCGGCAACAAGCTGGGGTCAGCTTTCCATTCCTTCTCACTAACAGTGTATGGATCTACATTCCCAATGAAATGTACCTTCTCAGCATAACGCTCCCGTGCCTGCTTATCCAAACTTTCACAGTAGTGCTCCATCACTTCAGATGTCTAAATTCTTAAAAAATCAAACTTCTAAGCCCTCTAACGTGGAAACGAATCAGTGAATGTGTACTCTATGATGTGTACTCTATGAGCGCTCTGGAGCGAGTGACTTCCAAGATGGCCATGCAGACCGCAGTGTTACTATTTTTAGCATCATCTCGGAGCACTCTATACCCCGCCTCTCGCCCAGGGCCGTCGTAAGGGGCGGGCGAAATGAGCAGTCGCCCATGGCCTCGCGCGAACGGGATGAAAATGAAAATTCTCCTAACGCAGAGCAAGCTTTTGTAACAGACTATTTTTTAGTTGTCATGGACCAGGCTCTCACTGCTCTAAGAACACGTTTTATGGAAATGCAGGGGTTTGGGGAAATGTTTGGGTTTCTTTTTGAAACCCACTTACCTTCCCTGACTCCGCCCTCCATTCACAGACCGATGTTTGACCATGCCCCTGCTGCCACACACCTTAAAAACAGCTCTCTGTAAAGGGACACCACAAGATCATAGGTTTTGGAATTTGGGGAATAAAATTTTATGGTTGCAGAGATACGATGATTTTAGTAATAATAATAATAATAATAGATAAATAAATAAATAAATAAACAACAGTAATTGCGCACTGACCCCCAACACACACACACACACACACCTCTACTTAACATTGTAGCACAAAACAGAAAGGGTCTACATGTTCCTAATAGGTTCTGTTTGAACCAGAAAAGGTTGTAGTTTTATGAGTGACATAGTTTTGGAAGTGAATGCTAACAAATTCCTGCCTGTTGTGCGCCACCTGCTCCTGCCCCTCCAGCACTGTAAAGTGAAAGTAATTTATTGCCATTATTTACTCTTGTGCCGAGCAAGTGAGCTTACAAAGATGACAATTACAAAGAGACACTGCTTTATCATAACTGTGAAAGTTGAACACCAAATCAGTTTAAAAAAAAAACAAACCAACGATGATTTGTACCATGTATTAATTTCCTGGGTTCCAGGAAGTGGCTGGAGCAGCTGCTGCTCTTCTTCATGCTCTATGCACTGACTGACTGGTCGAGAGGTCCGTAATGAAGCTTGCTCTAGATTCCATGAGATTGTATGTAATTTGCGGGCATCAGGGAGCCGCTATCAATATGCAGGAGACTCCTGGAACTCCCGGGAGGCTTGGGATGTCTGGAAATGGAAAATTGTGAGATAAATAGGAGGCATGCCTGAGACCATGACATACTGTATGAAAAAGTATGTACAGTAACGGGGTTATGTGACACAAATGGCAGAGTAGCAGCTTTTTGCATAACTTTATTTATACGCCCGTATACTATGTTTATTGAATCAAATCTGTATAAAATATGGACATTCCGTATAGGTTGACATGTATGTTCATAAATGGCCCCAATTCTGTCTGGCTCAGTTGTGAATCAGCTTCTTTAGGTGGGATCCCCTTGCAGATTTTTTTATATTTCTCCCGGCAGGGTTGCAACACTAGTAAAAGACAATGTGCTTTTAAAGAATATGTTGAACATTTGGCGCAAAGTCAGGAAATTGGAAGGGTATAGTGATTTGCTTCTCTTTGTGAACTCAAATTCATGAAAACCCTGACTTTCAACATGGTCTTCAGGCCAGTCTCGCTGACTGGAGGCACAAGGGTATCAAAGTTGTTGGAGACATGATTCAGGGAGGCTCAATCCTTACATTCCAACAAACAAAAAGCAAATATGGTGTCACCAATAATTATTTCATTAAATTCCTACAAGTTCAAAACTTTATTCTGTGTAATTTGAAAGATTTCACTAGAGGACTGGCTATTTCTCCTATAGAATCCTTATTGGTAAATAATACGCAACTTAAATTTTTCACCAACAAGCTTTATAAGATCCTCTGTAGTCTTATGTTAGATAATTCGGACAAAGTAAAAGGCAGATGGGAATCTGATCTCGGTACTATAAAGCCTGAGGACTGGAATACCCTACGCAGCTGGCCCTCCAATGCTCTGGTGTCTAAGGGCCTCTGCATGCTCTTGCGACAAGGCTTTCGCAGATAGCTTTTCACAGACAGTTGTAATTTATCATTGAGCGGGGAGTAATAGGCGTGCACGATGTTATTCACCACCACAACGCAAGGGGGCACGAAGTCGCGAAATCGCTAGGAGTAGTTGGTGGGTGTGGTTAGTGGAGTGTTTATCCTCCGGTTACTTATAATGACTAGAACTGGAGTCGTATAGATGTACGTACTTCCTCACTTCCTCGATCAACCGCTTCTACATCCGTGTACAGCGGATGTAGAGTGGACCAATCAGAGCCCTCTTGTCTGCGATGCTGTCTGCGAAGCTTCTGCGGTGGTCACAATTTTTGGGAGGTGCGCGCAGAGCATCTGCGAAGGGGGGGGCTACGCAGACGCCATCTGCGACGCCATCTGCAAGGACTGCGTTGTCAGCATAAATTGGCCTTAACACTGCCTGGGAGAGGTGATTTGAGGGCCCGTTTACACGAGGACGCTGTCGGGTAAAAACGACTAAATATTTTATCAGAAGTGCCTTTCGTTTACACGAGGACGGCGTTTCCGAGGATGAAAAACGGATAAAATTGAAAACGCCTTCCAAAGTGGATAAGTTTAAAAACGGCCCCCATTGCGTATCCGTCTAAACTACCCAATACGCGAAACTCTGCTCGGATCTGCTCACGTCGGGTACGCGTTTACGTCATACATGTGTCATATACTGTACATGCCAGCCCGGGAAGTAAGAAAGTAAGTGGGGGTGTCGTGGCTCAGATGGCTAAGGCATCATACCATAAAATCCGGGGACCCAGGTTCGGTTCCGACCCGAGGTCATTTCCCGATCCCTCCCCGTCTCTTTCTCCCACTCATTTCCTGTCTCTCTACGCTGTCCTATCCAAAAAAGTAAGTGCATGTCTGATTACATCGATCCAACAGACCTTCAAGCTGCTCTGTGTTTTAATGCAGTAGATGTGTTTTCCTGCTCACCCGTCCAGCTGGAGCTCCTCAGTTTGGTGTCGCCAAGTTACACACACACGTGCACGCGCGCGCCGCCTATTCAAGCCGCTCGTGAAACCATAAACCCGAGACTGAAAACAAAACTAGCAGCCGAACGGGTTTATTTTGCTGAGATGGACACTGCCTTTTCTCTTCTTCACCGAAACAAGAGTGAGTGTTACTTAATAAAGGCAGATTAAAAGAGTTTCGGTTTGCTCCTGCTCCTCCCTCAAGCACTACAGTACCTCAGCCGGACCGGTGTTCTGTAAAGTTATCCTAGCAAGTTCTCATACAGACCGTTTTATTATTCAAAATAAGTCATTACAAATTATTTGACTCAGCCAAAGACTCGACCAATACGCACAAAACATAAAAATCGGCAAATGCGTGAAATTCTCACCGATTTTCTATCAGCCCAGCTGATCGGTGGGACAAAACTACTGTTAAATTTTCCTACCCTCCTGGATTTCGCGCATGCGTAGTAGGCTTGGTAGGATAACTTGACAGAACAGCGGTGCAGATCAGACAAGACAGAAGACGTTGCGCATGCGTGCAGACATAGCGGAGACATTTATGCGTCACTGTATAGACGCAGATTTCCTCCTTGAAAACGGTCGTGTAGACGCGGAAAAAAGTGAGAACAAAAACGGACTTTTGCGTTTTTGTTTTATACCGTCCCCGTGTAAAGTGGGCCTGAGATTTTACATTGGCTCTATATCACTCCTGAAGCCAAACATAGAATGAATCCAACTCTGTCAGAGCTTTGCACTAAATGTCAATCTGCTGTTGGATCATTTATACATCATTTGTGGAGCTGTCCTTATGTCTGAATTACAGTTGTTCAACGGTTCAATGTAATTTTCACGTGCCATCTATATCTGGATGCAAGGACTTGCCTGTTGGGACTAAATGATGAGTTACCTGCTGATTTTCAAAACGGAGACTTTTTGCATATTCTGCTGCACTGTGCCCGGAAATGTATTCTGGCTTTATGGATTACTGATAAAGTTCCCACTCTCAGTCAGTGGCAGCAAACTGTGACGAATTATTCCATTTGAAGCATTTTCTACAGCATTAAAGGATAAACACTTTCTATCCTACTGGACCTGGGGTCCATTTCTTGAATACCTGGGTACCACTGCATCTCATAGGATAAGGTCAGGGCTTATAGGTTTGGCCTGGAATAAGGATGTAGAGCCATAGTTTGATATAATACCAAACTGCAGTATGTATTGTGCTGTCTTCCTTGGACTCCCTGATCTCCCAATTTATTATTATTATTATTATTATTATTATTATTATTATCATCTTGTCTTTATTTTATTTATTTTTACCTCTGTCAGGTTTAGTTGCCTGTATTTTGTGCACTGTTATTAGTGCTAGGTTTTGTGCTGTCCTTGAACTTTATCAGAAAAGTTTAATAAAAATGTTTGAAAAAAAGTATGTAACAAATATTAACTGTATAAAGAGGAAAATTTTGATTTACAAGAAGGATTTACAATGCTGTTGTGTTACTATCCTCTGTTATCATTATCTTGATGATCCACAACCTTCACTGGTAACTTCATTATGCTCAGGCTGGAATAAAAATGGATAGCACTAGCTTCATCACAAAAAGTATATGCATAATTTCTTACACAGTTATCCAGATTCATTAAAGGTAAAATTGATGTGTATGCGTAAGCCATCATTTTTACTCATACCCAGATAGAGGTGTTGTTAGTAAACCTGCTGAGAATGCTGTGATTACAAACATGGACTCCCTGAACTACAGTTCCCAAGACTCACAGCACTCTGTCTCCCGATTACTAATTACAGTTGTCACTCATCTTCCTAATTACCTCTCCCCCTATTTAAGCCACTCACTCGCTCTACTCCAGTGCAAAGTATCGTTCTGCTCCCTCAGTTCATACCAAGCCTTGTATCTCTCTGACTGCCTTTCATATTTCTGACTTTTGCTTATCCTCTCACGTTTTTGCTCTTTATCTTCCCTTTATGACATTGTTCGCCGATCGGCCGACCCACGCTAGTTTACTGACCATGATTCCTGTCTCTCATCTTGGCTTTGTTTACTGTTTGCATCCCGTTCTCTTCTGCATATACATCCATAAGTGCCTGCACTCTGACAGGATACTTTGCTAACATGGACGTAGTGGAAGAGGTGAAGCAGACAGCTCTTAATGCCCAGGGACAACTGCTGGAAGAACATCCGCAGATGCTAGCAGACCTGAACACTTGTATGGTGCAGCTAGCTATGGTGATGTCGCAGGCCCTCCTAACTTGTCCTGAGTCTTCCACAAGCCCCGCGCTGCAACTTCCTGTTCCTGAGAGGTTCGCTGGAGATGCGCTCATTTGTAAAGGTTTCTTACTTCAATGTTCCATGTATTTTGCTACAATGCCTCAACTATCTGAGGAGCACAAGATCGCTAGGTTCCTTTCTCTCCTCACTGGTAAAGCACTCCAATGGGCCAGTGCAGTTTGGAACCAGGGTGGTGAACAGACTAAATCTTATGAACTCTTCCTCTCTCAGTTCAAGAGAGTATTCGATCATGAACCAGAAGGAATTGAAGTAGGTGAAAGCTTATTTACCATTTCACAAGGCTCAAGAAGCGTGGCTGAGCATGCCCTAGATTTCAGAACACTAGCGGCAGCCAATGGGTGGAATGATACGGCTCTTAAGGCAGTTTTTTGCCAAGGTCTGTACCCTGAGATTCTAAGCGAGCTCTCCTGCAGAGATGAACAATGCACTCTGGACTCTCTTATCGATCTAGCCATCTGTCTAGATCATCTGTTGGATCACCAACCCTCCATTCAGGATAGTGGCAAACCGGTCCTCACCCCTGATGACAGTGCATCCATGGAAGTGTCACGTACCTGGCTAACACGCACTGAGCGTTTAAGGAGGAAGAAGGAGGGGTTGTGTTTCTACTGTGGAAGTTCCGAACATCAGCTCAACCATTGTCCCATTCATCTGTCCATCCCGTGCAGCTCCTGCTGAAGTTCCAGCACACAATGTGAGTCCAGTAAGAAAAATCAGTTCCAAATCATTCAAGGTTCCAATGTTGTTAAAGTTGGCAGATGCCACACACATCCTTTCTGCTTTTATCGATTCAGGGGCAGAAGGCAACTTCATCAGTAACTCTGTCACTCAGAGGTTCAACCTTCCAACAATCCCTCTTCAAAGTGCACTCAGCACTTGAACCATTGACAGAGGGCCCATAGGAGAGGGTTATGTTACCGTGCGTACAACTCCCATTCACATTCAAGTGGGTGCACTGCACTCAGAGTTCATCTCCCTCTACGTCACCGCTACTGTAAGTTACGACATCATTCTTGGCTATCCTTGGCTCCAACTTCATGACCTCTTGATTTCATGGCAGAACAAGGAGATTCTCCAGTGGTCCCCTGCATGCTTTCAGAGTTGCATCTCTTGTCCTCAAGTCAACATCTTGTCCACCTCTGTGGAGAGCTCACAGCCAGACTCTCTAGACAATGTTCCGGAGTGTTATTTGGACCTCAAGGGGGCATTCAGCAAGGGAAAGGCTTGTGGGCTACCACCTCATCAACCCTATGACTGCGCAATTGATTTGCTGCCGGGCACATCACCACCAAGAAGTCGTGCATATACCCACTCTCCCAGAAGGAGCACACGGCTATGGAAGATTACGTTCAGGAAGCCCTCAAGCAGGGTTATATTTGTCCTAAATCTCTAGCCACAGCAGGCTGCTTCTTCACGGAGAAACGAGGTGGGGGTCTCAAACCATGTATTGACTATAGGGGACTTAATCAGGTGTCAGTCAAGTACCCATATCCGCTTCCTCTTGTTACTGTGGCCCTGGAGCAACTCAGATCAGCTAAAATCTTTTTGAAACTCGACTTATGCAGTGCCTACAACTTAATCAGGATTAAGAAGAGCGATGAGTGGAAGACCGCCTTCAGCACTACTGCCGGCCATTTTGAGTACCGGGTAATGCCATAAGGCCTTTCTTCGGCACCTAGTGTGTTCCAATGCCTGATTAATGACACACTACGGGACATGCTAGGCAAGTATGCCATCATCTACATAGATGACATTTTCATCTACTCCCCAGATGAAGGAAGTCACAAGGATCATGTAAGAGCGGTTCTCCAATGCCTGCTTCAGAACCACCTCTACGTCAAAGCAGAGGAATGTGAGTTCCATCAAAGACACATCTCCTCCTCCTTAGGGTATATTATCAGTGCTGAAGGCATCAGCATGGATTCATCCAAGGTAACTGCAGTCACCTCTTGGCTTACACTCATGTCTATAAAGGGTCTTCAACATTTCTTGGGCTTTGCTAACTTCTATCACCATTTTATTAGGGGTTACAGCATGATTGCTGCTCCCTTAACAGCCCGACTAAAGAAGGGATCCAAGCGCCTGAAGTGGAACCCTGTGGCAGAAGAAGTGTTTAACCATCTTAAACAAGCATTTCCGTCCACTCCAGTTTTACAGCACCCTGATCCATCCAAACCTTTCACCCTAGAGGTTGATGCCTCTGATACAGGAGTAGGGGCAGTACTGTCACAACGTTTTGGGGAGAAACAGAAACTTAATCCTGTAGCATTCTTTTCTAGAAAACTCTCATCTGCAGAGAGGAACTACAGTGGTGCTTGAAAGTTTGTGAACCCTTTAGAATTTTCTATATTTCTGCTTAAATATGACCTAAAACATCATCAGATTTTCACACAAGTCCTAAAAGTAGATAAAGAGAACCCAGTTAAACAAATGAAACAAAAATATTGTACTTAGTGATTTATTTATTGAGGAAAATGATCCAATATTACATATCTGTGAGTGGCAAAAGTAGTATGTGAACCTTTGCTTCCAGTATCTGGTGTGACCCCCTTGTGCAGCAATAACTGCAACCAAATGTTTCTGGTAACTGTTGATCAGTCCTGCACAAATCAAATCAAGTTTATTTGTATAGCGCTTTTAACAATAAACATTGTCGCAAAGCAGCTTTACAGAATTTGAACGACTTAAAACATGAGCTAATTTTATCCCTAATCTATCCCCAATGAGCAAGCCTGTGGCGACGGTGGCAAGGAAAAACTCCCTCAGATGACATGAGGAAGAAACCTCGAGAGGAACCAGACTCAAAAGGGAACCCATCCTCATTTGGGCAACAACAGACAGCCTGACTATAATATTAACAGTTTTAACAGGTATAACCCTCAACTGTCCTCATGGGGCTGTCCTTCACAGGAGCGGTGCGATAAAACTCCGACCAGACACAGGGCACCAGGATGGATCAAGCAGGTCTGAGGGGCAGAAGAGGCCAGCATCTCAATCCCAGGATCAACATGTAACTCAGAGGGACAGATTGGGGGGGGGGGGGGGAGAGAGAGAGAGAGAGAAAGAAAACACGTTGTTAGGTATGCCCTAAAAATGTCAAGTATTAAATCTGTGTGGTAGGCTCGCAGAGACAAGAGTCTTTACATCAGGCATAACACACAACAATGGCATGTTAATATGGTAAAATATATCATGACCTGCTCTGGCTGGATGCTTGATTGGGTGATGGGAGCACACTCCTCAGCAATGATGAGATGCAGATGGGACCCTTAGGGCTGGCCAAGACAATTCAGTTACATTTCACCGGGTCTGGGACATGCGACAGAATGTCTGACAGCCGATTCTCTGCAGGCTACGATAGCCAGTCGAGGTCTCCACCCTCTCCACCAAAAGATTTCCTGTTGACTCCATGTAACTCAGAGGGACAGATTTGGGGTGGGGGGAGGGAAAGAAAACACAGTTGGTTAGGTATGCCCAATGTCACCTGAATAAGTAGGAACAGTATACATATTGCACCGAGTACAAGCAGGGACTCCGGCAACTATGACAGCATAACTAAAAGGAGAGAGCCAGAAGGTAACACAGGCATGAGGGAGCCCCGGGACATAAAGCAGCCAGCCACTACACCATCAACAAACTCGAGTGAGCAAGCAAGTGGGGACTGACAGCATCCATACATCCCAGTTTACCAAAACACTCTATGTCTGAGGACCCTCCAGATCTACTCCTTTACCTCATAAACACCATTAACAAAAGGCTTGACTAAACAGATATGTTTTCAGCCTAGACTTAAATGCTGAGACTGTGTCTGATTCCCGAACATTACTTGGAAGGCTGTTCCATAACAGTGTGGCTTTGTAAGAAAAGGCTCTGCCCCCTGATGTAGCCTTCACTATACGAGGTACCAGCAGATAGCCTGCACCTGTTGATCTAAGTAGGTGTGGCGGGTCATAGAGGAGCAGAAGTTCACTCAGGTACTGTGGTGCGAGACCATTTAGTGCTTTAAAGGTCAATAGTAGTATTTTATAATCAATACGAAATTTGATTGGGAGCCAATGCAGTGTGGATAAGACAGGCGTGATGTGGTCATATTTTCTAGTTCTAGTAAGGACTCTTGCTGCTGCATTTTGAACTAACTGGAGCTTGTTTATGCACTTATTGGAACATCCAGACAGTAAGGCGTTACAATAATCCAACCTGGAGGTAACTAAAGCATGGACTAGTTTTTCTGCATCATGCAATGACATTAAATTTCTTATCTTTGCAATATTTCTGAGATGAAAGAAAGCTATCTGGGTGATGTTATCAGTGTGAGTTTCGAATGAAAGACTGGGGTCAATAATCACTCCGAGGTCTTTTACTGCTGCACGTGAAGAAACAGAAAGGCCATCCAGAGTTACTGTGTAATCAGAAAACTTACTTCTAGCTGTATGTGGTCCTAGTACAAGTACTTCAGTCTTGTCAGAGTTAAGCAGAAGGAAATTAATAAGCATCCAGTGTCTAATGTCCTTAACACATTCCTCAATTCTATTAAGCTGGTGTCTCTCATCAGGTTTTGCAGAGACATACAACTGTGTGTCATCAGCATAACAGTGGAAACTAATACAATGTTTATGAATAATATCGCCCAGAGGTAACACATATAGAGAAAAAAGCAGTGGACCCAAGACAGAACCTTGTGGAACACCAAACTTTACCTCAGTACGTCTAGAAATATCACCATTTATATCAACATACTGATAACAATCAGTTAGATAAGACCTGAGCCAGGAGAGGGCCATTCCCTTAACTCCAACAACATTTTCTAGTCTATCCAGAAGAATGGAATGATCAATGGTATCAAATGCTGCACTAAGGTCAAGCAACACAAGTAGCGAGACACAGCCCTGATCAGATGCCAACAGTAGGTTGTTTACTACTTTAACCAGTGCTGTCTCTGTGCTATGATGAGGTCTAAATCCTGACTGACACATTTCATGGATGTTATTCCTATGTAAATATGAGCATAACTGCTGTGCCACAGCTTTTTCAAGGATCTTGGAGATAAAGGGGAGGTTTGATATTGGCCGATAATTGGACAGCTGACAGGGATCAAGGTCAGGTTTTTTAATCAGGGGTTTGATAACTGCTAGTTTAAAGGATTTGGGTACATAGCCAATCATAAGAGAATTTATTATTTTTAGAAGCGGTTCAATTACTCCAGGCATTATCTGTTTGAATAGATGTGTCGGTAAGGGATCTAGTACACAAGTTGAGGCTTTTGATGTAGAGATTAATGAAAGTAATTCAGTTTCTTTTAGGGGAGTAAAACATTCTAACTGATGATCTGATACAGTTATATTGTTAACTACAAGGTCACTTTCATTGTCTAACCTTAAATTAGTAGTTTGAATTTTTTGTCAGATATTCTCAATTTTGTCATTAAAAAAATTCATGAAGTCGTTGCTACTACATACTGCAGGTGTGCATGTGTTGATAGTGGACTTATTCCTGGTTAATTTTGCTACAGTATTAAATAGGAATCTAGGATTATTTTTGTTATCTGCACACTGGCTTGGAGGAATTTTATCCCATTCCTCTCTACAGAACAGCTTCAGCTCTGGGATGTTGGTGGGTTTCCTCACATGAACTGCTTGCTTCAGGTCCTTCCACAACATTTTGATTGGATTAAGGTCAGGACTTTGACTTGGCCATTCCAAAACATTAACTTTATTCTTCTTTAACCATTCTTTGGTATGATTACTTGTGTGCTTAGGGTCATTCTCATGCTGCATGACCCCCCTTCTCTTGAGATTCAGTTGATGGACAGATGTCCTGACATTTTCCTTTAGAATTCGCTGGTATAATTCAGAATTCATTGTTCCATCAATGATGGCAAGCCATCCTGGCCCAGATGCAGCAAAACAGGCTCAAACCATGATACTACCAGCACCATGTTTCACAGATGGGATAAGGTTATGTTGGAATGCAATGTTTTCCTTTCTCCAAACATAACGCTTCTCATTTAAACCAAAAAGTTCTATTTTGGTCTCCTCTGTCCACAAAACATTTTTTCCAATAGCCTTCTGGCTTGTCCACAAGATCTTTAGGAAACTGCAAACGAGCAGCAATGTTCTTTTTGTAGAGCAGTGGCTTTCTCCTTGCAACCCTGCCATGCACACCATTGTTGTTCAGTGTTCCTCTGATGGGGGACTCATGAACATTAACATTAGCCAATGTGAGAGAGGCCTTCAGTTTCTTCGAAGTTATCCTGGGGTCCTTTGTGACCTCGCCGACTATTACACGCCTTGCTCTTGGAGTGATCTTTGTTGGTTGACCACTCCTGGGGAGGGTAACAATGGTCTTGAATTTCCTCCATTTGTACACAGTCTGTCTGACTGTGGATTGGTGGAGTCCAAACTCTTTAGAGATGGTTTTGTAATCTTGTCCAGCCTGATGAGCATCAACAACGGTTTTTCTGAGGTCCTCAGAAATCTCTTTTGTTCATGCCACGATACACTTCCACAAACATGTGTTGTGACGATCAGACTTTGATAGAGGCCTGTTCTTTAAATAAAACAGGGTGCCCACTCACACCTGATTGCCATCCCATTGATTGAAAACACCTGACTCTAATTTCACTTTCAAATTAACTGCAAATCCTAGAGGTTCACATATTTTTGCCACTCACAGGTATGTCATATTGGATCATTTTCCTCAATAAATCAATGACCAAGTATAATTTTTTTCTCATTTGTTTAACTGGGTTCTCTTTATCTACTTTTAGGACTTGTGTGAAAATTTGATGATGTTTTAGGTCATATTTATGCAGAAATATAGAAAATTCTCAAGGGTTCACAAACTTTCAAATGCTTTAGAGGCAGACTCATCACTTGGGCTTGTGCTTCCCCTGCCACAGGACACCCTGGTAGTCAATGTAGTCATCTTATATTGAGAAACATGTACTCTCTGCACCCAAGCTAAGATTCCTAGTATCCCCCCAGCTGGCAAACTTTGCCCTCTCCCTGTGGCTCAAAGACCCTGGTCCCACATAGCCATCAATTTCATCACTGACCTCCCTCCCTCACAAGGCAATACCACCATAATGGTAACCATTGACCGCTTCTCTAAGGCTCTTAAACTCCTTCCATTACCTGGTATCCCCACAGCCTCCCAAACAGCTGAACTATTATTCCAGCAGGTGTTCAGATACTATGGCCTCCCGGAGGACATAGTGAGCGACTGGGGCTCTCAGTTTGTTTCACACTTCTGGACATGCTTCATGAAAAGACTGGGAGTATCCGTGAGCCTCAGGTCTGGATATCATCCCCAGTCGAACAGCCAAGTAGAGAGGGCTAATCAAGAAATAGGCTGTTTCTTCAAAAACTTCTGCATGCGTAACCAGGGGGACTGGGCACGTTTCTTTCCATGGGCCGAGTATGCACAAAACTCTGACACTTTGCAGCTCAAGCTACCTTAGTGCAGAGCTTCCTTGAAGAGATGTCTGTGGAGTCTTCTTTAATGAAGACTCAAATTAAATGAACTCAGACTAACAAGTTTGCCTTTTATCGAATCATTCTTTCTGGATTTTGGTTTAATAAAAGTATAAAGATGGTAGAGTATATTGAGTACAAATTAATTTGAAAATAAAAAGAAGCTGTAGCTACATAAGCAAAATATTAAAGTAAACCTATTCTTTATATTGCTTAATAGTAAGCAAGATATATGTAAGAGCAAATAAATGTTTAACAGGTTAACTGTCTGCAGTGTGGCTTCTATCTCTTAATAAGCAATCCTAGCTGAAAATCAGAGATCTATCAAAGTTCTAACAGGATATGGGTTTACTGGATCATTTATAGTTAAAAGCAAGCATCCCAAGTGTACGATAATAGACCGGAACTGGTCCACCAGAGACTAGTTTCTCCAAATTTCATATACTCAGGTTATTTCTAGCATTTTGATGACACAGCTGTTCTCTGCGAGTCCACTAAGGCATGGAGCTTGTAGAGTGGGAAATCCCCACCTCTGAACTGCTGGTTTCAGAACGACTCTCAAGCGTACCTGCACATACTCACGTCATCAGACCGTCGATCTCTTTAGAAAGTGTCAGAAGACAAGATTGATATTTCATAACATCCAGTCTGTTAGGGTTTTACTGGGATTCGAACCTGGTTCGTTGGTGTGATGATCCAGCAAACCCCCACTAGGCCACCAGGGGAATGACTCAAATGCAGAGGCGTGAGGCGGAAGTAGAAAAAGTAACAAAAGGTTTATTTATACTATGTACACTATATACAATCCAGGGCAAAACAAAAAAAAAACAAAAACAAAGAGTATAATTCAAAAAGAAAAAGGCAAAAATGCAAAAGCTCAGAAGATCCACAAAACACAGTACAAAGGAAACTGGAGATAAACATAACAGCACAAAGACTCCGTGACAAGAGGACTGAACTCAGGGGTATAAATACACAAACTAATTAAGGACACAGGTGAAGATAATTAGGACTAACAGGCAATTAACAAAAAAAAACACAAAACACAGGAACAGTGGCGGCCTCTAGAGGCCAAAATAAATATGACACGAAAAGGAAATAACAGCGGCCTCTAGAGGCCAAAACAGTCCAAGTCCTAACACAGTCTTTCCCTTATTTCCTTTAGCTTTTCCTGCTTATCCTTAAATAGCTTCTTGAACACCTTCTTCCAAAGATTCCTGGTATGCCAGTTTCTCTTGCTCCTTTTTGCCTCGGCCCTTTTCACCTGGTCCTGGATTTCTCTCTGCGTTAAGTGCTAAAGGCAGATTGATCATAACAGTTTGTATTTAATTTTATACATGTTAGCAATGGGTGTGACTGAAACACCATTAGGAGGGGTGTCCACATACTTTTGGACATATTTAACCAGCATCTAAAAAGTATTGCCTCAGCATCCAGGTACAACTACTCGTTAAACAAAGTGTGTGTAAAGCTCTTGTGTCCAAGTTTCACTCTATAAATTATTCTGCAACATCAATATATCAAATCATGATGGATATGTCAGGCAGACCTACAGAGAGGTAAAAAGGGCCACAAGGATTTCTTGATTCTTTTAAGTGACTGAGCCATTTAGAATTCCAAGTATGAACAATAGTTGAGTGATTCAGAGATGACTGCGAGAGATCAGTTCCTTGTTTTGAATCCTGTCATGACTGTAAGTCTTTAAATAAATAAATATGATGTAAAATACTATCACAGAATATTTGTGAACATACAGCTAGATAATTAAAAATTACTGAACAAAATGTTTGTGCAATTTTTTTTTTCTCTCCCAGGCTGTGTAAATGTAATCTCACCAAGGAAAGCTGTGGAATTTTGTCCTCGGTTCTCAGCTCTAACTCCTCCACTCTGAAAGATCTGAACTTAAGTGGCAATGAACTGCATGATTCAGGAGTGGAGATGCTGTCTGTGAGACTGAAGGATCCACGCTGTAAACTGGAGATACTCTGGTGAGACAGTGACCCTCTAGATAACTTACATATGATTTGATTCCATATGAATGTGTGTGTATCTCTGTATGATTTTCAATCACAAAGAAAGATCATAAACATCAAGTATATACAGCTAGACATATTAAGCATTAACTGGTACCCTAATGCCGCTTTTCCACTACAAACGCGGCTGAGTCGGGCTGAGCCGTGCGGTGCTGAGTTGGGCTGAGTCGAGCTGAGCGGGGCTATTGAAGTTGCATTTCGACTACAACCGCGCTGAACCGTGCTGGCTGGAAGTGGGTGGACACATTGGGTGGAGTTAGCGAAAGTGAGTGGACGTCACGTGATTTCGTTAAGCAGCGCAAACAGTGACATCAGTGAGCTTTTAAGCGGTAGTCTCACGACCCGAATAGTAAACAATAAACATGGAGTCGTTAGTGTTGCTGGTCTTGGTGCTGTGGCTTGTTGTCACCGACAACGCCAACAGATACTGGCAAGAGCGTATAGATGAGGCGAGGCGCATAAGGCTTCAGAAATTCTCGTAATTCGTAATTATTCTTCTTCCGGGTTTACGGTGTTTACAGATCCCAGCGTGCTCGCGGGGTGTGTGTGGGCATGTGAGGACACTCCTTCTCACCAATCAGTGCACAGGGGAGTGTCTGCTCACGCCCCCAGCCTCACTCGGCTCGCTTTGGCTCGCTTCAGCCCCACTCCAAAACGGTGCGAGTTTTAGGGGCTAAGCAGGGCTGAAGCGAGCCGAGTCGTGCTGTTCTCTGGTAGTCGAAACGCGAGCCGTGTCGGGCTGAAGTGAGCTGAAGCGAGCTGAAGTGAGCTGAAAAAGGGTAGTGGAAAAGGGCCATAAGTGAGTCTATTCAGTGATGGACACTGCTGAACGAGACTGTTTGGGGGGGAGGGGCATCTCAAAGGTCCAAGTACAGCACATAGGAAACCTTTCGTTTGGAAACTAACATCTGAATGTTCTTCCTGAATATTCATGATTTACTGCATTACTTTAGTGTTTTGGGTCCTTACATGTGCCAAAATCATATTTGCCAGACTTGCCACTACCTAAAGTAGAAAAACCCTGTTCAGTTCACCCAAGTGGAGGCTGACACTGCCCCAGTGGCAGCCTCTACTTGGGTGAACTGAACAGGGTTTTTCTACTTTAGATAGTGGCAAGACTCAACTTGGAAAGTGACCCATAATCCTCTGCATACCTGGTGCACTAGGGAGCTGTGCCCACCCTTGATGAAAATGTGGTTTTTAAATGGGTTAATAGGAATGGACAAACTATTGGCTCATGACAGTGTGAAATTTGTATGCCAAGTTAGTGTGTGTGGTAACCTTACATATGTTATGGTGACAGGACAGTGCCATGGATATACAGACTTTGTTTAAAGCACTTAAAGCACGCCTTCATTTGGAAGATGCAAGTAAAAAGTGGACACTGGCTGGAGCCTAAGAATATCAGCAGCACCATAACAAGTCCTTAATGCTTGTGCCAAGTAGTACTGCACCCAGTGAACATATTTGGCTTCCAATAGCAGAAGGAAAAACTCAAGCACCAGATGAGCTAGGTGTTGATGAACTCAACAAAATTATATTTTAAAAAATGTCCATCTCACTTGTTCTCAGGCAATAAATGAATAATTGACAAGTCCTTGGCATTTGAGCAAACCTGGCTAGAATATTCAGTTTAATCAGATGCTGCATTCGGTTATCCTGGTCAGAAATTTTGCCTTCCTTCCACACGTACAGGTATACTGTAGCTTGCACTGTGGTAGGACTTGAACACCCTACCTAGTGCCCATATGTATAGAAATTTTGCCTTCCTTCCACACCTACAGGTATACTGTAGCTTGCACTGTGGTAGGACTTGAACACCCTACCTAGTGCCCATATGTATAGACATATAGAAAGACATTTCAGATTCAGCACCAGATGTACTGCTTTTTGTGCTTGGGGTTTGTTTTTAATGTCATCTCGTAAAGTTTGCACTTTTAACAGTTCATGTTTTACAATGAATATTAAATTATTTGCACACTTGTCTGTGTGAAATGAGACATGTTAAATGTTCTTCCTTGCCCCATGAAAAGCAGCTTCAGGAATTTTATGGTGTCCTGTATATTCCCGTTAATAACTATCTTAACTATTAGCGCCCAAGCCCCTGTCCTAGTCAGTGCTGTGTGTGGAAAAATTAGGGCTGTCATGTAGGCTCAGGAAGTAAAGATAGATTAGTGATCCACTTATGGACCTGAGTTCAGTCAGAAGTAGCTTGGACCTGCATAATGGCCTTCTTCCAATATATTTGTAATTGTGCAATGCTACATGAATTTTATCGATGAATTCAGGATTGGGAACAACTCTAATTATACAGTAGGTACAACACTAACTGTAAGGTTAGAAAAAACATCAGCATAGGATTGTGTGTATGTGATAAACATGCTCACAGGGCAGCAAGATCCACAGAGTTAGTTCCTCTCACTTCCAAGGCTCAAGTTTGGTTGTCTCTTGGAGGTATCTTTTCGGATTAAGATGGCCAACTAAATTAGTGTACCTGTAGCTTCTGCTTGTTAGGATAGATGCAACAAAAACAGAAGTAGTAGGTAAGAGAGGCAGTTTGTGAGAGACAGCTGGGATGCCAGTGTTCTGATTTATCATTACATCTCTGTCAGGCTGCGTGCATGTAATCTTGAAAAGGAGAGCTGTGCAGCTCTGTCCACAGTTCTCAGTTTGAATTCTTCCAGTCTGAGAGAATTGTATCTGAGGGGCAATAACCTGCAAGATTCAGGAGTGAAGTTGCTTGCTGTGGGACTGCAGAATCCACATTGTAAACTGGAAATACTGGGGTGAGATCTCCCTCACACACACACACACACACACCAGAAGTGAGTATGTGTGTGGAAATAAAGACAGACTTGTAACTTTTCTTTGTGATGTTCTGATTAATTTGTGGGAGAGAGGCAGACAGTAATAATGTGTCTCTGCAGATTGGCAGCATGCAGTGTCAAAGAGGAAGGCATTGGAACTCTGGTTTCAGCTCTGAGCTCGAACACCTCATCACAGCTGAAGGAGCTGGAGCTGTACGGAAATAAACCAGGAGACTCTGGAGTGAATACATTGAAGAATCTACTGCGGGACCAAAATTCTAAACTGAAAACTTTAGAGTGAGTTCCTGAACTTTTGTCACTTTACAGAAATATTCTATTTTAGAGCAGGTGCAAATCAACTTTCTACTATCCCGTCAATCAATGCCATCAAAGACCACCACAGGAATACCACTGAGCAGATATTCTTTGAGTTTGTAGATTGCATCATTCTCAGCCTAGCAGTGACACTGACATAGTAGTAGTGGTATACAATATGTGGCCACCTAACCATGATGCCCATATGTGGTTGTTGGAAAAAAGCCCAATGGTGATAGGATAAGGATGACGGGAGCAGGTTTCTGGTGAGAACTGGAAGCTTCTCGTCTGGACCTACATGCTTGTTGGAATTCCTATTCCAAACACTTTGCATTAATATGGAGTTGATCCTGGCTTTGTAGTTGTAATAAGCGCCACTCTTCTGTGAAGGCTTTCCACTAGATTTTGGGGCATGGCTGAAGGGATTTGTGTTCATTCAGCTACAAGAGCATTAGTGAGATCAGTCTCTGATGTTGCATGAGGAGGTCTGGGGTGCAGTCGGTGTTCCAGTTCATGCCAAAGGCATTCAGTGGGTTTGAGGTCAGGGATTTGTGCAGGACAATAGAGTTCTTTCACTACATATCTTTATGGAGCTCTCTTTGCTGCAACAGGTTTGGATACCTTAGTCCCACTGACAAGAAACTGTATAGCTACAGCAAACAAAGATATTCTAGACAATCATGTACCTCGAATTCTGTGGTAAAAGTCTGGAGAAGGCCCACAAATAGGGATCACTGTCAGTTCTACGTACTATTCGCCATATAATGTACTGTATCTGAGTACCGCTTCAAATATTCACATCTGTACTTTTTTTTTGTATGTGCCAAAGATATTTTCTAATGAATACGTTCTGATGTATCTGTTTCCCAATATATAGAACTATTTTCTGTTTATTTTAGTTTGAACAGTTGTCTAATTTAAACAACAGTGCTCCTGATCAGGCATTTACTAAGGTTGAATTAGTGAATGCAGTATATTCATAATTTATGTTCACTTTAATGAACTATGAACATCATATCTGACCACCTGCATGAAAGTAAATTGTTCCTGCTTCTATGACATTTTTGTTGCACACAGCTCGATTCAACCAGATGTCCCATAGAAATCTTTCTGGTGAGCTTTCTTTAAAAAAAAGGGGGGGGGAACCTAATAGTTCACCTAAGTATCTATATTTGAGTTTTGTACAGACCATAATTATATTTGGTTACTTACCAACATAGTGTTGGTGGGTGTGAATGATCAGAATTCCTTTGGGAGAGAATGGGAATGGTAAAAACAGTATCTAATCAAACACAACTCTATCCCAGGAACATGTCAGGGTGCATACGTTAAATGGCCAGTGAATATGGACACAAGGAATGTGTTGCTAAAACCATGGCTAATACATTCCAGATATTGATAAGCGAGATGATGTACAAAATGTCAGTTTTTGTGGCTGAAACATGCTGTCATGCTCCGCCCCGGACTTCCACTCTGGAGATTTATTATCTCCCAGCTCAACGCTAATCCGGATCTGGGATGGGACTTTCATCTTGCCGGCATTCACTTCCTGGTTTGCTCTGCTGTGTATAAAAAGGCCGTTCTCAGAAGGGGACCTTGCCAGAACGTCTCATTGGTTTTTCACGTCGTCTCTGCGCCATTATTGCTTCTTGGATTTTTTGCTCTCTGTTTTGCCTGTCCTTGTCACAGTTTTTTGCTCTATGTTTTTGTCTTTTTTCATGTTTGTTGTGTTATGTTTTTGTCTCTAGTTTTTTGTTTGGACTATTTTTTATGTTAGCATTTTTGCCCTTGCCTGCCTTGTTTTTTGTCTCTAGTTTTTTCTGGATTATTTTGGGGGGTTTACTCCGATTAAATCTTTTTTATTATTGGATTTACTGGTGTGTGTTCTGCTCTTGGATCCTACTCACCACCCATAACACATGCGCTAGCAATGCCTCTGAATATAATGTTCGGTTTACTAGGGCTATAAATTACTATGCAAACTACACCTGGGACTGTCTATGAATTGTGCCCTGCTCCAAGTGCAGAGCATAAAAGCTGCTTGGATATGCTGGGAATTGTCAAGCATACTGTCAAGTAAATTTGTAAATAAATGAAATTTATTTAAAAAATGTATATATATTTTAAAACCGTGCAGTTCAACTCCAGTCAAATGACAAAGTAGCGAAGTGAAATTATGCACTTAAATTGAACAGAACTAAAGCAGAAACATTCATGATCTGAGGCAAGCAGGAGGTAACCAACCACTTTATCATGTGCTGATTCTGTACCATGATGCTTTTTGAAAACTACACTGCAATGCAGCTTCGCTTGTTGTTTCTAATAAAACATCTGAACATTGCCTAGCTTAAATAACATGGAAAGTATAGTGTTCCCCAATCACTGAAAATGATTATCTCAGATGGTATTAAGTCTAGTAGCAGCTGTTCTGAGAATAGCATTGATATCTAGTTTGCTTTACCCAATATGACAAAACAAACAAACATTCTTGTATTATGATTTTTCCTGAATGTTTATTAAATAGAGTCGGAAATCTCTGGTATTTTCACAGATTTTGCTTGTGAGGAATATTAAGTCTGACTGTGCTAATTTTTTTTTTTTTTTTGTTCCTTTTACAGCATCCAGATTTAACCATCCTGATGTGGAATAGATCTCTTGAACAGGATTAAGAAGACTTACAGTACAAAGATGTTGTGATTTTTTTATATATATGCCATAATGTAAATGAATAAGCAGATTTGGCCCCAAAACAGACTCAAAAAACAGTTCTGAAAATAGGATAGTTTTAATGTGTCTTTACATATCTTCATACAAAATATAAATTCTCAATGATAACAGGGAAATGGTGCAGTGGTTATCACTGTTGCCTCACAGCAAAGAGGTTCTGGGTTCAAGCCCAGCGGCCTACGAGGGCCTTCCTGTGTGGAAACTGCATGTCTGCATGGGTTTCCTCCGGGTGCTCCAGTTTCCCCCACAATCCAAAGACATGCAGTTAGGTTAACTGGCTATTCTAAATTGCCCATAGGTATGAATGTGTGTATGTGATGGTTTTTTGGTCCAGTAGAAGGCAACAGGGAAGCCACTCCTGTAATTGCCCCTAGAAACTCAGATGGAACTCAGAGCATAGAGAGAGAACAGGGAAAAGGGTTATTGCACACTCAGAGCAGAGGTTGAGCACTTGATGTGATGTGCATCATGGGGAAGCCACAGCCTAAAGGTTACAAAAGCAGCTTTGGGACAAAAAGTTCAATTTCCTGGACCAGCAGGAATGACTGGAGTGCCCCTGAGTAAGATACCTAGCCCCCAGCTGTTCCCCAGGCAGGGTACTGTTGTATATTGTTCTGGATAAGAGCATCTGCTAAATGCCTGTAATGTAATGGCTCAGACGAACGGTCCAAGGCAGAACAAAATGACCCACAGGTCAAAAACAGAACCCAGAGCAAAGTTCCAGTCAAGCAAAAGTCTAGGATCCCACAACACACAAGGGCAAAAACTCACACAGAACCTTGAGTCCAGGAAAAATACTGAAGAAAAAAAAAGACAAAGACTGAAGCCGACTGACCCTGTGTCCGAAATTGCTCCCTACTCACTATATAGGGCACTATATAGTGGGGATGCCATTTTGTAGTGCTGTCCAAAACCTCAGTGAGGATTATTTACACCCTATATAGAGTACTCCAAGTATCCCACAATGCATCATGAAAAGGAGTGTACAATAATGGTCACTAACCAAAGCAATATATCCCATCATGCGTTGCAGTCATGCTGAAAGAAATCAAATTAAAAGTCTCAAATTTGATTTAATAAAAGGCAGCAGCAAAGAAGTAAGTATACAACCTTGATTTAAAAAAAACTGAAAGATGCAGGTACTTTGTATTGATTAATGTGGGAAATACACTCAGTATAATATGTATTTATCACAAAAATACATGCATGTATTTATTATTTTGAAAACCCACCACCTGACTGATTTGGCAGGTTTTAATTGTGTGACAGTAATGACATAAATACCAGCGTGACAGACTAGTGTTCAAAAGCTTTTTTGGGTTTTTTTTTTTTCATTTTACCAATGAGCTCACTATATAGTCCTCTATATAGTAATTCCCTATATAGGGAGTAGTGAACGAGTGAGCGATTTCAGACACAGGGTGAGTTAAAGTACTGTTGTTGATTAACTAATCAGCAGCAGGTGGGACTGGCCACAGAGTAAGAGCAGGCAGAGGTCTTGGGTAAAACACAGAGTGGCGTAACTTGCAGCACACCAGTCACCAGGAGCAAAATTCAGGACCTGGAAGCCCTGGGCTGAACTGTGACAGAATGTGATTTGGTTCTTATTAGTCAAGTATGTAAATAAATGTATAGTGCGGGATTGTGTGCCCTTAACAACCACACAATTTTACCCTTTATATTTATCCTTTCTAGTTCAAGAGATGATGTTTAGCAAGTCACTATTCTCTAACGATGTAATCTATTGATGTAAACCTACATATACTGTAGGTAAACCTACATATACTGTAAGTAAACCTGTGCTCTAACATGGTAAAATGATTTTTTTTTAAATTAATGTAACAGTTACTATGTAATGTACCTTTTGTTGACACCTTGTACAATTTTATCTGGATTTAACACAACCTATGTTTTATATAAACATACTGATTAATGTTAATGTGTAATAAAATAAATTTATGGCATACAGATTAAAATATATAAATAGAGCCCACCTGTCAGGGAGTGGTAGTAGATGGATGCAAGTGCAGAACTGTTTATTAAGAACAGTGTGACAATCAGGCAAACAATCCAAATGGACAGACAAGCTCATAAATGTAAAACTAGCGAAAGGTCAGGCAAGGCACAAACAGACTAAATCAGGCAAAAACAAAAGCAGAAATGAGGATCAGAAAACCAGGAAATCTACACAGGGAATAAGGCTCAGTAATACTCAGTAACATAATGTAATACTTTACACTGAATGTGCATAGACACAGTCCTTATATAGGAGAGTAGATTATGCCTTAATCATGTGCAGGTGAGCATAGTTAACAGCGTGTGTGTGTGTGAGAGTCTGCTTGGCACACCCACAGTCCGGAGCATGCCCAAGAATCCCACTGGTGTGTGCACCAAAGTGTGCAGGACTGACAGACATCCCTCCCCAAAAAAAGAGCTCCCTCTGGGATCAAAAATCCATCCTACTAGGCCCTGGGGATAAGGTCCTGATGCTGGGTGCCATGTCATCGGCATGTCACTCTGAGCCAACGTGGCATCCGGACACTTGGCTCAGGTGGGGGCTTGGGCTCCAGCTCTGGACATGATTCGGACTCTGGATCAGACTCAGGCTTGAGCTCTGAGCATGGCTTGGACTCTGGATCGGACTCTGGTTTGAGCTCTGAACATGGCTTGGACTATGGACTGGACTCAGGCGTGGGCTTGAGCTCTGTCTGTGCATTGCTTCGGTCCTGGTCAGGATCCAGTGGTGGGACGACAATGTCTTCAGAGCCGGGCAGCAGTGGGACGATGATGTCTTCATAGCCGGGTGGCGGCAGGACTGCCCCGTTGTCCTCTGGCACTGGCTCCGACGTTAGAGCTGACACTGGCAACATCTCTGTCGCTGGCCCTGGTTCTAAGCTGCAGTTGACACTAGTACTGGCTCTGACTCAGGCACTGGCTCTGGCACTGACTCTGGCATTGGCTCTGGCTCTGACTCTGGCACTAGCTCTGATAGTGGCTCTGACTCTGGCACTGGCTCTAGGGCTGGCACTGGCTTAGGTGTTGTCTCTGGCACCGAAGCTGGCTCTGGCGCTGGCTCTGAAGTTGACCCTGGCTCTGAAGCTGGCTCTGGCTCTGAAGTTGACCCTGGCTCTGAAGCTGGCTCTGGTTCCGACTCTGGCGCTGGCTCTGGCACTGGAGCTGACACTGGCACTGAAGCTGGCTCTAGCATTGGTTCAGGATTTGGTTCGGGCACTGGGTCTTGCTCTGGCTGTGGTTCAGATGCTGGCTCTGATGCAGGCTCCAGCTCTTGCACTGGTTCTAGCTCTGGCTCCGGTTCAGGCACTTGTTCAGGTGCTGGGTCTTGCTCAGGCTGTGGGACTGGTTCTTGAACAATGGCCTCTAGGAGAGGCTCTGGAGCAATGGCCACTGCATCGGCCGCTGCATTGGCCTCAGGTGTGATACCCCCATGAAATTTTTTGGGAGGGGGCACCTCCTTTTCTAATGATTTGTAGATGAAAATGAGCATGTCTAGAAGTCTGTGAGCTCTGAAGACAAGAGTGCTCTACTCGGATGAGGTGCTCCACCCATTGGCGAGCTTTTCCAGCCATCAGAGTGATCATAACACTTGCCCAGATTGGTTCTGGTGGCTTAGGCTCCTTGAGGTCCGCATAGGAAATGCTACACTGCAGGCTGAATCCCCTAGGATGATATATTCCATAGTATGGAGCCAGAAGGTCCATTGCAATATGCTGCCAGAAATAATAGGCAAGGGGGTAAGATAAGGAAACCCGGTAGATGCGTGGAATGGCAAACTGGATATCCTCTGCTGCATCTATTGTGGCAGCGGGGGCGTGGTCAAGCGTCGGTCTGTGAATGGAGACCGGAGTCAGGGAAGGTAAGTGGTAGTATCACTGCACCTGATGTGAATTAACCCACGTTTGTGTGTCTCCAACAGTGACCGCGCCCCATAAAAGGAGAGAGAGAGCAGAGAAGGGGAGCTCTCTCCTGACCTGAATGCGTGTGTGTGTGTGTGTGTGTGTGTGTATGAGAGAGTAAGCCGAAAAGCTATATGTACATACAAAATAAAAAGTTCGTGAGAACTCAGTTCTGGCGTGCCGTGCTTCTGTGCTCCACCCACCTGCTCTGATTTTACATCCATTTTTTGCTGAAGTATTCTGTCAGGCAGTGGTAGTAGATGGATGCAAGTGCAGAAGTGTTTATTAAGAACAGTGTGACAATCAGGCAAACAATCCAAATCGACAGACAAGCTCATAAACGTGAAACTAGCAAAAGTTCAGGCGAGCCACAAACAGACTAAATCAAGCAGAGACAAAAGCGGAAATGAGGAACAGAAACAAGGATCAGAAAACCAGGAAATCTACACATGGAATAAGGCTTGGTAATGCACGCTAACGTAACATCATACTTTGCACTGAATGTGCGTAGACACTGTCCTAATATAGGAGTATAACTATGCTCACCTGCGCACCTTAATCATGCGCAGGTGAGCATAGTTAACAGCGCGCGTGTGAGAGTCTGCTCAGCGTGCGCAGTCCTGAGCATGGCCGAGAATCCCACTGGACTAACATCACCAATTGATCTCTAACATTTTCTGAAAGCTAACTAGGGTAAATTAAAAATGTATACTCAGTATTATCTTTCCATCAAACTACACTTGTAATTTAACTACGTAACCTCCTGAGTTATTGTTAAGTTTAAATCAGATAATGCAGTAAAGACTATAAATTAGATTAGAATAGATTAGATAAAACTTTATTGATCCCTTTGGGCAGGTTCCCTCAGGGAAATTAAGATTCCAGCAGCATCATTACAGATAAACAGAGAAAAGAAATAGAGAAAACTTCTAGATAAATCTTAATAAAACTTATTCAAAGTTCAGTTAAACTAATGAGAAAGGCATGCAGTTATGAGAGTGAGGAATGTATGTCTTGACCTACCAAAAACTCCTGGGATTTCAAGGGGTGTTTCAAGGGAAACAAATGAGTGCAATATTTTAATTAGACTATTTTTAAATATGAATGCATATAGAGATAAATGAAATAAAATTGCACTGAAACTGTGTGTGGTACGATATGTGATTTTGTATGTTAGTGGTATAATTCAATGCCACTGTATCTGAATAGTGATCTTTATTCAACTTCTGCAGTTCCTTGGCCTCTGCTACTTCACTCTAGTTTATAATCTGTTACCACATATTTCCTCCTTACGTCGAGCACCACATGCTGTGGCTCTCAATGGGTACAACAACTTGCAGCATTATGGCACCTATATACAGTGTCTAGTGTTTATTTATGTTGCTATGTGCACTTTTTTTGTTCATGTCTTTTCTCTGCCATATCTTGTCATTGCTTGTTCCCTACTGTGTTATGATTACTTCCCCTCTTTTTACCCCCCACCCCGATTAATCTTTGTGTTTAGGTCCTTGTGTTTACTTGTTCTTGAACTGTATGCTAAATATACAGCACAAGTCTATACCAAGCCATTGATTGTCTATACCAAGTTCATTGTCATTCTGGTTTTGACATCATTTCTGTTTTTCTCATCTTGCTCTTGCCTGCCCTAGTTTCTGTTGTTTCACCTTGACTTTGATTTTCTCTCATCTCATCTCATTATCTCTAGCTGAAAGGCGGGGTACACCCTGGACAAGTCGCCAGGTCATCACAGGGCTGACACATAGACACAGACAACCATTCACACTCACACCTACGGTCAATTTAGAGTCACCGGTTAACCTAACCTGCATGTCTTTGGACTGTGGGGGAAACCGGAGCACCCGGAGGAAACCCACGCGGACACGGGGAGAACATGCAAACTCCACACAGAAAGGCCCTCGCCGGCCCCGGGGCTCGAACCCAGGACCTTCTTGCTGTGAGGCGACAGCGCTAACCACTACACCATCGTGCCGCCACTTTGATTTTATATTATGTCTATCTTGTTTACCAAGTTCAATAAAGCTCTGGATACCTTTCTTGGGGTTCTTGTGTCTGCCACAAATTCTCCTGGGTTAGGTGCGTGAGGGTGTGGAGTTTTGCACGCAGGTCAAGAATGTACTGGATTTCATTTTTGCGAGGCGAAGGTCCCTCTTCCCAATTTTCTCGTAGCATGTCCAAAATGCCATGTGGCTGACGTCCATATAATGATTCAAATGGAGAAAACCTCATGGAGGCTTGGGGGACCTCTCATACTGCAAATAACAGGGGCTTGAGCCACTTATCCCAATTACGTGCATCTTCACTTACGAATTTCCAGATTAGGTTGTTGAGTGTTTGGTTAAATCGCTCCACTAAGCAAGCCATTTGTGGGTGATAGACACTGGTGCGGATAGACTTAATCCCTATTAACCCATACAGCTTGTGCAGTGTGCGTGACAAACAAAGTATATTGGTCTGTCAGGATTTCTTTCGGAATCCCGACCCGGGAGATAAAGTGGAAGAGCGCTTCTGCAATACCGCATGCTGAGATATTGTGGAGAGGCACTGCTTCTGGATATCGCATTGCATAGTCCACCAGAACTAAAATAAAGCAATACCCTCGTGCTGACCGATCTAATGGTCCGACGAGATCTATCCCAATTTGCTCAAACGGGGTCTCGATTAGAGGGAGAGGGCACAAAGGCACTTTTGGAGTGGCCACGGGATTTAGTAATTGGCATTCATGGCATGCTGCACACCACCAATGGACATCCCCATGAATCCCTGGCCAATAGAACCGGGCCATTATTCGGGCTAGTGTTTTTATCTTACCCGAAGTGTCCAGCCATGGGATTAAAGTGAGCTGCATGGAATACGAGTTTCCTGCGGCTCTTTGGGATTAACAATTGGGTTATTTTTTCACTAGTTTGATTGTCCTGCGTCACTCAGTACAATCTATCTTTAATAATAGCAAAATAAGGGAAGGCCAGTGCCGCGCTTGGCTGAAGAGTTTGACCATCGATTACTCTCACTTGGTCAAATGCATGCCACAGAGTCTCATCTCGTGAATGCTCTAATGGGAAATTCTCAAGGGAATCCCTGAGAGAGGGAGGAGACGCGGGCTGCTCCTCACTCTGACGTGGTGCTGACGTAGACGGCTCTGTGACAGCTTCTCCAGTCAATGCCACACCGGGATCTTCCTGTGACCTACTAGTGCAGGACCCACTATGTGTCAAATATTCCATCAGCTTTTTAAACCCTGGCCAATCAGTACCCAAAATCAACGAGTGGGTGAGACAAGGATTAACCGCCGCCTTTACTCTATGCATTTGGCCCCGGAATAGAATACGGCCGGACACTAAGGGATAATTGTGAACATCCCTGTGCGCACACACAACACTTTCACTGCTTGTGCTCACCCCAATGCCTCACCTTGCACCAGGCGTTGGTGAATTGAGGTCTGATTACAATTGGAATCCACCAAAGTGTGATATGTATCCCCTTGAACACTTACCGGTATGCAACACGTTCCGGCCCAATTGGGGGCGGTCTCTGGCATGTCGGGGATGTGGATCATGGCTTTCAGCTCCCTTGCAGAACCCTGATTCTGGAGATGCTCCGGCTCCCTGCCACACCAGCATACTGGCCCAGGCTTTCCCTCTGCACCAGTGCCAAGGGCGTCAGTCACCTGAGGGGGGTGAGACACAGACATGGAAGAGGGAGATAGGAGGACACCACGGGTGCAACGGGCCAGCTGGGGAGGAGTCGGCCCCCACCTCTGCAGTGGGGGAATGGGGTGAGAGGGAGATAGAAAGAGAGAGGAGACAGAGAGGGGGAGAGAAGAGAAACAAGGAGAGGTGCCTTCGCCTCATCTGCCTGTCATCGGAACCGCCGCCAGATGGTCCTCCGCCAACTCAAGGGCTTGCTGGAGCGACGCCAGGCGGCGACACTGGACCCATTCCGCTGTTCCGGAAGCTGAGGGATGAACTGTTCCAGTGCCACCAGGTCGATGATCCTGTCGGCATCGCCGTCTTCTGCCCTCAGCCACCGCTGGCAGGCATCCCAGAGTTGTTGGCCAAATGCAAATGGTTGGCCGACCTCCTCCAGGGTCAGCTTCTGGAACCACTGGCGATGTTCCGGGGAGCGGCCAACCCGCTGCAAAATGGCCCTCCTGAGGTCGGAGTAGTTGAGCCAGTTGTCAGCAGGGAGCTGCTGTGCTGTGAGCTGTGACTTGCCTGTCAGGAGCGGGAGGAGGTGAGCTGCGCACTGCTCGATTGGCTACCCCCATGCTTGGGCTGCTTGCTCAAAGAGAGCGATGAAGATCTCTGGCTTGTCATGCGGGTCATCTTCGTGAGGGTGACGTGAGGAGAGTCCAGGGTGGTAATGTTGGATGCCCCTGCCGACGCCAGCAGGTGCCAGAACGCCTGGCGATCTTCCCACTGGGCCAGCATCAGGGCTTCAAAGCATTGTTCTTGGTCCTTCTGGAAGGCAGTCAGCACTTGATGCTGGTTCTGCTGGGCAGCAGCAAGGGCATGGACAAGCTCTATAATTGATGAGGACTCCATGGGGTGGTTCCCTTCCATACTTGGATCCCGGGTTTCGGCACCACTGTAGTATATCCCTGATGTGGGTGGAGTACAGAAGCATGGCAGGCAGGAACTGAAGTTCTTGCCAACTTTTATTTTACAGATATGGATAGGTTTTTAGCTTACACACATGCATTCTGGTCAGGAGTCAGCTCTCCTCTGCTTTCCCCCTCCTTTTATGCTCCATCCCTGCAACAAACACACACACATACACACATTAATTGACACCAGGTGTAATGACTTAGCCACTTACCTTCCCTGACCCCGCCCTCCATTCACAAACTGCTGCATTGCCACAATGAGAAACACCCAACCCAAAAATACAGATGAGCTGAAGGCTGCTATCAAAGCAACCTGGGCTTCAATAACACCTCCACAGTGCCACAGGCTGATCAACTCCATGCGATGTTCGTTGATGCAGTAATTTGTGGTAAAGGAGCCCCAAGCAAGTATTAAGTGTACAACCCCAATTCCAAAAAAAGTTGGGACACTGTGTAAAACATGCATAAAAACAGAATGCAATTATTTGCAAATCATGGAAACACTATATTTCATTGAAAATAGTACAAAGACAACATATTAAATGTTGAAACAGAGAAATTTAATTGTTTTTTTGAAAAGTATATGCTCATTTTGAATTTGATGTCAGCAACACATTTCAAAAAAGGTGTGTAATGCGGAAAAAGTACTCCTAATTTCTTCAATTAGCTACAGTTCAGTAACATGTTTGGGTATAAAAAGAGCATCCCAGAGAGACAGAGTCTCTCAGAAGTAAAGATGGAGAGGGGTTCATCACACTGCAAAAATAGTGCAACAATTCAAGAATAACATTCCTCAATATAAAATTGCAAAGAAATTGGGGATCACATGATCTATGGTACATAATATCATTTAAAGATTCAGAAAATCAGGAGAAATCTCTGTACACAAGGGACAAGGACGAAAAGCAACACTGGATGACCATGATCTTTGGGCCCGCAGGAGACACTGCATTAAAAACAGATATGATTCTGTCATGGAAATCACTGCCTGGGCTTAGGAACACTTCTGAAAACCATCCTCTGTGAACACAGTTCATCACTGCATCTACAAATGCAAGTTAAAACCAAATATAAACAATAACTTTGTAGAGGTGTTTAAATTAGTGAAGGCCTAGGGTCCAAGGCAAGCACAGGTTCTCAAAGATAGTTATCCATGCAGGAGCTAATGATATACGCCTTCATTAGTCTGAAGTTACTAAGAGTAACTTTGTAGAGGTGTTTAAATTAGCGAAGGCAATGTCCGATGCTGTAGTATGCTCTGGCCCCATCCCAATGACGTATGGCGATGTAGCTTACAGCAGGTTATGGTCGCTGAACTGCTGGTTGTCCAGGTGGTGGTCTGAAAATAGTGTGGGCTTGATAGATAATTGGGCTAATTTTGAGGGCACTGCTGGCCTGTTAGGGTGGGATGGTGTCCATCCCACTTGGGAAGGTGCTGGTCTCATTTCCTGCAGCATAGGTCATAGTCTCAGAACAGGCCTAGTTAATTTCTGACAATCCAGAGCCAAGGTCAGGGAGCAGACGAACAGGCTAAACCGACTGTCTGCTAGCTGCAGAGTCGTCACTAAGGGTCCTCTACATCGAGACTGTGTCTGTTCCCCAAACTCAACAAAAAAGTAGAAATATTCAGAGAGTTTGTTCCAGTAACCTAATCCAGTGTTTCCCAAACTTTCTTGAGCCACGGCACATATTTTACATTAGAAAAATCCCACGGCACACCACCAAACAAAAATGTCACAAAAAGTATATATAATGAAATATAATGATTATCTAGTCTCAATTTACTCACAATTTACTTACTCATTGTGAAACCTGGGCCTGTTTAGTTGAACACAAAGCTGATATACTCACAGGAATTGAAGAAAGACATACACGAAGATCTTCCTCAACAGTTCTGAGTCTCTTTTTTTTTAGTTTTTATAGCAGTCATGCTTGAAAAGCCCAGCTCGCATAGATAGGTCGTGGAAAATGGGAGCAGAGCTGAAAGAGCTCTGCTTGCCAGAATGGGGAACTCCTTGGCAGCAGTCAGCCAAAAACTGTCCAAAGGTAGATCAGCAAAGCTCAGCTTAAAACCATGATTTTGTCTCAGTACAGTTATTTTCTCCTGCACTGTTGGACAGCTTTTCCCCCACACACCAAGCATAATGGAGTCAGCTCGGTTGGTTCCCCAGTAAAAGTAAATCCAAAGGAAAGATAACTTTAATTGTATTGTCTTGAGCTCACCGTGTTTTGCTTTCTTCTGACCACTACTCATACTAGGGCCTTCATTTGGGTCAGAATTTTCCCCAGGACCCAGTTAGTATTGTGCACTTTTTCTTTTCAAATATTTATCCATTGCCATCACTGCTGTCATACCCGAAGCATTATTAATTCTATTGTTTGAATGGCAACAGGTAGATACACAGGTTAATTAGCTACCTGCTGCCATCTAGTGGAAGAGTATTTAATTGTTTTGCCTGTCACTATAGGTCGCTGACATAGACAAAGATAAATTATTTGCAGTAAATAAATAATAATTTTTGGACCAGTTAAGTGAAATTGGATAATTTCCCATGATACACCTGCTGATCTCTCACTGCACACTAATGTGCCGTGGCACATTATCACTGACCTAATCAATATAAAATTAGATCATACTGACTGTACAGCCGCTGCCAGCACCTTTGATCTAAAGGTGGGGCTATTAAATATTAGATCTCTTACATCTAAAGCTCTAATGGTTAATGAACTCATTACTGATCAGGAGTTTAATGTACTTTGTTTAACTGAAACATGGATTAAGCCAAATGAATATATAGCATTAAATGAAGCTAGTCCTCCTGGATACAGTTATATACACCAGCCTCATCTAACTGGTAGAGGAGGAGGCGTCATGGTTATTTATAATGATTATCTAGATGTAACACAAAAACCTGGTTATAAATTTAATACATTTAAAGTTCTTCATACTCGTATAATGTATGTAGCCTCAAAAAATAGGTCTACCCAGTTAATTCCATGACTTATTATTTACAGGCCCCCGGGGCCATATTCTGAGTTTCTTTCTGAATTTGAGATTTCATCTCAGATCTGGTTATTTACTTAGTCAAAGCTTTAGTTGTTGGAGATTTTAATATTCACTTCGATAACCCAGAAAACCTTTAAAAACAGCGTTTGTGTCCATTTTAGATTCAGTAGGGATGAATCAGAATGTCATAGGACCGACCCATAATGGTGGTCACACCCTCGATCTAATTTGGGTTAAACGTAGAAAATATAGTCATACTTCCACAGTCTGAAGTTCTCAGATCATTATCTCATCTCATTCAAAATATGTCTGAGTAATAATATATGCACCTCACCACACTACTGTATTAAACGTACATTCACGTCAACTACTGCACAGAGCTTTATAAATGATCTCCCAGAGTTATCAACTTTGATTGGGTCACTGTCAGTCCCTGCAGAACTTGATCAGGCAACTGAATGCTTAGAGTCAATGTTCCGCCATACTTTAGATAATGTAGCTCCTCTTAAATGGAAAATAGTCAGAGACAAAAAATTAGCACCCTGGTATAATGATGACACTCGCAATTTAAAACAGACCACTCGAAATTTGGAACGTAAATGGCATCAAACAAAATTGGTAGTGTTCAAATTAGCGTGGAAGGAGAGCTTCCTGAAGTATAGAAAAGCTCTTAGTGCTGCTAGATCAACATATCTCTCCTCCCTAATAGAAGATCTCATTATTTCTAGCCGCTTCATCCTGTTCTACAGGGTCACAGGCAAGCTGGAGCCTCTCCCAGCTGACTACGGGCAAAAGGCGGGGTACACCCTGGACAAGTCGCCAGCTCATCACAGGGCTGACACATAGATACAGACAACCATTCACACTCACATTCACACCTACGCTCAATTTAGAGTCACCAGTTAACCTAACCTGCATGTCTTTGGACTGTGGGGGAAACCGGAGCACCCGGAGGAAACCCAGGTGGACACTGGGAAAACATACAAACTCCGCACAGAAAGGCCCTTGCCAGCCACGGGGCTCAAACCTGGACCTTCTTGCTGTGAGGCGACAGCGCTAACCACTACACCACCGTGCCGCCATCATTGTATTAGTTTCCACTGTTATGCTGATGACACACAGTTGTATATGTTTCTGCAAAACCTGATGAGAGACTCCAGCTTAATAGAATTGAGGAATGTGTAAAGGACATTAGACACTGGATGCTTATTAATTTCCTTCTGCTTAACTCTGACAAGACTGAAGTACTTGTACTAGGACCACATACAGCTAGAAGTAAGTTTTCTGATTACACAGTAACTCTGGATGGCCTTTCTGTTTCTTCACGTGCAGCAGTAAAAGACCTCGGAGTGATTATTAACCCCAGTCTTTCATTCAAAACCCACATTGATAACATTACCCAGATAGCTTTCTTTCATCTCAGAAATATTGCTAAGATAAGAAATTTAATGTCACTACATGACGCAGAAAAACTAGTTCATGCTTTCATTACCTCCAGGTTGGATTATTGTAATGCCTTACTGTCTGGATGTTCCAATAAGTGCATAAACAAGCTCCAGTTAGTTCAAAATGCAGCAGCAAGAGTCCTTACTAGAACTAGAAAATATGACCACATCACCCCGTCTTATCCACACTGCATTGGCTTCCAATGGAATTTCGTATTGATTATAAAATACTACTATTGACCTTTAAAGCACTGAATGGTCTCACACCACAGTAACTGAGTGAACTTCTGCTCCTCTATGACCCGCCACGCCTACTTAGATCAAAAGGTGCAGGCTATCTGCTGGTACCTCATATAGTGAAGGCTACATCAGAGGGCAGAGCCTTTCTTACAAAGCCCCACAGTTATGGAACAGCCTTCCAAGTAATGTTCGGGAATCAGATACAGTCTCAGCGTTTAAGTCTAGGCTGAAAACATATCTGTTTAGTCAAGCCTTTGGTGTTTATGAGGTAAAGGTGTAGATATAGAGGGTCCTCAGACATAGTGTGTTTTGGTAAACTGGGATATATGGATGCTGTCAGTCCCCCACTCGCTTGCTCACTCGAGTTTATTGACGGTGTAGTGACTGGCTGCTTTATGTCCCAGGGCTCCCTCATGTCTGTGTTACCTTCTGGCTCTCTCCTTTTACAGTAGTTATGCTGTCATAGTTAGTTTTGCCGGAGTCCCTGCTTGTACTCAGTGCAATATGTATACTGTTCCTACTTATTCAGGTGACATGGGGCATACCTAACAACCTGTGTTTTCTCTCCCTCTCTCTCTTCCCCCATCCCCCAAATCTGTCCCTCTGAGTTACATGTTGGTCCTGGGATTGAGATGCTGACCTCTTCTGCTCCTCGGACCTGCCTGATCCATCCTGGTGCCCTGTGTCTGGTTGGAGCCTCATCACATCGCTCCTGTGGAGGCCGGCCCCATGTGGACAGTTGGGGGTCACACCTGGAGGACACTCTGGACTCTTGCAGTGGTGCTTTTATGGCTTAGGACTACAGTTGACTTGCTAACTTTAGGACTGCAGTTGTCATGAACAGTTTTGCACTCAAGTTTCCATCAATGAAAAGCTTAGCAAAGGGGAGTCCCATATATGATTCGTACATTGGGGGAGTGCCTGTTAGAGAGCGCACTTGTCCTGGGCCATCGGCATAGTGAGGTAGGGTGGCCAGTTCCTTTCCTCGCCGCCTTTAACTTCCCCAGTGTTTCCACCAGGTCCCCATTCACTGCTGGGTGGACAGGGAGCGAGCCCCAGATCCCTGTCGAGCCAAGGCTCGAACCAGGGACCGTTTGATTAGCGGTCAAGCGCTCTAACCACTTGGCCACCTGCGCGCCAATGAAAAGCTTATAACATCATCGAAACTGACTTTATGTTAAAACTGTTAATGTTATAGTCATGCTGTCTGTTGTTGCCCAAATGAGGATGGGTTCCTTTTGAGTCTGGTTCCTCTCGAGATTTCTTTCTCATGTCATCTGAGGGAGTTTTTCCTTGCCACCATCGCCACAGGCTTGTTCATTGGGGATAGATTAGGGATAAAACTAGCTCATGTTTTAAGTCATTCAAATTCTGTAAAGATGATTTGCGACAATGTTTATTGTTAAAAGCACTATACAAATAAACTTGACTTGACTTGATAATATCCAGAAACTCCGCTCATTTACGATGGACTGGGGCGAAGTAGAAAATTGTCCCAAGGTCTGATTAATCAAAAATATAAATTCTTTTTAGAAATCATGGACACCACGTCCTCTGGTTAAAGAGGAGAGGGACCATCCAGCTTATCAGTGCAGTTCTAAAGCCATCATCTATGATGGTATGAGTGTGCCAGATTCTGTTTTCAAATCTGTCATTAACATGAGTGTGGTGGCAGAGGTGTGGTTTAGTGCTGTTTGTGACGAGATAGTGGAGTCCAGGAGTCACTCACTCACTCATGCCCATTACGCTGGGTGGCGTGTAGTGCAGTAACGTGATCCCTCCACTTCTGCCAGTCTTTCACCATGACTGAAATGCTGCTTCAGGTCTTTCCCATCTGCTGCATTTCTTTCTCCACCGTCTGCCGCCATGTGATCTTCGGACAACCCCTACTTCGCTTTCCCTCTGGTGTCCAGTGCAAGGCAGTCTTGACGATTAAGGCTACTTGGCAGATGACATGGCCAATCCACCTCATTACGATGGTAGTCAAGGATTCGGCTTCACACCTTTCAAGCAGGTCCTTGTTTGAAATGGTTTTGGGCCAGAAGGTACGTAGAATTCGGCAGAGGCTCTTGGTGTGAAACGTGGAAAGCTTTGTTAAATCGTTCCCAGTCAGCCTCCAGCATTCCAAACCATATAGGAGAGTTGTGAGGACACAGCTGTGGTAGAGTTTCAGCTTGGTGTAATTGTTGTAGGTGGAGGAGTGCCATACCTTGTTCATAATGTTAAGAGAGTTTCTGGCCTTGTTGAGACAGCTCTGGATGTCCAAGTCGCCCCCCCCCAATATTGATGATGCTGCCAAGATAGGTGAACCTGTCTGTATATGGGAGGTCTCCATTCTCAACCTGGACTGGGCTTCTGTTGGTGATGTTCAGTGCCATAATTTCAGTCTTCTTACTGCTAATGTTGAGACTGACTTGCTTTGCAAAGATGTTAAGTCACTGGGTCTTCTCTTGAATGTGAGAATGGGTATGTGATACTAGCGCTAAATCGTCAGCATAGTCTAGATCTTCCAAGTAGGAGAAGGGGGTCCATCTGATGCCCCTGTTCCTATCCTCTGTAGTGCACCACATGATCTAGTCTACAACAAGACTGAAAAGCACTGTGGACATAACACACCCCTGCCTGACACCAGTCTTGACTTTGAACAGGATATCACTGTTACCAACAGAACAGGTAAAGTTACAGTAGAAACTTCTAATGATCTCAATGAGATGAGAGGGGATTCCATACGCTTGTAGAATCCGCCAAAGGCTGTCCCAGTGAACACCGTTGAAGGCCTTGGTGAAATCTACAAAGTTCACCTACAGAAATTGCTGCCACTCAGTACATTGTTCAATAATGTTTCTAAGCGTGAAAATGTGGTCAATACAGCCTCTTCCTCTCCTGAAACCTGCCTGTTCTTCTCGCAGTTTAAGGTCCACAGCCAGTGACAGGCACTTCATGATGACTTTCGCTAGGATCTTGCTGGGGACAGATAACAATGTAATGCCACGCCAGTTACTGCATTCTGACAGAGCCCCTTTCTTTGGTATCCTGATGATGATGCCTTGACTCCAGTCATCAGGAATGTTCTTTCTGTCCCATATGATGTTAAATAGTGGTTGCAGGATGCAGGGATCCCAGCAGTAATTGAAAAAAATAGAGGAATGTAAGAAACTATCAGCAGGGGTCAAGGGCGCTGCAAGCCCCCTGAAGCTGTTGAGATTTTAACATTTAAAGATGCTACAGAACACATTTTTTACATAGATTTAACATAGAAAAGCAACAGAATTTAACAATAATGTGTATCTATTTGATGCCATATTTTGTAATCAATGACATAAGTGGCAAAAAAAATTGTTATTTATAAAAATTAGATGAAAATGTAGCTTTGAAGAATATATTTCTTCTAACCCGGACACTGTTCCGCTATCTCTTTTATGGACGATATCTTTTTTTCCACAACAAATTCAGGGCTGTGAAATTGTAAATAAGAAATCTGAGGAAAAGGGGGGGTCTGGGGGGCACAGTCCCCCAGCATAAGCCGGGGGTCACCAAGCCATTTTAGGTGTTATATGGTGTATTTTGAGCATTTCCTGCAAGTAAAAAATTGATCTCAACAAGTAAATATTTGACTAGTCTTGGTCTTCATTTTGCCATATAAAATACCTATCAACAGTTTTCTCTTTTAAAATGAAAGATCCATGTAAAATACCTTGAAATATCTAATAAGTGCCTATGTATTTTATCTCTTAATCAAAATAAAAGTAAAAAAAATGTGTAAATAACAATTTAAAGAAATGTTAATAAAAGAAAACTTTGATAGGCCTTTCAAAATGACTTTGTGAAAAATCATGCTCAATATTTAAGTGATTAATATTAATATTTACATTTAATTCTTGTATTATGTCCTGGCTTTTTCCAAGAATCTGTCACAATGTCTCTTGTCTACAGAGCAAAAGTTTAAAAAAAAAAAAAAACTAATGTTTCTTATCTAATATATTATTTACATCTTTTCTTTTACTTCTGGCTCCTTCTATTCCTCTTTGCATCACTCCCAGCTATTTCTTTCAATTCATCTTTCAGTAAGGCTATTAGTTATTAGTTCTATAGTATTTGCATTCCTCTATTAAAGCTATTTACAAAATGTTCATAGTCTGTCAAACAGTATCTAATGAAAGTCTTTTAATTTTCTTTTCTTTAACACCATCTCTTTCAGTTTTGCAAACTTGTTCTTTTTCATCTTTTCCTTCAGTCTGTCTGTGTGTTCTTTTCTAGCTCTCTTTGCATCTCTCTCAAACACCTCCTTAGCTTTCCTTTTTGATGGCATCTTAACTATGTCTGATCTTACACCCTGTAAGTACAAAATTCACGTATGCGGTGCCAGGTCACGCAATAGCTATTTTTAGCTCTGTCATGCAGTCAAGATGTGTTCCACGCTCAGCTGGCATAAAACTCCGCGAGTCCGACTGTCTCGTGCAAGGCGATTAAAACCGACTAGACCCCCCCCCCCCCCCCCCAATGATTTTTAATGCAAAAATAGACGTTTTGTGAAGATATTTTTCACGACAGAATCCGCGGAAATTTCACAGCCCTGCATATTGAATTAAGTTCAACGCATTCGAAACAAAAGCACGAACAGAGTTAAAACACATTTTCTAGCAAATGAGCGCAGCCATATTGTTTTCTCGTTCTATCGCGTACAGTCTCGCGGTATTTACATCAATTTAACTTCCGAGTGTTCCCGAATGTCAACGAGAACAAACGAAGCTGACAAAAACAAACATCGCTAAACAAGCAAACCAAATCAGAACGTATTCTGCTGGTCATTTTACTTACACAAACATATTTTTAACGGATATACAAGAGATTTAAAAAAAAAAAAAACACCACCACCACTTTGGCTAGAAAAATAGCGGAATTCCGCTAAATAGCGGACGTCTGGGATCCCTGAGGATGCTTACAGTGGTCGCAGCATCAGCCTTAAGCAGTTTGGCACTGAGGCCGTCTTTGTCGGGTGCCTTGTGGTTCTTCAAGGACTTTATGGCAGCAATGATCTCTTCTTGCCTCGGTGGTCCAGTTTCAACGCTCAGGTCCTCTTCAGCTTCTGATATCTCGGGCTCCTCTTCTGATGCTCGTCTGTTAAGGACTTCCTTGAAATGTTCGACCCATCTTGCTTCTTGGTCTTTCTCAGAAGTGAGAAGCTGCCCCTGCTTATCTCATATGGGGACATTCCTGCTGCCGTTGTATTTCCCACAGACCAGTCTGGTGATTTTATAGACATTCCCCTGCTCTCCCTTTCGTGCTGCTTCCTCAGCTTGCTTTGCCAGTTCTTCGACATAAGCCCTCTTATCAGTTCAGATCTTCCTCTTGATGCGCCTGTTGGTCTCAACGTACTCCGCCCTATACCTCTCTTGTAGCCTGGCTGATCTACTATCGTTTATCTTCTTCTTCAGTCGGCGCCTTTCCTCAATATCTTTCCATGTATCTGATGTTATCCATTCTTTCCTCTTCCTTGTCTTCTGCATCCCCAGGCAGTTCTTACTCACTTCATTGAAGATACTCCTCACTTGCTTCCACTGTCGAGTCACAAGATCCTCTTCCTCTGCTTCTGGCTCATCCATGAGGCTCAAGGCTTGAAACCTGTTCCTCAGTTATAGTACAAAGGCACCCTTAATCCTGGGATCTTGCAGTCCACTGATGTCATATCTAGGGTTGAACTGCTTCTTGGGCCCTGCTGCCCTTAGCTTCAGTCTCATGCGTACAGTCACCAAATGATGGTCGCTGCCCACGTCAGCTCCTCTTCTCACTTTGATGTCAAGCAGAGAGTGATGCCACATGCTGTTCACCATGAGGTGGTCAATCTGGTTCTGATCCTGTCCATTCGGAGAAGTCCAAGTGAGTTTGTGGATGTTGCGGTGCTGGAATATCGTTCCAATGATCATGTTGTTGAACGCACACCACTCTGTCAGCCTCTCCCCATTGTCATTCTGTACTCTGCACCCTTCCTTTCCCATCACTCTCTCATTGTTTACATTTTCAGAGCCAACCTTAGCATTCAGATCGCCCATCACTAGCAGTGATGGGCGCCCTCAAAGGTCGCTTGAAGCTGCTCATAGAAGGCTTCTTTGTCCATGTTATCACTGTCATTGGTAGGTGTGTAGCACTGTATGATGGTCATATTAGTCTGCCTGCCCTTCAAACGTGCTAGAATGGTCCTGCTGTCTACTGGTTTCCACTCCATCAAGTACTTCTCCATCCCCTTCTTCAAGATGATCATGACCCCCTCATGATGCATATCATCGTCTCTCCTGTACTAGTCTTCATTCTCCCAGATCTTGTCCATCTACTCTCGCTTACACCCAAGATGTCCAGCTTGTAATGCTTCATTTCAGCGATAACTTGCGCCATCTTGCCTTGCTCATACATTGTTCGTACATTCCAAAAGCCAATCAGTGTAGTACTTTTGATGCTGATGGCTCCCATAATCATGGCAGTGGCTTCCTCCTGGCTTTGAGCACTGCCAGTCATGCAAATCCTCCTGTTGGCAGAGTTTCTGGTGGCTTCACAGTCAGCATTCATTCTTGTCCTTAGCAAGGATTCTGAAAGCTCATCCTGCACAGATGTCGAGTTTCTCTTTTTTAATTTTTTTTTCCCATTTCTGTTTCCGGTTGAGAGTCCGTCGTGCGCATTCTGGCTGCCACTTCTCACCGGAGCTTTTTTATTTTATCTCCTTTTTTTATTTTTACTTTTTTTCTGTGTTTGTGTAGTTTAATGTTTATTTGAGTGTTTTGTCTGCTGGTTGTGGTGTAGCTCCAGACCCAGTTTTGGGTGTCGGTTCCCTCCAGGCCTTGGCTTGCTGTGGGTGATGCCTGTGCTCCCAGCTATGGACTGCAGTGAGCTCATTGCTCATTTTAACATCGTGGTTGTCCAGCACTCTGTGCTTTAATGCTTGGTGTGATGTTCCAAGCGATGTTGCTCGGTGGCATCGCGGCGGCTGTGCAGGCAGTTTGGGACACATCAGCGCTCTGCGTGGCGGTGCTTCTGTGCTCGCTTTGTGGATCCATGGCGTGGTGTTCGAACGATGTTGCTGACGGCATCACGGCGGCTGTGCTGGCAGTGTGGGACTTGTTTTCGTGCACCTTTTGGTGGGACTGTGGCTGCTACACCACTGGAATGATATCCTGACCCCTATTTGGTGGACTTTTTTTTTTTCTTCTGTCTATAATTGTAAAGCGACCTTGGGTTTTTAGAAAGGCGCTATAGAAATTGAATATATAAATATATTATTATTATTTCTCTTTACTGTTTCCATAACATATAGGTTTTTACATGACAGGGTTGTTGGCCCTGTGCAAATCCCTCAACCTGGAGGACCGGTAGATTGCTCTTGGTTTGGCCCCTAACCTTCAACCTGTCTGGCATGGGTGTCCCTACCAGGACCTCAAAAGGTCCAGCCAGCATAGCTCTTAGGCTCCTTGGGGCACACAAGCCTCCCCACCACAACAAGGTAGTAATTTAATCGAGGAGGGGAGTCCAGGAGTAGTTGTGAGTAATTCTTTGAAAGAGCATACACCTGTGTGTCATTAACATGACTCTATTTGCACTTGTGTGTTTTGCAGTGAAGAGAGAGCAGTCACGCTTACCTCTTTTCAACCAACAGGGAACAAGTTTTGAAATTGTTCTGTTCAGGATTCTTTGAACCTTGGTGCAAGCTAATGAATCAGCCCATGTTTTCACCAGGATCACATGGCGGAACATCCAGGGGCAGGCAGCACCTCCGTTTCTCTCCCCCCCATTCACTTGATTTCTACTCTTTTTCTATCCCTGCTCCTTGGAAGCTGGGAATGTTTCCTTTCCCCATCTCTCTTTGATTTGGTCCCCAATCCTCCCTCTTGACCCCTTTAATACCTCCCTCGACTGATACTCCTGTGTATCTTCCCACACAGATCAGATTTTCAGTGTTGATGAGTGTAAGGCCTTTGTAGGTGTGCTGGCATTGTGCCACAGGTACCCCTTTTCCACCAAATCAGTTCCAGACCTGGTTCGGGGCCAGTGCTGGTGCTGGTTCACAACTCGTTCAACTTGCGAACCAGCTGAGAACCAGTTTGCTTTTCCATAGCTCGGGGTGCTAAGGGGAGCCACGTCATTACGTCACTGTTTACGTCAGTTATGTCACTGCGTTTGCATAAACCTTGGCACGAACATCGAAGCAACAACAATGGAGAAGAAAAAGAATAAGCAGCAACAACAACAATAATGGATGACTGTTGCTTTACTGCATCCATGATATCTCGTCGCTTATTTAAAAATGGCACCCTCTCATGGTCTTGCTATTGTTGTTGGTCTTAACAACTCTGCCCCCCCACCCCCCCCCCACCCCCCCGCTGACATAAGCAGTTTTTTTGTCCAGCCCAGCAAAGAGCTGGTGCTACCCTGGAACCGGTTTTTCTGGCCCAAATCCAGTTGTTTGTCAGTGGAAACAGAAAACCCGGTTCCAAACTGGCCCCGAACCAGCCCTGGAACTGATTTGGTGGAAAAGGGGTAAGGGTGATCTTCCATTTGAGTGGGGATAGTCAGTCATCAAGTGAGATAGCCAGGCTAGGTAGTCAATCAGTACGTTTACATGCACGTCCAAATCGAGCTGCTGTCGGTAATCGAGCAAAGGGTCCCAACAGGGGTGCCAGAGAAATCCAATCCTACATGCACAAGTGAAATCAGGCTATTGTGCAAGGTGCATTGTGCACCCGAGCCACACGTGGCGCTACACGCCCCATCGTGTTGGTACACTTCCGGTTGTCGTCATGAAGAAGAGCTATAGTGTTGCCAGATACTGCTGACGTATTCCAGCCCAAAACATGTTCAAATCCACTAAAATGCACTTAAAACCCCCAATCTGGCAACACTGGCAGTTCCGTGTTCAAGCTGTTAGGCTTGCTCTAACAGACTTTATGGCTACAAACTGTCCTGCGCAGACCACTGTTTTGTAAGACAACTTATTTTGCACAATAATATTTTTCTAAAGTCCATTTTTTGCTTACAAAAATTATTATTTTTTGCTTACAATTTAACTTATGTCTTAATAAAAACACAAAAAGTTCAATTGTTTTGCTTTTATTGACATTCTTCAGATGTTGGACATATATATACACACACACAAATACAATGACTTGTTTATGTACACAATTCACAGCTATGCAACAGCTGTACAGATGTATTTGGTGATACAGTAAGTGAGCTAAATTTTAACAGTGCAAACAATGCCACAAAAAGAAAAGATTCATGCCGTTGTCATGATTCGTTGTCATGCCGACCAAGGCTGTTGTGTTTCCCTTGTGGTCTCGTCACTCGTCACTTCCGGAAGGGGCAGTGCTGAAGTAAGTAGCTCGAATACGTAGCTCAATAGGGTATACATGCACTAAGTAGCTTGGCAGAAATCGCATAATCTAGGTCGTGTAGCTCGATTCCGAGAAATCAAGTTCGGTTCAATTTCAGCCGAATTAAGGTGTATACATGGCATTTTGAACTTCAATTTCAGTCGAGCAACGGCAGAAATTCGATTCTCTCTATGTGCATGTAAACGCACTGAGTGTCTTGAATTTCATAGTTACTAAAATAAATGTGATACAAACTATTATCTTTTTTATGTACTTTCAGCAATGATTAATGGATATATTTGTCACATAAGGTAGCTTATGTCTACTGCAGTGCATTGTTGCATCAAATGGCATTTAAGATCTAGGCCTAGTAATGTTTATGTACACATGCTGTTAGTACAAGTTACATACTAGGCCTACATTTTATTCACTGACTAAAATAATTGATAATTATAATAGTTTTTCAAACATTATTTAGATTTTGGCTTCCATATTCTTGTAGTTCTGGAAATCCTTTAGTTCACAAAATGGACTTGGGTGAAACACTAGATAGTTCACAAGATTGATGTATGTCACATGCGGCAACAAGCTGGGGTCAGCTTTCCATTCCTTCTCACTAACAGTGTATGGATCTACATTCCCAATGAAACGTACCTTCTCAGCATAACGCTCCCGTGCCTGCTTATCCAAACTTTCACAGTAGTGCTCCATCACTTCAGATGTCTAAATTCTTAAAAAATCCAAGCTTCTAAGCCCTCTAACGCGGAAACAAATCGGTGAATGTGTACTCTATGATGTGTACTCTATGAGTGCTCTGGAGCGAGTGACTTCCAAGATGGCCACGCGGACCGCAGTGTTACTATTTTTAGCATCATCTCGGAGCACTCTATAATCGGTATGTGGTATTAAGTTAACAAAACATAGTTTTTATTTAAAATTTGTTTTACCTAGACATATTTATTACAAAATATATCTTATAGAAATATATCGGGCGGCACGGTGTAGTGGTTAACGCTGTCGCCTCACAGTGTCTGCGTGGGTTTCCTCCGGGTGCTCCGGTTTCCCCCACAGTCCAAAGACACGCAGGTTAGGTTAGGTTAACTGGTGACTCTAAATTGACCGAAGGTGTGAATGTGAGTGTGAATGGTTGTCTGTGTCAGCCCTGTGATGACCTGGCGACTTGTCCAGGGTGTACCCCACCTTTCGCCCATAGTCAGCTGGAATAGGCTCCAGCTTGCCTGCAACCCTGTAGAGCAGGATAAAGCGGCTACAGATAATGAGATGAGATATCGGGGCGGCACAGTGGTGTAGTGGTTAGCGCTGTCACCTCACAGCAAGAAGATCTGGGTTCGAGCCCCGTGGCCAACGAGGGCCTTTCTGTGTGGAGTTTGCATGTTCTCCCCGTGTCCGCGTGGCTTTCCTCCGGGTGCTCCGGTTTCCCCCACAGTCCAAAGACATGCAGGTTAGGTTAACTGGTGACTCTAAATTGACCGTAGGTGTGAATGTGAGTGTGAATGGTTGTCTGTGTCAGCCCTGTGATGACCTGGCGACTTGTCCAGGGTGTACCCCACCTTTCGCCCATAGTCAGCTGGGATAGGCTCCAGCTTGCCTGCAACCCTGTAGAGCAGGATAAAGCGGCTACAGATAATGAGATGAGATGAGATATCGGGGCGGCACAGTGGTGTAGTGGTTAGTGCTGTCACCTCACAGCAAGAAGATCTGGGTTCGAGCCCCGTGGCCGACGAGGGCCTTTCTGTGTGGAGTTTGCATGTTCTCCCCGTGTCCGCGTGGCTTTCCTCCGGGTGCTCCGGTTTCCCCCACAGTCCAAAGACATGCAGGTTAGGTTAACTGGTGACTAAATTGACCGTAGGCGTGAGTGTGAATGGTTGTCTATGTGTCAGCCCTGTGATGACCTGGCGACTTGTCCAGGGTGTACCCCGCCTTTCGCCCGTAGTCAGCTGGGATAGGCTTCAGCTTGCCTGCGACCCTGTAGAACAGGATAAAGCGGCTGCAGATAATGAGATGAGATATCGGGGCGGCACGGTGGTGTAGTGGTTAGCGCTGTCGCCTCACAGCAAGAAGATCCAGGTTCGAGCCCCATGGCTGACGAGGGCCTTTCTGTGTGGAGTTTGCATGTTCTCCCCGTTAGGGGTCGACCGATAATCGGCCTGGCCAATATATCGGGCCGATATTCTGCATTTTTAGGGTTATCGGTATCGGCCATAATTTCCACCGATATGCCGATAACATGCCTTTTTGCAGCCATTTCGTTCCTAACGCGACTGTCACTGCACGTCCTTTCCTGCACTCGCCGCTCTGAGTTCAAGAACACGGTCCCGCCCACCACAACATCTGATTTATTTGGCACAAGAGATATAGCCAATCAACACGCGGAGCTAAACTCTGTGGACTGTTTCAGGGTGCCCGTACGGGCACTCGGGCAGAAGCGGCGCAAGGGATACAGCCAATCAACACGCGGAGCTAAACTCTGTGGACTGTTTCAAGGCGCCCGTACGGGCACTCGGCGATCACAGTAAGAAGCAGCAGATCCCACTTCAAGGTAAGGACGCGCTGCTTTTGCTGCAATAAGTCACAAACACACAAGTTGCAAAAGCACAACATCATTATATGTTTACATTCTTCATCTACTACTCGTTAAAATTGTCCATTTGCATCTGTGTAGCCAGGCAAACTTAGCTTATGGAAGGAAGCACTTAAATTAGCCTACAACCAACTAGTCTCGCTGAAACTACATGCAGTCATTTTTAAATCCCCGTCTGGAAACGTTGTGAATGTGTCAGTAGTTCTACTCGAACAGTAGAATGACAGCCATACAGAGAGGTGGTCAAGGGAAGACGAAATAAAACGTAGTGTTTGTGTTCTGTAGGCTAGCACAAGCCTACTGGCTATTTGTTATGGCGATGAGTAAACTTCATGACGTGACTCGTGCTCAAAAAGCGCATTGCACTTGTATATGTTGGGTAACTTTAGAAAGCGCTATTTGAACATTTAAACAAGCCAGGTGTGATATGGTGCTAGTAGGCTGTGTAATACTGTAGGGAGTTTGTCAGGATGCTTGTTGTGGGCTCAGTAATTAATTGTGTCGTGGATGCACACTTGCTTGGATAAATGGTAATGAACGAAATACATCAATTAAACTCTTGTTCTCATGCTACTTCACATTGCGCTGTAATGTACTCATTTATAATTCTTGCGCAAGTGATTCTCCTCGCTAGCGCTTCTGATTCGGAAAGCAAATTTGGGGAAAAAGGAGGAAAGGCTTAAGATTGCCACTCTCCTTGAAAATAAGGGGCTTAAAGCAAAGGACACTGTGAAAACCCTTGGTGTTGTCATTGACAATGAACTAAATTTCAACAGTCACATCAAAGCGATCACTAAGTCTGCATTTTATCACCTAAAAAATATTTCTAAACTTAAAGGTCTTATGTCAAAACAAGATCTAGAAAAATAATACATGCCTTCATTTCCAGTAGGGTTGATTACTGCAATATTCTTTTCACAGGCCTTCCCAAAAAGACCATCAAACAGCTTCAACTAATCCAAAATGCAGCAGCAAGGGTTTTAACAAGAACAAAAAGGACAGACCATATTACTCCAATTTTAAGATCCCTGCACTGGCTCCCAGTAAGCTTTAGAATTGACCTCAAGGCATTACTTCTTGTGTTTAAAACGCTGAACGGGATGGGGCCCACCTACCTACTGGACATGTTTCAGTTGTATACACCAACCAGGTCTTTAAGATCACATGAGAAAATTTTGCTGGTAATATCAACTGTCAAAACAAAGAGTGGGGAAGCAGCTTTTAACTGCTATGCTGCGAAGCTTTGGAACCAACTTCCTGATGATGTAAAAAGTGCTCCTACTGTTGACAGTTTTAAATGCAGACTTAAGACAAAGCTTTTCTCAGATGCCTTCTTTTAGATAAGTTATATTTGTATTCTGTTTTAAACTATCCTAATTACTTAATGTTATCTTGTTTATTCTTTGTACTTGTCTTATTTCATTTGTCTTACGCTTTTATTTTTGTGAAGCACATTGAACTGCCTTTGTGTATGAAATGCGCTATACAAATAAACTTGCCTTGCCTTTGCTACCCTGTGACCCAATTTAACTATTGTCACATTATTTTCCCTCAATGCAGATGGATAGAGGAAAGACACGACCCAAAAGTGCAGTGTGGGACTACTTCACTCAATCATCAACAGAGAAGGCAGTTTGCAATGCATGTAAAAACACTGTCAGCACTGGAGGCACAGTGGCAAAAAGTGCTGTAGCGGTCAGAGCAGGTGGGTGGAGCACAGAAGTACGGCAGGACAGAACTGAGTTCCAAAAACTATTTATTGTTTCACTTTTCAGTCAAACACACTCTCAGTCACCCAGACACACACACACAAGTCGTCTGGTGCGGGAGAGAGCTCACTTCCTCTGCTATCTCTCTCCTTATATAGGGCGTGGTTGCTGGGAAGACACACAAACACAGGTTAATTGCTCTCAGGTGAAGTGATTCTGCCACTTACCTTCCCTGACTCCGCCCTCCTGTCACAGACCGGCGCTTGACCACGCCCCCGCTGCCACATACCCCCACCGCCCGACTCAGGCCGGGCGCCCGTCCGTCCTGCAGCCGACTCCCCCCCCCCCCCCCCCCTTGACAGGAGAGGAAGTCCGCCACGACCATCTGCGCCCCCGGCCTGTGGACCACCTTGAAGTTGAAGGGTTGGAGTGCCAGATACCAACGGGTGATCCGCGCGTTGGCATCCTTCATGCGGTGGAGCCACTGGAGGGGCGCGTGGTCCGAACAGAGGGTGAAAGGGCGCCCCAGCAGGTATTAACGGAGGGCGAGGACCGCCCACTTGATCGCCAGGCACTCCTTCTCAATCGTGCTGTAGTGCCCCTCACGCACTGACAGCTTCCGACTAATGTACAGGACCGGGCGGTCCTCCCCCTCCACCTGCTGGGACAAAACGGCCCCCAGCCCTCTGTCCGACGCATCCGTCTGTAACGTAAAAGGGAGAGAGAAGTCAGGGGAGTGTAAAAGTGGCCCCCCACACAGTGCAGCCTTTACCTCAGAGAAAGCCCGCTGACACTGCTCCGTCCACTGGACCGGGTCTGGCGCCCCCTTTTTAGTGAGGTCAGTCAGCGGGCTGGTGACGTCTGAATAATTAGGTATAAACCTACGATAGTAGCCAGCCAGCCCCAGGAACTGTCTCACCCCCTTTTTGGTCTTGGGCCTCGGGCAGGCCGCAATCGCTGCTGTCTTATTAATTTGGGGACGCACCTGCCCGTTGCCCAAGTGGAAGCCCAGATACCGTACTTCCACCCGCCCAATTGCACACTTCTTTGGGTTGGCAGTGAGTCCCGCCCGCCTCAGCGACCTAAGGACGGCCCTCAGGTGTTGCAGGTGCCGCTGCCAGTCATTACTATAAATGATAATATCATCTAAATATGCGGCCGCATAGGTGGCGTGGGGCCGGAGGACCCTGTCCATCAGCCGCTGAAACGTAGCGGGCGCCCCAAACAGCCCAAACGGAAGTGTGACGAATTGGTGTAAGCCAAACGGTGTGGAAAAGGCCGTTTTCTCCCAGGATAATGGAGTCAAGGGGATCTGCCAATATCCCTTCGTCAAATCCAGTGTCGAGTAAAAGCGAGCCGTGCCTAGTCGATCGAGCAGCTCATCAATACGAGGCATTGGGTACGCGTCGAATTTAGACACCGCGTTGACTTTTCTATAGTCCACACAGAACCGGACCGAGCCGTCGGCCTTGGGAACCAAGACCACCGGGCTGCACCAGTCACTGTGGGACTCCTCGACGATGCCCATTTCGAGCATGGCCTGAAGTTCTTCCCGAACCACCTTTTTTTTGTGTTCGGGTAGCCTGTAAGGGCGGCTACGCACTACCACCCCCGGGGGCGTCTCTATGTGGTGTTCTATGAGGTTAGTGCGACCGGGCAGGGGCGAGAACACATCCGAAAACTCGGCCTGCAACTGGGCGACCTCCGTGAGTTGGGTCGGGGAGAGGTGGTCTCCACAGGGGACCGGAGAGGTACGTGATGCCAATGTCCCTTTTTGAACCTCCGGCCCCAGCTCCACCTTCTCCGGAACTACCGACACCAACGCCACGGGGACCTCCTCATTCCAGAGTTTCAGCAGATTGAGGTGGAAGATCTGTAGCGCCCCACCCCTGTCTGTTCGCCTCACCTCATAGTCGACATCCCCGACTCACCATGTGACCTCAAAGGGCCCTTGCCACTTGGCGATCAATTTGGAGCTCGACGTGGGCAACAGTACGAGTACTTTATCTCCCGGTGTGAACTCTCTAAGGCGCGTACCCTTGTTGTACAGGCGGGTTTGCCGTTCCTGGGCCTGCCGCAAATTCTCCTGAGTTAGGTGGGTGAGCGTGTGGAGTTTTGCGCGCAGGTCCATAACGTACTGAATTTCGTTTTTACTTTGTGAAGGTCCCTCCTCCCAATTTTCCCGCAGCACGTCCAGGATGCCGCGCGGCTTACGCCCATATAATAATTCAAACGGGGAGAACCCCGTGGAGGCTTGGGGGACCTCTCACACTGAGAACAGCAAGGGTTCGAGCCACTTATCCCAATTACGTGCGTCCTCACTTACGAATTTCTTAATAATATTTTTGAGGGTGCGGTTGAACCGTTCCACTAAACCGTCCGTTTGTGGGTGATATACGCTGGTGCGGATCGGCTTAATCCCCAATAACCCATACAGTTCACGCAGTGTTCGTGACATAAACGTAGTGCCTTGGTCAGTCAGAATCTCTTTCGGGATTCCAACTCGGGAGATGACACGGAAGAGTGCCTCTACAATACTGCGTGCTGAGATATTGCGCAGAGGCACTGCTTCCGGGTATCGCGTTGCATAGTCCACCAGAACTAATATAAAGCGGTACCCTCGTGCTGACCGATCTAATGGCCCGACGAGATCCATCCCAATTCTCTCAAACGGGGTCTCGATTAATGGTAGAGGGCGCAAAGGCGCTTTTGGAATGGCCGCTGGATTTACTAACTGGCATTCGCGGCATGCCGTACACCACCTACGAACATCGCCGCGAATCCCCGGCCAATAGAATCAGGCCATTATTTGGGCTAGTGTTTTATCCTGCCCTAAGTGTCCAGCCATGGGATTAAAGTGAGCCGCCTGGAATACCAATTCCCGGCAGCTCTTTGGAATCAAAAGCTGCGTGACTCGCTCTTTAGTTTGAGTGTCCTGCGTCACTCGATATAATCTATCCTTCATAATCGCGAAGTAGGGGAAGGACGGGGTGGCGTTCGGCGGGAGCGTTTGACCATCGATTACTCTCACTTGGTCAAACGCATGCCGCAGAGTCTCGTCTCGCGACTGCTCTAATGGGAAATCCGCGAGGGATTCCCCAATAGAGAGAGGAGGGGCCAGCGGCTCCTCACTCTGACGCGGAGATGACGTAGACGGCTCTGTGACAGCTGCTCCCACCAAAGCGACACCGGGACCTCCCCCTGTCAAATGGCAGGACCCACTCTCTACTAGGCGTGTCATTAAACCCCGAAATCCCGGCCAATCAGTCCCCAAAATTAAAGAGTGGGTAAGGCGAGGATTAACCGCCGCCTTCACTATAAATTTTTCCCCTCTGAAAATAATGTGGACCGGCACCAAAGGGTAGCGGTGAACATCCCCGTGCGCACACAACACCCTCACCCCTTGTGCTCCCCCCAATGCCTCGTTTTGAACCAGGCTTTGGCGAATTGAGGTCTGATTACAACCAGAATCCACCAACGCCTGATATGTAGCCCCTTGGATACTCACCGGTATGCGATACACTCCGGCTCGATCGAGGGCGGCCTCTGGCGCGTCAGGGATCTGAACCACTGCACCCACTTCCATTGTCGCGCCCTGCTGTTGAAGGTGGCCTGGCTCCCCGCAGCGCCAGCCAACCGGCCCGGGCTTTCCCTCTGCACCGGTGATCTGGGGTTCACTCACCTGAGGTGGGGGAGAGACAGACACAGAAGGGAGAAACGGGAGGGCACCGCGGGTGCGGCGGGCTGGCTGGGGTGGGGACGGCCCCCGCCTCCGCGGTGGGGGAATGGGGTGAGGACGGGACACAGGAGGAGAGGGAGAGAGAGAGAGAGAGAGAGAAGAGGAGAGAAGAGAAGATGTCCTCTGCCGTCCTGCCGCTGGGACAGCCACCAAATGGTCCTCCGCCAGCTCGACTGCCTGATCCAGCGACGCCGGGCGGACCCACTCCGCAGTTCCTGCTGGCAAGTGAGCGATGAACTGTTCCAGTGCCACCTGGTCGAGGATTCCTTCGGCGTCGCGGTTGTTGGCCCTCAGCCACCGCCAGCAGGCGTCCCGGAGCTGCTGGCCAAACGCGAACGGCTGGCCGACTTCCTCCAAGCGCAGCGCGCGGAAGCGCTGGCGCGGCTGTTCTGGAGTGCGCCCCATGCGCTGGAGGACAGCCCGGCGGAGGTCCGCGTAGGCCAGCCGGCGGTCGGCGGGGAGCTGTAGCGCGGCCAGCTGTGCTTCTCCCGTGAGCAGGGGGAGGAGGCGCGCCGCGCGCTGCTCCATCGGCCACCCCGAGGCTTCGGCGACTTGCTCAAAGAGCGTGATGAACGCCTCGGGGTCATCCTGCGGGCCCATCTTGGTGACAGTGAGGGGAGACGGGCCCACAGTAGGAGCGCTGGTGGACCCCGCCGACGCAAGGAGGTGCCGGAACGCCTGTCGATCTTCTTGTTGGGCCAACACCAGGGCCTCGAACCGCTCTTCTTGCTCCTTTCGGAGGGTGAGTAGCGCCTGGTGCTGGCTTTGCTGGGCCGTGGCAAGGGCGTGGACTAGTTCAGCAAACGGGGAGGACTCCATGGGGCTGTGAGGCTGCTGTGCTCCAGTTCCTGGGTTTCGGCACCACTGTAGCGGTCAGAGCAGGTGGGTGGAGCACAGAAGTACGGCAGGACAGAACTGAGTTCCAAAAACTATTTATTGTTTCACTTTTCAGTCAAACATACTCTCAGTCACCCAGACACACACACACACAAGTCGTCTGGTGCGGGAGAGAGCTCACTTCCTCTGCTCTCTCTCTCTCCTTATATAGGGCGTGGTTGCTGGGAAGACACAAACACAGGTTAATTGCTCTCAGGTGAAGTGATTCTGCCACTTACCTTCCCTGACTCCGCCCTCCTGTCACAGACCGGCGCTTGACCACGCCCCCGCTGCCACAAGTGCCAATACTTCAAACCTATGGGCCCATCTTAGGAGTCACCACAAAGAACTTTATGAATCTGCGAAGAAGCAGCAGTCAGAAACTCAGCTGGAATCATCAACTTTAGTGCAACCTACAGTAGTGAACATGTTTCAAATACAAAGAAAGTGGGCCAATTCAGATGACAAATCAAAGCAGATAGATAAACTTATCACAGAAATGATAATTACTGACAACCAGCCATTTACAGTGGTCTCTGATGTTGGCTTTCAGCACGTTGTGCCTGGTCTTAATCCAAGATATGCACTGAAAAGTGAAAAGTTTTACCGCACTGAGAAGGTACCTGAAATCCATACAAAAGTTGTGCACAAGATTAAAGCCCTTATTCAACCAAAGAATGCTGGCTTCCCATTATCATTTACCACTGATTGCTGGTCAGGACCCACTGAATCCCTCATGAGCCTGACATGCCACTTCATCGATAAGGACTGGGTGAGAAAGCAAGTTCTTTTAAACACAACAGTCATGGAGGGATCTCACACTGGGGATTACATCAAGGAGAAATTCCTTGGCATGCTGGAGCAATGGAACATTGCCAGAGACCGCGTAGGTCTTGTCCTACATGACAACGGAGCTAACATGGTGAAGGGAATGAGGCTTGCCGAAGTGCCAGACCTCAGTTGCACAGCTCATCAGTTGCAGCTCGTCATACATGATGGCTTGGCATGTCAAAGAGCTGTGATCGACACAATTGCCATGGTGAAGACTTGTGTCACACATTTTCAGCACTCTGTCCTGGCCAAGGACCACCTACAAAAAATTCAGAAAGAACTTGGTCTTCCAGAGCACCAGTTGATCCAGGCAGTCCCAACCAGGTGGAACTCAACACTCCACATGCTGCAAAGAGCATTGGAGCAGAAGAGAGCGTTGACCGTTTACTCTGGGGAGTATGGGGGTTTTTCTGCCCCAAGTGCTCACCAGTGGGAACTTGCATCCAATCTGGTTGAAACACTTATTCCCATGGAGGAGGCCACTCTGGATGTGAGCAGCAGTAGTTTCTCTGCATCATCCATCATTCCATGCGTGAATGTGTTGAAGATGCTCCTCCAAGATGAAGGACCCACAACAGTGGGCATCAAAACTCTTCGGCAAGGTATGAGTGAAAGCCTCATCAAGAGGTTTGCAAAGCTGGAAGAAACAAAGCATGTTGTTCTCGCCTGTCTGCTAGATCCACGTTACAAGAATTATGCCTTTTCCTCTGATCACACATTAGTCAAGGCAAAGCAATGGCTCAAGGATGATGTTGAGGGTGCCTTGACGGAGGCATGCAATGATGAAGGAACTTCAGCACAGGAAGTTGATGTGGAGCAGGTGGCTGAAGCAGAGGAGGAAATTCCAGAACATCAGGCCCAAAAAAAACAGAGGAGACATGATGCACCATCTGGCAGCCGAATAGATGCCATGTTCAGCTCACTGCTGGGACCACACACTGGAGAGGCATCAGCCAGTCATACTCTTGATGAAGAGTTGCGTGTGTATCTCATGGAGCCCATAATTGGCAGACGAATGGGGGATCCACTCCAGTGGTGGAAACAGCACGAGAATCGCTTCAAGCTTCTTTCAAAACAAGCAAGAAAGTTTCTTTGTGCACCGCCCTCATCTGTACCCAGCGAGCGGGTCTTCAGTGAGATCTCTGCAATTTATACAAAAAACAGAAACCGCCTCAGTGGACAACATGCAGAGCAACTGTGCTTCCTTCACTATAATATAATCCTCCTAAATTGGGAATATTAGCCTTGGGCATTAAAAGCATTAGAACGTAGATGGTTACTTTGTTGTTACATAATAGGGAGTGATAGCCTACTTTGTTTGATTTTACTTTTTAAAAAATGCTGCAGGCAGCTCCCTACACTTGATTTATTTAAAAACTACTTGAAGTTGGTAAGTCTTACTTAGTTCTTAGAGTGATTTTTTTTTTTATTGGTGAATATTTATTTTATTATTATCTTATTTCTCATTTTATTCTAATGTTTGACTTTATTGTACAAATGCTGCTGGCATCTCCCTGCACAAAATTTCATGTTAAATTTTACAATTAAACACACATTTCATGGATATGAAGGTCTGTGTCAGTGTGTGCTATGTTTAATTTCATGTGAATTATAATGTTTACATTTATCGGTTGCACATATCGGTTATCGGCATCCCAATTCCATAATAATCGGTATCGGTATCGGCCCTGAAAAAAACATATCGGTCGATCCCTACTCCCTGTGTCCGCGTGGCTTTCATCCGGGTGCTCCGGTTTCCCCCACAGTCCAAAGACATGCAGGTTAGGTTAACTGGTGACTAAATTGACCGTAGGTGTGAGTGTGAATGGTTGTCTATGTGTCAGCCCTGTGATGACCTGGCGACTTGTCCAGGGTGTACCCCGCCTTTCGCCCGTAGTCAGCTGGGATAGGCTCCAGCTTGCCTGCGACCCTGTAGAACAGGATAAAGCGGCTACAGATAATGAGATGAGAAATATATCGATGTCGTTGCTTGTGATGTGATTTAATTGTAGTAGTTCCACTTAAGTGAGGTCGCTACAGACCATGAGCAGTATTATGTGGCGCAGAAGCCTCTGGAAAAAGTGAGTTGTCAGGAGTATGTTGTTGGTAAGCTAGTCTAGCAAGAGGTGCTACACTGTTTGAGTTTCACCATGAAAGTTAATAAATAGTAAAGAAAAAGGGCATGTGTATGAACTTCATGACATGGTGTCAGAAATGACCCCTTTGTCCGGCTGACTGAGTGAGAAAACAAGTTTGGAGCAACGAAATGGCAAAGTTTCACACACCTGAATCGTTTGACTTCACCCAGCCATCCACATGGCTGGCCTGGAAACAACGTTTTTCTCGCACCCGGGTAGTAACGAAGTTTGACCAGGAAGACAGCGAAGTTCTGGCAGGAGCGGAGCCAAGGGGTGGCCAGTGGTGGCCACCCTAAATTAATCTCTGGCCACCCCTCCGGCCACCCTCAACACCGCTTTGTCTGCAACTTTTTTGCAGGACTATGTCTGTATGCAGTTGTTCTCACACGGACGCAATTCAACAGCACACTCTCAAACCAGTAGTTCTCCACCCAAGCAGTAGGTGGCAGTAATACACTCAAGTTAAATATCAACCACCAACAACACAATTACAGAAGAACAAGTAGCAGTCTATAGACCCTTTTCACTCACGTGACCTTCGTAAACGCGACCGCCATTTTGGACATGAAGAAATAACGGTTTATGGCACAGACCCTTTTGGTTCTCGCTCATCTAGCTGCTACAATGACTGCTTAGACTGCAACAATAATACCTAACACACATTTAAGTATCCGTCGTAAAGACGTGAAACTCATCGAGTGACGAGTGTGTTCATTGATAAGCTAACACAATCTAAAAGTAGACATATCATCACACTGCCCTGGCGCTGTGTACAGTTTACCTTCTATGGTTTGTGCACTCACTATTTGCCATTACTTTCTCCAACCCAGTGTTCGAACTATGCCGATATTTTCGGGGGGTCCCTTTTTTTCCCTTGGGGGGGTGCTTGCGCTTGTCTCAGAGCGCGGATCTCCAAACACATGAGAAGCCTATCTTACGCACATATTACGCAGACTCCACACCTCCACACACGCATCACGTCTGAAGTCATAACTCATCAGGGGAAATCGTGTCCGCATTGGCATGTTCAAAAAACAACCTCGCATCAACAATGATACCACACGCAAGAAAAAAAAACCAGTCAGGCTACTCAACACATCTGATCCACAGCAGCACCAAAGCATCACTGGAAATCATGTCAACAACCAATCTTCCATTTCAACACACGTCAACAAACAAATGGCACCACAAACATGAACGAATCGGTCAGGCTACCGATTCCAAACCCACAGCAGACGAATAATTAAATGCATCTTTCCTTAAAGCAGAATCGACCACAAAGGAAGTCTGTTGGCACACTTCCTTTCTACTAGTTTGTGTCCCCAACCTGGCAGCAGCAGTCATTGTCATATCGGTTTATTTTATCTTTGATGTAAACACAACACTTCGGATATGCAAATGCTTCCCGTTACACACGATTGCTATGTCAATAAACATCATTTTGCCAATATTTTAGAGACCATCCATCTTCTCCGTCGGTCAGCATCTGTCGGGATCCGATAAAATGATAAATCTTACCTTGTGTGTTGATGGTTACTACATCCAGGTGCACAACAATATAATGGCATGATGGAAGTCTTGCTGAAAGTAAAAACTTTCTTTAATGGCTATATTCCTTTCGATGCTTCGCCGTCGTTCCTCGTTGTTGGCTGTGGTAGACTACTGGTAGTACATGTCCAAAATGGCGGCCGCGCTTGTCGTGACGTCATGTGAAAAGGGTCCATAGATGACTTGCAACCATGTGATCAGAATGTGCTACTATCCTCGTAATTGGTTTATGGGAAGATTTTGTTTGGTTATCCTCGTAATTGGTTTACGGGAAGATTTTTTGTTTGGTTATCCTCGTAATTGGTTTACGGGAAGATTTTTGTTTGGTTATCCTCGTAATTGGTTTACGGGAAGATTTTTGTTTGGTTATCCTCGTAATTGGTTTACGGGAAGATTTTGTTTGGTTATCATCGTAATTGGTTTACGGGAAGATTTTTTGTTTGGTTATCCTCGTAATTGGTTTACGGGAAGATTTTTGTTTGGTTATCCTCGTAATTGGTTTACGGGAAGATTTTTGTTTGGTTATCCTCGTAATTGGTTTATGGGAAGATTTTGTTTGGTTATCATCGTAATTGGTTTACGGGAAGATTTTTGTTTGGTCATCCTCTACACAAATTCTAGACAATTTGGCCGGAGTTTCTCTAAGCTCCGGTGAGGTGGGACGAGGGCTGATAGGGCATGCCCGCCCTCTGAGCACCAATACACGTCAAGAAGAGCAAGGATTAACTCAAGCATACATCTCTTAATACATCTCTTGTTAATATTCTACTCCATTCTATTTTACTATTTCAGCGAGAAGGCTAGAATTCTTCTGTGACCTTGTGTCTCACTGTGTACTGTACTGTTATGATGACACATTGCTCGAGACATAATATTGATATCTTTTTGAACATTCTATCAGGACGTGACCTGCTCAAGGTCTGACTACAGGCTCAGTTTTGATTTATTCTCATGCAGGCATTTGCAACGATTAATATCCCTTGAGATCACACCTCAGCCCGGTAGATGGCGGTAATACACATCGATTGTTAACCGCCAATAAATCGACAGAAGAAGAAGAAGAATGTGCTATGTCATGAGCATCCGCCATGATGGTGGATATACAAAGCAGCTAGGATGGCAGCAGTTGAAAGCATGTCTGTAAACAATGCTGAATTTTCTCAGTATTACCACAATTTGAACAATCGAGCAAAGATAGATGTGGTTTTGACCCATATTATTTTTAAAAAGTCAGGCTTTTCTGAAGATAAGATGCTTCTACCAACCATCGAGTACGAATACAGGTCATTTTGTCCAAAGCCTTTTTCATACGCGCTATCAGTTATATTTCAGGTATTTGTTTGTTCAAAAAAAAGGAGAAATTCTCAATGGAATTTGACCAAAGCAAAACACGATTGTAGAGCAAATGAGTGCCATAGTATGGATCATGTTAAATCTTTAGGCACCGAGCAGCACTCTCACAGGAGTTTTGTCCGCGAATCCCGGGCGGAGGCACGGCCCTACCGACCCAAGACCATGCTCTTTCCAAGGGGGAGGTTTAGAGGGAGGTGCCTGTAAAATTTGGCTTTGCTGTGCGCTCCATTGGCCGAGTTATTAATTTTTAAAGCCGGCTGGATCATGTTAAATCTTTAGGCGCCGAGCAGCGCTCTCGTGGGGGCTTTGTTCGGGAATCCTGGGCCAAGGCGCGGTCCTACCGACCTGAGACCATGCTTTTTCCAAGGGGGAGGCTTAGAAGGAGGTGCCTGTAAAATTCAGCTTCGCTGTCAGTTCCGTTGGCCGAGTTATTAAAGCTGGCTGAATCATGTTAAATCCTTAGGCGCAGAGCAGCGCTCTTGTGGGGCTTTCATTTGCGAACACAGGAATACCTGAAATATAAAATAATTGATAGTGTGTATGAAAAAGGCTTTGGACGAAATGTCTTAACTATTGGACGAAATGGTCATTGGACGAAGTGTCCTGATCCCCTCGTCTCCTCTCTGTACTAAGCCTTAGAGTTTCCTCTTTCTGAATCATGGACGGAATTCTAAAAAATCGGAACGTGCCACAGTCACGAGTATAAGTACCTTCTCTTTATATATATATATATATATATATATATATATATATATATATATATATATATATATATATATATATATAGAGAGAGAGAGAGAGAGAGAGAGAGAGAGAGAGTGATTCCACGCTTATGGGTACTGAAATGGGGACATGAACTTATTTTTAAAAATTCACCTAAAACCATTTCTTTTTTTTACCATCAGGTCACAAAACATGTAATCTTTAATGAATGATATGTTAAAAGATAACTTTAATTTTCTGAGATGTAATAAAAACATATTCATATGCCAAAGTCAGAACGTAACAGAAGTGAGTGAACTTCTGCTCCTCTATGACCCGCCACGCCTACTTAGATCAAAAGGTGCAGGCTATCTGCTGGTACCTCCTATAGTGAAGGCTACATCAGGGGGCAGAGCCTTTTCTTACAAAGCCCCACAGTTATGGAACAGCCTTCCAAGTAATGTTCGGGAATCAGACACAGTCTCAGCATTTAAGTCTAGGCTGAAAACATATCTGTTTAGTCAAGCCTTTTGTTAATGGTGTTTGAGGTAAAGGAGTAGATCTGGAGGGTCCTCAGACATAGAGTGTTTTGGTAAACTGGGATGTATGGATGCTGTCAGTCCCCACTCGCTTGCTCACTCGAGTTTGTTGACGGTGTAGTGGCTGGCTGCTTTATGTCCCGGGGCTCCCTCATGCCTGTGTTACCTTCTGGCTCTCTCCTTTTAGTTATGCTGTCATAGTTAGTTGCCGGAGTCCCTGCTTGTACTCGGTGCAATATGTATACTGTTCCTACTTATTCAGGTGACATTGGGCATACCTAACCACCTGTGTTTTCTTTCTCTCCCCCCCACCCCAAATCTGTCCCTCTGAGTTACATGGAGTCAACAGGAAATCTTTTGGTGGAGAGGGTGGGGACCTCGACTGGCTATCGTAGCCTGCAGGGAATCGGCCGTCAGACATTCTGTCGCATGTCCCAGACCCGGTGAAATGTAACTGAATTGTCTTGGCCAGGCCTAAGGGTCCCATCTGCATCTCATCATTGCTGAGGAGTGTGCTCCCATCACCCAATCAAGCATCCAGCCAGAGCAGGTCATGATATATTTTTTACCATATTAACATGCTATTGTGTGTTATGCCTGATGTAAAGACTCTCGTCTCTGCGAGCAACATGCCATTGTGTGTTATGCCTGATGTAAAGACTCTCGTCTCTGCGAGCCTACCACACAGATTTAATACTTGTCATTTTTAGGGCATACCTAACAACGTGTTTTCTTTCTCTCTCTCTCTTCCCCCCCCCCATCTGTCCCTCTGAGTTACATGTTGATCCTGGGATTGAGATGCTGGCCTCTTCTGCCCCTCGGACCTGCTTGATCCATCCTGGTGCCCTGTGTCTGGTCGGAGTTTTATCGCCCCACTCCTGTGAAGGACGGCCCCATGAGGACAGTTGAGGGTTATACCTGTTAAAACTGTTAATATTATAGTCAGGCTGTCTGTTGTTGCCCAAATGAGGATGGGTTCCCTTTTGAGTCTGGTTCCTCTCGAGGTTTCTTCCTCATGTCGTCTGAGGGAGTTTTTCCTTGCCACCGTCGCCACAGGCTTGCTCATTGGGGATAGATTAGGGATAAAATTAGCTCATGTTTTAAGTCGTTCAAATTCTGTAAAGCTGCTTTGCGACAATGTTTATTGTTAAAAGCGCTGTACAAATAAACTTGATTTGATTTGATATATATTCTCAATTTTAACAATGTAGAATTACTTTTTGAAACATAGGGAGGTGATGTTTTAGCAAATATAATTAATAAACATGTGTAGTAGAATAAACATACACATTCTTTCAATAAGATTAACATGGTATATAGCTAGATTGTAATTAATTTGTAACAGACGCGAGATGGACAATCGTAACAGAAGTAATGTAACAGACATCATTTTGGAACTCATAGGCTTGGCTTTGGCATATAAATATGTTTTTATTACATCTCAGAAAATTAAAGTTATCTTTTAACATATCATTCATTAAAGATTACATGTTTTGTGACCTGATGGTAAAAAAAGAAATGGTTTTAGGTGAATAAGTTCACGTCCCCATTTCAGTACCCATAAGCGTGGAATCACTCATATGTGTGTGTGTGTGTGTGTGTGTGTGTGTGTGTGTGTGTGTGTGTGTGTGTGTGTGTGAATTTAATTATGTGAGCTTTATCACCATTTAAAAAGGCACAGTTTTCACAACTGTAAGGTTTTTTTAAATCAGCTTAGTAATACATAAAAACATTTATTATGCAGGTCTTCATGATGTAATTCTACATGGCAGTCACTGCCTGCCCAAATTAATGAGTGAGTGACCAAGAAACACCACTAGACCTACAGCGACCTGCCACACTGAAAAATAACAACAAGAAGATATCAGTTTATGTGCCACCCCTGTGTGAACAATGATCTCAGTCTGGCCACTCCTAGAAAAATTGTCTGGCTCCGCCACCAAGTTTAGGTCAACACACTGTTATATGCTATGGGCAAGGAGGCAGAGCCTATATTCAGCACATTCACATTTCCAGAGGGTGTTGAGGACTATTATGGAGGAGAAGTTATGAAACAGTTTGATGAACATTTTGTGCCCAAGTAGAATAACCATACACGAGCGTGCTTGTTTTCACAGACCCTCGCAGCGGCAAGGGGAGAGTGTGGAGGTGTTTGTGAGACATTTGTATGAACTGGCAGAATATTGTGACTTTGGGGCAAAAAAGAATGAACAGATATGAGATCGCATCGTCATTGGAATTGCGGACAACAATGTATCTCAGAAACTACAACTAGAACCGGATTTAACCTTGGAAAAGGCCATCAGCATCACTCGCCAGTCAGAGCTCATTAAAGCACAAAATGCCAGCACCAGATCTATTGAGAGTGAAGTAAATGCAGTTACACGCAAGTTTAAACAGTCCAAGCCGTTTGAGAAGAGGCATGCTAAAGCTAAAAATGGTCAACATTCTAAAGGAGCATCGAAAACAACACAGGAAAAGAGTTGTTCGAGGTGTGGGAGGATGCATGAGTTTGGACCATGTCCAGCAATGGGAAAACACTGTAAGTGCAATAAAACTGGCCATTTTGAAATCTCATCTCATCTCATCTCATTATCTCAAGCCGCTTTATCCTTCTACAGGGTCGCAGGCAAGCTGGAGCCTATCCCAGCTGACTACGGGCGAAAGGCAGGGTACACCCTGGACAAGTCGCCAGCTCATCACAGGGCTGACACATAGACACAGACAACCATTCACACTCACATTCACACCTACGGTCAATTTAGAGTCACCAGTTAACCTAACCTGCATGTCTTTGGACTGTGGGGGAAACCGGAGCACCCGGAGGAAACCCACGCGGACACAGGGAGAACATGCAAACTCCACACAGAAAGGCCCTCGCCGGCCCCGAGGCTCGAACCCAGGACCTTCTTGCTGTGAGGCGACAGCGCTAACCACTACACCACCGTGCCGCCCCATTTTGAAATAATGTACAAAACTAAAGTTGTAAGGGCAGTGAAAACTACTGATAGTGATAGTAACGAGGGCAGTGCATGGTTCCTAGGAGCTGTTTCTGAGGATAGAGACCTGGATGAGGACAAATTTACAGATCTGCAAATTACTGGTACTACTGTGCAATTTAGAATTGACACAGGTGCAGACATTACAGTAATATCAGAACAGAGATATCTCAGCTTGGCCCAGCACCTTCCTTTGAGAAACACTAAAGCAGCTTTCACAAGTCCTGGTGGACAGCTTGACTGCAAAGGCAAATTCTTGACAGACTGTGAGAGGCATGGAGAGAAATGCATATTCTGGATATATGTGACGAAAGGCCCATTTACTACCAACTTGCTTGGATGGAAAACAGCAATCAAAATGGGGCTATTACGCAAAGTGTATGGACTTGAATCATTTGAGGATGTTTTTGGAGACACCAAAAATCCCTATTGCTTCTTCTACAACATATGTCAACCAGTACAACCTTTGCCTGCATTACAGCCAGGCCAGCACATCAACATAAAACTGAATGGGGGAAAAAGGATGGAAGACTCCTGCAAAGTTATTGCCAAGGCACCTGAGCTCAGGTCCTACTACGTGCAAACAGAACAAGGAATGGTTACCCGCAGGAACCGGAGACATATCCAGGAAGTGCCAGAGTCATCAGGACAAGCTACAACACCAGAAACTAGCGACCTAAGTCATGATTCCCCTGATAACACAGGCTCCCCTCCCCTTTCTCCTGGTGCCCCATCACTGTAGTTCCCACAGTACTCCCAAGCCCATGGTCTATTCCACAGAGGACGTCAGCGGGGAGAGTCATTAATCCTCCGATTAGGTTGAAGGACTACATTCGTACTGTAAGTAGAACTGTGAATCTCCCATGCCATACACTAGTGGCAAGTTGAGGATGTTTGAAAGTAAAAAACACATTGTAGAGAACAGGCAAAATGCGATTGGGTTGTGCATGCGCATTCTGTGCTACACACTTCCTGGTTCCTGAGTTGTTTGCGACGAGTCTTTTTTTCTGCAAGTGTTGGCATTAATTATGAATCTTTTTAAATTTTTTTTCTACAAATAATTTTCCAGTATCCTCTTCATTTTTATTGTACTGTCACTTTCCTTTGTGCACTTTCCAAGTACTTTGAAGTACTTGTGCTAGGACCACATACAGCTAGAAGTAAGTTTTCTGATTACACAGTGACTCTGGATGGCCTTTCTGTTTCTTCACATGCAGCAGTAAAAGACCTCGGAGTGATTATTGACCCCAGTCTTTCATTCAAAACTCACATTGATAACATCACCCGGATAGCTTTCTTTCATCTCAGAAATATTGCAAAGATAAGAAATTTAATGTCATTGCATGACGGAGAAAAACTAGTCCATGCCTTCGTTACCTCCAGGTTGGATTATTGTAATGCCTTACTGTCTGGCTGTTCCAATAAGTGCATAAATAAGCTCCAGTTAGTTCAAAATGCAGCAGCAAGAGTCCTTACTAGAACTAGAAAATATGACCACATCACGCCTGTCTTATCCACACTGCATTGGCTCCCAATCAAATTTCGTATTGATTATAAAATACTACTATTGACCTTTAAAGCACTAAATGGTCTTGCACCACAGTACCTGAGTGAACTTCTGCTCCTCTATGACCCGCCACGCCTACTTAGATCAAAAGGTGCAGGCTATCTGCTGGTACCTCATATAGTGAAGGCTACATCAGGGGGCAGAGCCTTTTCTTACAAAGCCCCACAGTTATGGAACAGCCTTCCAAGTAATGTTCGGGAATCAGATACAGTCTCAGCATTTAAGTCTAGGCTGAAAACATATCTGTTTAGTCAAGCCTTTTGTTAATGGTGTTTGAGGTAAAGGAGTAGATCTGGAGGGTCCTCAGACATAGAGTGTTTTGGTAAACTGGGATGTATGGATGCTGTCAGTCCCCACTCGCTTACTCACTCGAGTTTGTTGACGGTGTAGTGGCTGGCTGCTTTATGTCCCGGGGCTCCCTCATGCCTGTGTTACCTTCTGGCTCTCTCCTTTTAGTTATGCTGTCATAGTTAGTTGCCGGAGTCCCTGCTTGTACTCGGTGCAATATGTATACTGCTCCTACTTATTCAGGTGACATTGGGCATACCTAACAACCTGCGTTTTCTTTCCCTCCCCCCCCACCCCAAATCTGTCCCTCTGAGTTACATGGAGTCAACAGGAAATCTTTTGGTGGAGAGGGTGGAGACCTCGACTGGCTATCGTAGCCTGCAGGGAATCGGCCGTCAGACATTCTGTCGCATGTCCCAGACCCGGTGAAATGTAACTGAATTGTCTTGGCCAGCCCTAAGGGTCCCATCTGCATCTCATCATTGCTGAGGAGTGTGCTCCCATCACCCAATCAAGCATCCAGCCAGAGCAGGTCATGATATTTTTTAACCATATTAACATGCCATTGTTGTGTGTTATGCCTGATGTCAAGACTCTCGTCTCTGCGAGCCTACCACACAGATTTAATACTTGTCATTTTTAGGGCATACCTAACAACATGTTTTCTTTCTCTCTCTCTTCCCCCCCCCCCCCAATCTGTCCCTCTGAGTTACATGTTGGTCCTGGGATTGAGATGCTCGCCTCTTCTGCCCCTCGGACCTGCTTGATCCATCCTGGTGCCCTGTGTCTGGTCGGAGTTTTATCGCATCGCTTCTGTGAAGGACGGCTCCATGAGGACAGTTGAGGGTTATACCTGGAGGATGCTCTGGACTCTTACAGTAATGCTTTTATGGCTGAGGACTACAGTTGACTTGCTAACTTTAGGACTGCAGTTATCATGAACAGTTTTGTACTCAAGTTTCCATCAATGAAGAGTTGTAACATCAACGAAACTGTCCTCATGTTAAAACTGTTAATGTTACAGTTATGCTGTCTGTTGTTGCCCAAATGAGGATGGGTTCCCTTTTGAGTCTGGTTCCTCTCGAGGTTTCTTCCTCATGTCGTCTGAGGGAGTTTTTCCTTGCCACCGTCGCCACAGGCTTGCTCATTGGGGATAGATTAGGGATAAAATTAGCTCATGTTTTAAGTCGTTTAAATTCTGTAAAGCTGCTTTGCGACAATGTTTATTGTTAAAAGCGCTATACAAATAAACTTGACTTGACACTTACGCTTTCCTTCTTCTGTTTTTTTCTCTCTTTTTTTGGAAGAACGCAGAGACCAGAAGCTTTCTTTTTTTTTCTCCTCCTGTGTAAAGACCATAAGCGGAAGCCATCCACATCGGATCTACTTTAATATCAACAGATCTTCGATTAAGGTATGTGAATCCTTTCATCATGGCACACCTTCAGCCTGTTCAGTGTGCTGAGTGCAGGATGTTTAGTCATTCTTCCTCCGTCGCTAGCGATAGCTTTATTTGCGATAAGTGCAGATTAGTTAGCTCTCTGACAGAGAGGATTATAGTGCTAGAAGCACGTATCCAGGCTTTAGAGAAGGCCAGTGAGAATGAGAACAGTGTAGTTTCTGTAGGGGAAAGTCTGGATGCCCTAGGTGGAGTTAGCAATCCCCCAACTCCAGCATGAGAGCCCTGACAGTGGGGCAAATGGGTGACGACTCAGCGGCATAAGTGTAGAGCCAAAGTTACCGCTGAGGCTCGCCCACGGGAGCACCACTCCTCTCCGCATCACGTGTCGAACAGGTTTGCTCTCCTTGGTGATGCACCCCCTGAGAAACCTGAAAGAGCTCTGGTTATAGGGGACTATCATACGGTACATGAAATTAGCTCAGCCTTTAGGGGCACCAGCAGCTTTAGTCAGGTGTATACCGGGAGCCAGGGCACCGGACGTAGCAGGTAATCTTAGGGTCCTAGGCAAGCATAGGTTCTCAAAGATAGTTATCCATGCAGGAGCTAATGATATACGCCTTCGTCAGTCTGAGGTTACTAAGAGTAACTTTGTAGAGGTGTTTAAATTAGCGAAGGTGATGTCCGATGCTGTAGTATGCTCTGGCCCCATGCCAATGCGGCATGGTGATGTAGCTTACAACAGGTTATGGTTGTCCAGCTACTGGTTGTCCAGGTGGTGCTCTGAAAACAGTGTGGGCTTTATAGATAATTGGGCTAATTTTGAGGGCACTGCTGGCCTGTTAGGGCAGGACGGTATCCATCCCACTCGGGAAGGTGCTGCTCTCATTTCTTGCAGCATAGGTCATAGTCTCAGAACAGGCCTAGTTAATTTCTGACAATCCAGAGCAAAGGCCAGGGAGCAGACAAACAGGCTAAACCGACTGTCTGCTAGCTGCACAGAGTTGTCACTCAGGGTCCACTACATCGAGACTGTCTGTCTGTTCCCTGAGCTAAACAAAAAGCTAGAAATATTCAGAGAGTTTGTTCCAGTAACCTAATCAATATAAAATTAGATCATACTGACTGTACAGCCACTGCCAGCACCTTTGATCTAAAGGTGGGGCTATTAAATGTTAGATCTCTTACATCTAAAGCGTGAATGGTTAATGAACTCATTACTGATCAGGAGTTTAATGTACTTTGTTGAACTGAAACATAAGCCAAATGAATATATAGCATTAAATGAAGCGAGTCCTCCTGGATACAGTTATATACACCAGCCTCGTCTAACTGGCAGAGGAGGAGGCAACCCGGTTATTTATAATGATTATCTATGTGTAAACCGGCTAGTGGCCTAGTGGTTAGCGTGTCCGCCTCTTGATCGGGAGATCGTGAGTTCTATTCATGGTCGGGTCATACCAAAGACCATCATAAAAATGGTACCTACTACGATCTGGCAAGGCACGCTGCGATACAGATACGAGTGGGGAGTTAAACTCTCGTGGTTACGAGAGGACTAGCCCCCCACTGTAACCCTAGCTATGTAATAGGCGAGAGGCCGAGGGCTACGGAAACGGAGATCGGCGCCGCCCAATGCTCCACATGGTGCGGGAAGGACTTTGACTTTGATCTAGGTGTAACTGTTAGGACTAGGACTGTTTTGGCCTCTAGAGGCCGCTGTTATTTCCTTTTCATGTCGTGTTTATTTTGGCCTCTAGAGGCCGCCACTGTTCCTGTGTTTTGTGTTTGTGTTAATTGCCTAATTATCTTCACCTGTGTCCTTAATTAGTTTGTCTATTTATACCCCTGAGTTCAGTCCTCTTGTCACGGAGTCTTTGTGCTGTTATGTTTATCTCCAGTTTCCTTTGTACTGTGTTTTTTGATCTTCTTAGCTTTTGAATTTTTGCACTTTGCTTTTCTTTTGGATTATACTCTTTGGTTTTTTTTTTTTGTCTTTTGTTTTGCCCTGTATATAGTGTATATAGTTTAAATAAACCTTTTGATTCTTTTTCTACTTCCGCCTCACGCCTCTGCATTTGAGTCATCCCCCTGGTGGCCTAGTGGGGGTTTGCTGGATTATCACACCAACGAACCAGGTTCGAATCCCAGCAAAACCCTAACAGAAAGACTCCGTCATGACCGACTCAGCAGAGGCTGCTTCAACTGTCTACCCGGCCAACCTTCAGGGAATTATGGCAGCTTTGACACGCTTCGGAGCGACCATGGACGCTCATGGACGTACACTCACCAGCCAACGTGAGGCCCTCGCTCGCCACGAGGAACTGCTTCAGCAAATTGGGAAAACCCTGGCACAGCTGACATCTCTGCCTGCATCTCCTGCTCCTGATCCAGTTCCTGCTCCTGATCCAATTCCTGCTCCTGATCCAGCTCCCACTCCTGCTCCAGTGCCTCCTGCAATGCTGCCTTCTTCACCTCGCGAACCCAGCCTTCCTGCACCACAGAGGTATGACGGCAAGCACAGTGAGTGCCGAGAGTTCCTTACCCAGTGTCAACTCACCTTTGAGCTTCAGCCTACCACCTACACTACGGATCGCCGCAAGATTGCCTTTGTGATAACCTTATTAGCTGGTAAGGCGCGAGCCTGGGCTACTGCTATCTGGCAAAGACAGGGACCTGAGTGCTTTGATTTCCAGCTGTTTTCTGAAGAGATGCTTCGGGTCTTCGATCAGGCAGACATCAGTACCGACGCAGCCCGAAAGCTCATGTCCATCCGGCAAGGAGGAAGCGTCGCAGATTACGCCATCTCGTTCCGAACACTCGCAGCAGTAAGTGGATGGAACGAGACTGCCCTGGTGTCAGCCTTCCACCATGGTCTGTCTGACCCCATCAAGGACGGTCTGGCCTCTATTGGATGCCCAAGTGACCTCGAAACCCTCATCTCACATGCTATTCGTCTGGACAACAGGATGAGAGAATGCCACCAAGCCTTGAGCCCCCCCAGCCTCCCTACCTCTACCTGGAGACCGTCTACCTCCTTCAGTGACTGTCCAGAACCCATGCAAGTGGGTCGTACTCGCCTCTCCGCATCTGAGAGGGAGCGCAGAAGGAGGGACAAGTGCTGCATCTACTGTGGCAAGCCTGGTCACTTCCGAGCATCATGTCCCAAACTCTTGGGAAAAGGACCGCCCCGTCCAGCCGAGGGAGGGTTGTGACGGGGCCTACCCTCTCTCCTGGACTCCCTGGCCAAGGTATCTACATCCCGGTCTCCATCTCCTGGGGTGAGTCTGTCCACTCTTGTCAAGCTTTGATAGACTCAGGGGCGGCTGGGAACTTTATGGATATTCACTTCGCCCAAAGCATCAATATTCCGACTGCACCTCTTGAAGTCCCACTGTCTGTGTCTGCCCTCGATGGCCAAGCGTTAGGTGATGGAAGAGTCACCCAAGTTACTTCTCCAGTTTTCCTCCAGTCTCAAGGTCACAAGGAAGAAATATCCCTGCACCTGATTCCTTCACCTGAGTTCCCAGTTATTCTAGGCCTTCCTTGGCTTACTCGCCACAACCCTCGCATAGACTGGGTAACAAGCCAGGTTGTGGAATGGGGCCCTGCATGCCATGCCTCTTGTCTGCTCTCTAGCTCTCCTGTGTCTCCTGCCGAGCCCCCTGATCTCACCGAGTTATCTCAAGTTCCCACAGAGTACTGGGATCTCAAGGAGGTATTCAGCAAGAGCAGGGCCGCCGTTCTTCCTCCGCACCGGGCCTACGACTGTGCCATCGACTTGCTCCCTGGGACTACCCCTCCTCGTGGCAGACTGTTTTCCCTCTCTCAGCCAGAACGCAAGGCTATGGAGGAATACCTCAAAGACGCCCTGGTCTCTGGGTTCATTCGACCCTCCACCTCACCTGCTGGTGCCGGCTTCTTCTTTGTCGGCAAGAAGGATGGGGGGCTTCGACCATGTATTGACTACAGGGGCCTGAACAAGATTACTGTGCGCAACCGATATCCCCTTCCGCTGATGTCCACTGCTTTCGACCTGCTCCAAGGCGCCACCGTCTTCACCAAGTTGGACCTACGGAACGCATACCACCTCATCCGTATCCGACAGGGAGACGAGTGGAAGACTGCCTTTAACACCCCGTCTGGGCACTACGAATACCAGGTGATGCCCTTCGGACTCACCAACGCACCAGCTGTTTTTCAGGCCCTAATCAACGACGTCTTAAGGGACATGATTAACCTATACATTTTTGTCTACCTCGACGACATCCTTATCTTTTCCAAGACCGTGCAGGAGCACCGCCACCATGTCCGCCAGGTTCTCCAGAGGCTGCTACAGAACAATCTGTTCGCCAAGGCCCAGAAATGCGAATTTCATGTTCCCGAGGTCTCCTTTCTGGGATTTATTGTACGGACAGGCCAACTCCAAATGGACCCTGCCAAGACCCTGGCCGTCCGGGATTGGCCTACTCCCAAGTCCGTTAAGGAGGTTCAGCGGTTCTTAGGATTCGCTAACTTCTACCGCAAGTTCATCAGGAACTTCAGTTCTGTGGCAGCACCCATGTCAGACCTCACCAAAGGGACAGGTGGATCTTATGGCTGGTCTCCTCAGGCAGAAAAGGCGTTCAAAGACCTCAAGGACCGCTTCTGCACGGCACCCATTCTGGTTCTCCCGGACACCTCCCAACCATTCATCGTGGAGGTGGACGCCTCGGACAGTGGTGTCGGCGCGGTGCTCTCTCAACGTTCGGAAGGAAAGCTGCACCCCTGCGCTTACTTCTCCCACCGCCTGAGTCCTGCTGAGTCCCGGTACGATGTGGGGGATCGAGAACTGCTAGCGGTCAAACTGGCCCTTGAGGAGTGGAGGCACTGGCTGGAGGGAGCACAACATCCATTCCTGGTTTGGACTGACCACAAGAACCTGGAGTACCTCCAGCAAGCCAAGAGACTGAACCCTCGACAGGCTAGGTGGGCCCTGTTTTTCAGTCGGTTTGACTTCACCCTCTCATACCGCCCCGGCTCCAAGAACACCAAACCTGACGCACTGTCCAGACTGTTCTCTGCCACTAACAGGGAGAATGAAGTCGGGCCTATTATCCCTGTGTCCCGGATTGTGGCCCCTGTCCGCTGGGGTATTGAGGAGGCTGTCCGACGAGCCCAACGCCAGGACCCCGGTCCTGGGACGGGGCCACCAGGCCTCTTGTACGTCCCACATCAAGCCCGGGCCAAGGTTCTCCAGTGGGGTCACTCTTCCCCTCTCACCGCCCACCCGGGAGCTCGGAGGACCCTGGACTTCCTGAAAAGACGCTTCTGGTGGCCTAACATGGAGAAGGAAGTAAGGTCATTTGTCCTGTCCTGTGAGGTTTGCACCAGAACCAAGAACCCACGACAGCGTCCCCAGGGTCTCCTGCATCCTCTGACCATTCCCCGGCGTCCCTGGTCCCACGTGGCAGTCGACTTTATCACGGGTCTCCCTGAGTCACAAGGTAACACGGTCATTTTGGTCTTAGTTGACAGATTCTCCAAGGCCTGCCGCTTCATACCACTGTGCAAACTCCCCTCTGCTCTTGAAACTGCGAAACTTTTGTTTAATCATGTCTTCCGAGTCTTTGGTCTTCCACAGGACATCGTCTCAGACCGAGGGCCCCAGTTCTCCTCCCGAGTGTGGCACGGGTTCTGCAAGGTCATCGGAGCCACTGCCAGCCTCTCCTCTGGGTTTCACCCACAGTCCAATGGTCAGACGGAGAGGCTCAACCAGGACCTGGAAACCACCCTGGGAGGCCTGGCTATGGATAACCCGACATCGTGGAGCACCTGGCTGCCATGGGCGGAGTACGCCCACAACACCCTGCAGTCATCGGCCACCAAGCTGTCGCCATTCCAGTGCCAATTCGGGTTCCAGCCACCTCTGTTCCCGGACCAGGAGGAGGACGCGGGGGTGCCCTCGGTCAACCAATATGTGAGACGGTGTCGCAAGACCTGGAGCAAGGTCAGGAAGACCCTCATACAGACCTCCAGAACCAACCAGACTCAGGCCAACCGCCATAGAAGACCTGCACACGCTTTCCGCCCTGGGCAGCGTGTTTGGCTGTCCACTAAGGACCTTCCACTGCGGGTGGAGAACCGCAAGCTTGCTCCTCGCTACATTGGCCCCTTCAAGGTGGTGCGCAGGGTGAACCCTGTCTCCTACCGGCTCCAGTTGCCCCGGACTCTGAGGATCAACCCCACTTTCCATGTTTCCCTGTTACGGCCCGTACTGACGTCTACGTATGCCCCTGCCCCTAGGAACCCCCCACCCCCCCGCATCTTCCAGGGGCAGACTGTGTTCACTGTGAATCGCCTGCTTGACTCCCGCCGGGTCCGCGGCGGGTTGCAATATCTGGTGGACTGGGAGGGCTATGGTCCTGAGGAGCGCTGCTGGGTTCCTGCTCGGGATGTCCTTGATAAAGAACTATGTCGGGACTTCCATTCGGCCCATCCGGATCGCCCTGGGAACGTCAGGAGACGCTCCTAGAGGGGGGGGTCCTGTTAGGACTAGGACTGTTTTGGCCTCTAGAGGCCGCTGTTATTTCCTTTTCATGTCGTGTTTATTTTGGCCTCTAGAGGCCGCCACTGTTCCTGTGTTTTGTGTTTGTGTTAATTGCCTAATTATCTTCACCTGTGTCCTTAATTAGTTTGTCTATTTATACCCCTGAGTTCAGTCCTCTTGTCACGGAGTCTTTGTGCTGTTATGTTTATCTCCAGTTTCCTTTGTACTGTGTTTTTTGATCTTCTTAGCTTTTGAATTTTTGCACTTTGCTTTTCTTTTGGATTATACTCTTTGGTTTTTTTTTTGTCTTTTGTTTTGCCCTGTATATAGTGTATATAGTTTAAATAAACCTTTTGATTCTTTTTCTACTTCTGCCTCACGCCTCTGCATTTGAGTCATCCCCCTGGTGGCCTAGTGGGGGTTTGCTGGATTATCACACCAACGAACCAGGTTCGAATCCCAGCAAAACCCTAACAGTAACACAAAAACCTGGTTATAAATTTAATACATTTGAAGTTCTTCATACTAATATAATGAATGTAGCCTCGAAAAATAGGTCTACCCAGTTAATTCCGTTACTTATTATTTACAGGCCCCCGGGGCCATATTCTGAGTTTCTTTCTGAATTTGCAGATTTTATCTCACATCTGGTTATTTCCTTAGACAAAACTTTAGTTGTTGGAGATTTTAATATTCACTTCGAAAACCCAGAAGACCCTTTGAAAACAGTGTTTGTGTCCATTTTAGATTCAGTAGGGATGAATCAGAATGTCATAGGACTGACCCATAATGATGGTCACACCCTCGATCTAATACTAACATTCGGGTTAAACGTAGAAAATTTAGTCATACTTCCACAGTCTGAAGTTATCTCAGATCATTATCTCATCTCATTCAAAATATGTCTGAGTAATAATATATGCACCTCACCACACCACTGTATTAAACGTACATTCACGTCAACTACTGCACAGAGCTTTATAAATGATCTCCCAGAGTTATCAACTTTGATTGGGTCACTGTCAGCCACTGCAGAACTTGATCAGGCAACCAAATGCTGAGAGTCAATGTTCCGCCATACTTTAGATAATGTAGCTCCTCTTAAAAGGAAAATGGTCAGAGACAAAAAAAATTAGCACCCTGGTATAATGATGATACTCGCACATTAAAACAGATCACTCAAAATTTGGAACATAAATGGCGTCAAACAAAATTGGTAGTGTTCAAATTAGCGTGGAAGGAGAGCTTCCTGAAGTATAGAAAAGCTCTGAGTGCTGCTAGATCAACATATCTCTCCTCCCTAATAGAGGATAACAAAAATAATCCTAGATTCCTATTTAATACTGTAGCAAAATTAACCAGGAATAAGTCCACTATAGACACATGCACACTTGTCGTATGTAGTAGCAATGATTTCATGATTTTTTTAATGACAAAATTGAGAGTATCCGACAAAAAATTCAAACTACTAATTTAAGGTCAGACAATGTAAGTGACCCTGTAGTTAACAATATAACTGTATCAGATCAGCAATTAGAATGTTTTACTATCCTAAGAGAAACTGAATTACTTTCATTAATCTCGGCATCAAAAGCCTCACCTTGTATACTAGGTCCCTTACCTACACGTCTATTCAAACAGATAACACCTGAAGTAATTGAACTGCTTCTAAAAATAATAAATTCTTCTCTTACGATTGGCTATGTACCCAAATCCTTTAAACTAGCAGTTATCAAACCCCTGATTAAAAAAACCTGACCTTGATCCCTGTCAGCTGTCCAATTATCGGCCAATATCAAACCTCCCCTTTATCTCCAAGATCCTTGAAAAAGCTGGGGCACAGCAGTTATGCTTATATTTACATAGGAATAACATCCATGAAATGTATCAGTCAGGATTTAGACCTCATCATAGCACAGAGACAGCTCTGGTTAAAGTCGTAAACGACCTACTGTTGGTGTCTGATCAGGGCTGTGTCTCGCTGCTTGTGTTGCTTGACCTTAGTGCAGCATTTGATACCATTGACCATTCCATTCTTCTGGATAGACTAGAAAATATTGTGGGAGTTAAGGGAACGGCCCTCTCCTGGCTCAGGTATTATTTAACTGATCGCTATCAGTATGTTGATATAAATGGTGATTTTTCTAGACATACTGAGGTAAAGTTTGGTGTTCCACAAGGTTCTGTCTTGGGTCCACTGCTTTTTTTCTTTAGAAATGTTACCACTGGTGATATTATTCATAAACATTATTAGTTTCCACTGTTATGCTGATGACACACAGTTGTATATGTTTCTGCAAAACCTGATGAGAGACTCCAGCTTAATAGAATTGAGGAATGTGTAAAGGACATTAGACACTGGATGCTTATTAATTTCCTTCTGCTTAACTCTGACAAGACTGAAGTACTTGTACTAGGACCACATGCAGCTAGAAGTAAGTTTTCTGATTACACAGTAACTCTGGATGGCCTTTCTGTTTCTTCACGTGCAGCAGTAAAAGACCTCGGAGTGATTATTGACCCCAGTCTTTCATTCAAAACTCACATTGATAACATCAGGATAGCTTTCTTTCATCTCAGAAATATTGCTAAGATAAGAAATTTAATGTCGCTACATGACACAGAAAAACTAGTTCATGCTTTCGTTACCTCCAGGTTGGATTATTGTAATGCCTTACTGTCTGGATGTTCCAATAAGTGCATAAATAAGCTCCAGTTAGTTCAAAATGCAGCAGCAAGAGTCCTTACTAGAGCTAGAAAATATGACCACATCACCCCTGTCTTATCCACACTGCATTGGCTCCCAATCAAATTTCGTACTGATTATAAAATACTACTATTGACCTTTAAAGCACTGAATGGTTTCACACCACAGTACTTGAGTGAACTTCTGGTCCTCTATGACCTGCCACGCCTACTTACGGTAGATCAAAAGGTGCAGGCTATCTGCTGGTACCTCCTATAGTGAAGGCTACATCAGGGGGCAGAGCCTTTTCTTACAAAGCCCCACAGTTATGGAACAGCCTTCCAAGTAGTGTTTCGGAATCAGACACAGTCTCAGCATTTAAATCTAGGCTGAAAACATATCTGTTTAGTCAAGCCTTTTGTTAATGGTGTTTATGAGGTAAAGGTGTAGATCTAGAGGGTCCTCAGACATGGTGTTTTGGTAAACTGGGATGTATGGATGCTGTCAGTCCCCCACTCGCTTGCTCACTCGAGTTTGTTGATGGTGTAGTGCCTGGCTGCTTTATGTCCCCAGGCTCCCTCATGCCTGTGTTACCATCTGGCTCTCCCCTTTTAGTTATACTGTCATAGTTAGTTGCCGGAGTCCCTGCTTGTACTCAGTGCAATATGTATACTGTTCCTATTTATTCAGGTGACATGGGGCATACCTAACAACCTGTGTTTTGTTTTTTCTTCGCTCTCCCCCCCCCCCCCCCCCCCCAAATCTGTCCCTATGAGTTGCATGTCGGTCCTGGGATCGAAATGCTGACCTCTTCTGCTCCTTGGACCTGCCTGATCCATCCTGGTTCCCTGTGTCTGGTTGGAGTCTCATCGCATCGCTCCTGTGGAGGGCGGCCCCATGTGGACAGTTGGGGGTCGCGCCTGGAGGATGTTCTGAACTCTTGCAGTGGTGCTTTTGTGGCTGGGGACTGCAGTTGACTTGCTGACTTTAGGGCTGCAGTTGACTTTCTGACTTTAGGGCTGCTGTTGACTTGCTGACTTTGGGACTGCGGTTGTCATGAATGGTTTTGCGTTTGGGTTTCTGTCGGTGGGGGGTGTATAGCATGAATGAAGCTGACTTTATGTTAGGACTGTTAATGTTATAGTCATGTTGTCTGTTGTTGCCCATATGAGGATGGGTTCCCTTTTGAGTCTGGTTCCTCTCGAGGTTTCTTCCTCATGTTATCTGAAGGAGTTTTTCCTTGCCACCGTCGCCACAGGCTTGCTCATTGGGGATAGATTAAGGATAAAATTAGCTCATGTTTTAAGTCGTTCAAATTCTGTAAAGCTGATTTGCGACAATGTTTATTGTTAAAAGTGCTCTACAAATAAACTTGACTTGACTTTTGTTTGAAAAACAGTACCTGAGTTGTGGTTGTACCAAAGAATTACAAAAAGCAGCTATTTGCATTTTGTTATGCATGTTATGCATTTTTAGGCCGCTGTGAAGATTTTGGTTGTTATTAATGATTAATCTTCTTGTTTAATGCTTAAAGGTCATAGGCAATGGTCAGAGGTGAAACGTAGAATATCAACTTTATTGTCTAGAAGAATGACCCAAAAAGCGAATTCAGTCTCCCTAGTGTCTAATTTGCACCCTAAAATTGAATAAAACAGTTAATATATACTGTTTTGCCCAATTTCTGAAGGTTTGTTTACATCTCACTTATGCGCACTATCACTGCCAGGGGACAGTCGTCGTGACGTCATTCAAGGCAAACAGACTGGGAGCAGTTCTGTGTTTACCTGTGAACTGAGCACACGTGTACAGACTTTGGTCGTGAGAGGTTGTGTAAAATGTCTGAAAATGATAGTGATTTTGAAGTAGGAACTCTCTAAATTGAATATCGAGAGGTGAAACCATGTATGTATGAACCTATGGCCATTGCGAAGCAATAGGTGAATGTGGCTCACTGGTTTGACCGTGCGGCCTTGGAATCGGACGGCGACTCAGCCGACTCTGATTGCGGTGACCCTGGACCTCAACAAGACTTGCACCCAAGCGATTTATCCTGGTAGTTATGATAAATTCCTACTTTCGTCGTAATACGAAATAAGAGCCCTTTTGAAGAATAATTAAACTGTCCTCCCTAGTGGATATAGGTAACTATTACTTGACAGTGCGCCAGTAGGCCACATTAGCCTGCCATCCGCGGCATTATACTATTTATAGCCTACTCTAAGCGAGGAAATATCCCTTTGTCTCATTTCCACAATGATTGTACAGGATCCCTCAGGATTCTTGACTTGTCAATTGCAAGCAAAAGTAAAAATGTTTACTTCCAATCTTTTCCTTTTTGCTTGAGCATTTCTGGTCTGTTTCTTTGACTGCTTGATTATGTTTCACGCGCACAATCCACTCTCTCTGCCTTGTCTCCTCTTCCAGGAAAAAAAACAACCCTTTGGCTTCACACACACAATCCACTCTCTCCACCTTGTCTCCTCTTTCAGAAAAAGCCAACCCACTCGCTCCACCTCTTCTCCTCTTTAGGAAAAAGCCAACCCACTCACTCTGCCTCTTCTCCTTTTTCAGAAAAAGCCAATCCTCTCGCTCCGCCTCTTCTCCTCTTCCAGAAAAAGCCAATCCACTCTCTCTGCCTCTTCTCCTCTCTCGGAAAAAGGTAAAAACTTCTTCCAGAACCGGTCCCATTGTTACAGTTCACTGCACAACAATAAGGCAAGGTTTTTCTTTGGAAATTCCTGAACGCATGTCTGCACTCAAGCTGAACGGCAATGCAAGTAAACGGAAGTGGACTCAACTCAAGCGGTTTGTTTGTCTTGAATGACATTACATGCAGAGTGGTCTCAAATCGCCGAACAGAAATTTGCCGTGATCCGCACGAACTTATTTTAATTATTACTTATTAACAATACTTCTTGGGACCAGAAGAAAATTACAGAGGGTTTTTTAACATATAAAGTTTCAAATGTGCATAAATTGAAAACCGTTGCCTATGACTTTTAAACAAAAGGGGGAGATGTGATGTGATTTAATTGTAGTAGTTCCACTTAAGTTACAAGAGGTCACTATAGACCATGAGCAGTATTATGTGGAGTGAAAGCCTCTGGAAAAAGTGAGTTGTTGGGAGTGTGTTGTTGGTAAGCTAGCCTAGCAAGAGGTGCTACTCTATTTGAGTTTCACTATGAAAGTTAATAAATCGTAAAGAAAAAGGGCATGTGTCTGTGAACTTCATGACAGTGCTTACAGAAATGAGGAAGTAATTCTGTTTGTAAACAAATGAACTGATAATATTCAACCTGTCAGAAAATCTTTTTGTTCCACTTTCTAAGTATTTTTGGAGATCACTTTTTGTTAATCATCCATTGTTGTTTGTATTAACTTCTTGTCTTGTAGTTTACCAATAAATGTCAACAGACAATTGACATTGTAACCACATGAAAATCCAGGTCAAAGGTCACGTCATTCCTTGAACCAAAATGCTTATTGATATTGTAATATGTGGTAGATATTTGCAACAAACTAAAAAAAAATTCTGAATGGAATAGAAAAATCTGAATATTTCAAGCATGTAATTTTTTATATGCTAGGAAATTAATTCTGGTCTAATTCTATTTATTGCAATAGGATTCCAAATACTCTATAAGCATTCCATTCTGTTATGAATCAGAAAAAAATATTATAAATCACAGCACTTTTATTTTTTTAAAGTATGTCACTGTAGTATTATACCAGGTGGGTGTAGCACAGAAGCACAGCAGGCCAGAACTGAGTTCTCAATAACTCTTTTATTTTCAGCGTTTGCTCACACACACACACACACACACACACACACACACACACACACACACACACACACACACGTGTTCTGGTCAGGAGAGCTCCCTTCCTCTGCTCTCCCTCTCCTCTTATAGGGCACAGTTACTGAGGAAGACACAAACACAGGTTAATTCCCATCAGGTGCAGTGATTCTGCCACATACCTTCCCTGACTCCGCCCTCCCTTCACAGACCGACGCTTGACCACGCCCCCGCTGCCACATACCCCCACCGCCTGACTCAGGCTGGGGAGCCGTCCGGCCTGCAGCCGACTCCACCCCCCCTTGACGGGAGAGGAAATCCACCATGACCATCTGCGCCCCCAGCCTGTGGACCACCTCGAAAGTAAACGGCTGGAGTGCCAGATACCAACGGGTGATCCGCACGTTGGCATCCTTCATGCGGTGGAGCCACTGAGGGGCGCGTGGTCCGACCAGAGGGTGAAAGGGCGCCCCGGCAGGTAGTAGCGGAGGGTGAGGACCGCCCACTTGATGGCAAGGCATTCCTTTTCTATGGTGCTGTACCTGCCCTCGCGCACCGACAGCTTTCGGCTGATGTACAGCACTGGACGGTCCTCCACCTCCTGGGACAGAACACCCCCCAGCCCTCTGTCCGATGCGTCTGTCTGCAAAACAAAGGGGAAAGAAAAGTCAGGGGAGTGTAATAGTGGCCCCCCACACAGTGCAGCCTTTTACGTTAGAGAAAGCCCGCTGGCATTGCTCCGTCCACTGGACCGGATCTGGTGCCCCCTTTTTAGTGAGATCAGTCAGCGCGCTCGTGACGTCCGAATAATTAGGTATAAACCTACAATAGTAGCCAGCCAGCCCCAGGAACTGTCTCACCCCCTTTTTGGTCTTGGGCTTCGGGCAGGCCGCAATCGCTGCTGTCTTATTGATTTGGGGACGCACCTGCTCATTGCCCATGTGGAAGCCCAGTGTGGCAGTGGGGGCGTGGTCAAGCGTCGGTCTGTGACCGGAGGGTGGAGTCAGGGAAGGTAAGTGGCAGAATCACTGCACCTGAGGTCTATTAACGTGTGTTTGTGTGTCTTCCCCAGTGACCGTGCCCTATTTAACCCTTTGGTGACTGACCCCTTGAAAATCGTTCCTCCAGGAACGATGACGTTTCAGTTGTCAAGACAACGGAAAAACTAAAATACAAAACAGAAAGATTTTATTGTAACTTGTTTTGTTGATAAACGTTGTAACTTTAGTTTTAGTTTTTCTGTTGTCTTGACAACTGAAACGTCATCGTTCCTGGAGGAACGATTTTCAAGGGGTCAGTCACCAAAGGGTTAAAGAGAGAGCGAGAGCAGAGGGAGAGCTCTCTCCCCAATCAGAAGACTTGTGTGTGTGCGTGCGTGCGTGTGTGGCTGGGAGAGTGTTCAAGCTGAAAAGCTGAAAATAAAGAGTTTTTGAACTTAATTCTGGCCTGCCATCTTTCTGTGCTCCTCCCACTCATATGAACTGCCACAGTGGTGCTGAAACCCGGGAACGGAGCACAGGAAAAGAACAGCCCCATGGAGTCCTCCCCCTTCGCAGACCTGGTCCATGCCCTCACCACGGCCCAGCAGAGCCAGCACCAGGCGCTAGTCGCCCTCTGGAAGGAGCAAGAGCACCGGTTCGAGGCCCTGGTGTTGGCACAGCAGGAAGACAGGCGTTCCGGCACCTCCTCGCGTCGGCGGGGTCCACCACCTCCACCGCTGTGGGCCCTTCTCCCCTCACCCTAAGATGGGCCCGCATGACGACCCCGAGGCCTTCCTCATGCTCTTCGAGCAGGAGGCAGAGGCCTCAGGCTGGCCAGTGGAACAGCGCGTGGCGTGCCTCCTCCCCCTGCTAATGGGCGAGGCACAGTTGGCTGCGCTACAGCTCCCCGCTGACCGCCGGCTGGTCTACGCAGACCTTCGCCGGGCCGTCCTCCAGCGGGTGGGGCGCACCCCTGAACAGCAGCAACAGCGCTTCCATGCTCTGCGCCTGGAGGAAGTCAGCCGGACGTTCGAATTTGGCCAGCAGCTCCGGGACGCCTGCTGGCGGTGGTTGAGGGCCGACAACCGAGACGCCGAGGGAATCATCAATCAGGTGGTACTGGAGCAGTTCATCGCCTGCCTACCAGAGGGGACCGCGGAGTGGGTCCAGTGCCACCGCCTGGCGTCGCTGGATCAGGCCATCGAGCTGGCAGAGAACCATTTGGCGGCTATTCCGACGGCAGGACAGCGGACATCCTCTTCTTCCCTCTCCTCTCTCTCTCTCCTCCTGGGTCTCATCCTCGCCCCGTTCACACACCGCAGAGACGGGGGCTGGCCCCACCCCAGCCGGCCCGTCGCACCCGCGGTGCCCTCCCATTTTTCCCTTCTGTGTCTGTCTCTTCCCCCCCTCAGGTGAGTGAGCCCCAGAGCGCCGTTGCAGAGAGGAAGCCCAGGCCGGTTTGCTGGCGCTGTGGGGAGCCGGGCCACCTCCAACAGCAGTGCTCGGCAATGGAAGTGGGCATGGTGGTTCGGATCCCCAACATGCCAGGAGCCGCCCTCAATTGGGCCGGAGCGTATCACGTACCGGTGAGTATCCAAGGGGATACATATCAGGCGTTGGTGGACTCTGGCTGTAATCAGACCTCAATTCACCAAAGCCTGGTGCAAGACGAGGCATTGGGGGGAGCACAGGGGGTGAAGGTGTTGTATGTGCACAAGGATGTTCACAGCTACCCTTTAGTGTTGGTCCACATTCTTTTCCGAGGGAAAAAATTTAGAGTAAAGGCAGCGGTTAAGCCTCCTCTCACCCACTCGATAATTTTGGAGACTGATTGGCCGGGATTCGGGGAGTTAATGAGCCATTTAATTGAAGAGTGGGTCCTGCCGTAGTTCAGCAGGGGGAGGTCCCGGTGTCGCATTGGCGGGAGTAGCTGTCACAGAGCCGTCTATGTCATCTTTGCGTCAGAGTGAGGAGCAGCAGGCTCCTCCTCCCTCTCTCGGGGAATCCCTCGCGGATTTCCCATTAGAGCAGTCACGAGACGAGACTCTGCGGCATGCGTTTGACCAAGTGAGAGTAATCGATGGTCAAATGCTCCAGCCAAATGCCACTCCATCCTTCCCCTATTTTTCTATTATGAAGGATAGATTATACCGAGTGACGCAGGACACTCAGACTAAAGAGCAAGTCACGTAGCTTTTGATTCCAAAGATCCGCTGGGAATTGGTATTCCAGGCGGCTCACTTTAATCCCATGGCTGGACACTTAGGGCAGGATAAGACACTAGCCCAAATAATGGCCCGGTTCTACTGGCCAGGGATTCGCGGCAATGTCCATAGGTGGTGTACGGCATGCCGTGAATGCCAGTTAGTTAATCCAGCGGCCATTACAAAAGCGCTTTTGCACCCTCTCCCATTAATCGAGACGCCGTTCGAAAGAATTGGGATGGATCTCGTTGGGCCATTAGATCGGTCAACACAAGGGTACCGCTTTATTTTAGTTCTGGTGGACTATGCAACGCGATACCCAGAAGCAGTGCCTCTTCGCAATATCTCAGCACGCAGTATTGCGGAAGTGCTCTTCCACATCATCTCCCGAGTTGGAATCCCGAAAGAGATTCTGACTGACCAAGGCACCTCGTTTATGTCATGTACACTGAACGAACTGTATGGGTTATTAGGAATTAAGCCGATCCGCACCAGCGTTTATCACCCACAAATGGACGGCTTAGTTGAATGGTTCAGTTGCACCCTGAAAAATATAATTAAAAAATTCGTAAGCGAGGACACACATAATTGGGATAAATGGCTCAAACCCTTGTTATTTGCAGTGCGAGAGGTCCCCCAAGCCTCCACGGGGTTCTCCCCGTTCGAATTGTTATATGGGCATAAGCCGCGCGGCATTCTAGATGTGCTGCGTGAAAATTGGGAGGAGGGACCTTCACCAGGTAAAAAGGAAATTCAATACGTTATTGATCTGTGCGCAAAACTCCACACACTCACACACCTAACCCAGGAGAATTTGCGGCAGGCCCAAGAACGGCAAACCCGCCTGTACGACAGAGGTACGCACCTTAGGGAGTTCGCACCAGGAGATAAAGTACTCATACTGTTGCACATCGAGCTCCAAATTGATTGCCAAGTGGCAAGGACCCTTTGAGGTCACACGGCGAGTCGGGGACGTCGACTACGAGGTGAGGCGAACGGACAGGGGTCGGGTGCTACAGATTTACCACCTCAATCTGCTCAAACTCTGGAATGAGGAGGTCCCCGTGGCGTTGGTGTCGGTGGTTCTGGAGAAGGTGGAGCTGGGGCTGGAGGTTCAAAAGGGAGCATTGGCATTGCGCACCTCTCCGGTCCCCTGTGGAGACCACCTCTCCCTGACCCAACTTGCGGAGGTTGCCCAGTTGCAGACTGAGTTTTCAGACGTGTTCTCGCCTCTGCCCAGCCGCACCGACCTCATAGAGCACCACATTGAGACGCCCCCGAGGGTGGTAGTGCGCAGCCGCCCTTACAGGCTACCTGAACACAAGAAAAAAGTGGTTCGGGAAGAACTCGAGGCCATGCTCGAAATGGGCATCGTCGAGGAGTCCCACAGTGACTGGACCAGCCCGGTGGTCTTGGTACCCAAGGCCGACAGGTCGGTCCGGTTCTGTGTAGACTATAGAAATGTCAACGTGATGTCTAAATTCGACACGTACCCAATGCCTCGTATTGATGAGTTGCTCGATCGACTAGGCACGGCTCACTTTTACTTGACACTGTATTTGACAAAGGGTTATTGGCAGATCCCCTTGATTCCATTATCCCAAGAAAAAACGGCCTTTTCCACACCGTTTGGCTTACACCAGTTTGTCACACTTCCTTTTGGGCTGTTTGGGGTGCCCGCTACATTCCAGCGGCTGATGGATAGGGTCCTCCGCCCCCACGCCACCTATGCGGCCGCGTACCTTGATGATATCATTATCTATAGTAATGACTGGCCGCGGCACCTACAACACCTGAGGGCTGTCCTTAGGTCGCTGAGGCGAGCGGGTTTCACAGCCAACCCGAAGAAGTGTGTGATTGGGCGGGTGGATGTATGGTATCTGGGCTTTCACTTGGGCAACGGGCAGGTGCGTCCCCAAATTAACAAAGCAATTGCAGCCTGCCCGAGGCCCAAGACCAAAAAGGAGGTGAGACAGTTCCTGGGGCTGGCTGGCTACTATCGTAGGTTTATACCTAATTATTCAGACGTCACCAGCCCGCTGACTGATCTCACTAAAAAGGGGGCACCAGATCTGGTCCAGTGGATGGAGCAATGCCAGCGGGCTTTCTCTGAGGTGAAGGCTGCACTGTGTGGGGGGCCACTGTTACACCCCCCTGACTTTTCTCTCTCCTTTATGTTACAGACAGATGTGTCAGACAGGGGCCTGTTTTGTCCCAGGAGGTGGAGGGGGAGGACCGTCCAGTGCTGTACATCAGCAGGAAGCTGTCGGTATGTGAGGGGCGCTACAACACCATCGAAAAAGAGTGCCTCGTGATCAAGTGGGCAGTCCTCGCCCTCCGCTACTACCTGCTGGGATGCCCTTTCACCCTCTCTTCGGACCACGCACCCCTCCAGTGGCTCCACCGCATGAAGGATGCCAACGCGCGGATCACCCGTTGGTATCTGGCACTTCAACCCTTTAACTTCAAGGTGATCCACAGGTCGGGGGCGCAGATGGTCATGGCGGACTTCCTCTCCCGTCAAGGGGGGCGAGTCGGCTGAAGGCCAGACGGCCACCCGGCCTGAGTCGGGCGGTGGGGGTATGTGGCAGTGGGGGGCGTGGTCAAGCGTTGGTCTGTGACCGGAGGGTGGAGTCAGGGAAGGTAAGTGGCAGAATCACTGCACCTGAGGTCTATTAACGTGTGTTTGTGTGTCTTCTGCAGTGACCATGCCCTATTTAAAGAGAGAGCGAGAGCAGAGGGAGAGCTCTCTCCCCAACCAGAAGACTTGTGTGTGTGCGTGCATGTGGCTGGGAGAGTGTTCAAGCTGAAAAGCTGAAAATAAAAAGAGTTTTTGAACTTAATTCTGGCCTGCCATCTTTCTGTGCTCTTTCCACTCATACGAACTGCCACCCCCAGATACCGTACTTCCACCCGCTCAATTGCACACTTCATTGGGTTGGCTGTGAGCCCCGCTCACCTCAGCGACCCAAGGATGGCCCTTAGGTGTTCTAGGTGCCACGGCCAGTCATTACTATAAATAATAATGTCATCCAGGTATGCAGCTGCATAGGTGGCGTGGGGGCGGAGGACCCTGTCCATTAGGGTGCATCAGTTGCCCTCACTTTCATAAAATCTGATGCATTTTTGTTTGGGTGTTCCTCTTCACCAATAAAGAGATCCTGTAAAAATTTTTGACCATATTCAAAAGTCTAATGGTGGCACCATGAGGTTCATTTTTTGCCAAAAAACGTTTATTTTATGTTTTCGCATAAGGTTTGAACCACAATGTTGGACTCCATTTATTGATTTCTTGTGACCCAGAGACACAGGCGATTGCTCTAAGACAACGAGGGAGGCTCAGCCTCCTCTAAAAATGATGAAAATCGTGTAGGATGAATTGCGTTAGGCTTATGTTATAGCCAACCTTATAACATTGCTATTTCAGATCCAGAATCATAGAAATATATGTGCTCAACCCAACTACAGTGCGAAATCATTCCCTTATAACTTTAATGTGTGCGTGAGTTTTTCCCCCTCGTGACAGCGTGATGCAGCGCAGCCTCAGTGCACTTCAATGGCATTTGGGAGCTCTGCGCTTTTCAATCTCAAAATGCAAGACGATTATTGGACAAATACTGCGAAAACGCCTGCCCACGGAGTCTCACGGACTCCCAGCCTCAGTGGACTTCAATGGCATTTGGGAGCTATGCGCTTTTCAATATCAAAATGCAAGACGGTTATTGGACAAATACTGCGAAAACGCCCGCCTACGGACTCCGAGCCTCACATGGGAGGGACATGGCAGTTTCCGCGAGGAGACTGGTGATTGGTGAAAGCGGCCGGATATTTTCTTTGATTGACAGCTCGTTTCAACTATAGACAGGAGGCAGCGGTGAATTTCAGTTCAGTCCCATGCGGATTCGCAAGTGGTGTGGTGTATTGTAAGAGATCAGCTTACATTTCGATTTCATTCATTACATACGGTTTCTACCAGCTTTTTTAGTTTGTATATATTTTCATTGTAAATAAAGTGTAAATATAGTGTTGTCAAGTTTGCTATCTTAGTTCCAGAAATTTCGTTTATTTGAGTGACTGAACTTGAACTTGAGGGGGCTAGTCAGCTAGCAAGAAAGCTGCGCACGGATGCCAAGCATTGCTGATTTAATTTTGGCGAAGCCATTTGCCAGTCTTCCTTTTGAGGAAAAAATTAAAATTAAAGAGCAGGGTAGACCAACACCTCAAATTGACTTGGTGAAAAAGGTGGGGAATAATACTCGTTCCTTTCAGCTCTCCTGGTATGAGAAAGTGAATTGGCTAACAGCAAGTGACCCACATCAACAACAGTAAATGGGCTACTTTAGTAATATGTCATGGATGGACCAAAAATATAGAATCTATTTAAAATGTTTATGCTGAGTATATTATATTGGAATATATATTTTTCTGGATATGAATTAAACACAGCTACAATTTGGAAAACATTTTTAAACAAAAACACAGCCGAGAACATTTCACACTACAGACCTGGATTAAAAGTGAAGGGTTATCAAAATTGTCAGTAAAACATTTCTCAGTCAAAATAAGTAAAATATAGGGAAAGTGTCATTGAATGAAATGTGTGGCACCCAGCTCTACTGCTGAGGTTCCTGACAAAGAGCTGCTTTCAATAATGATCAATTTTTAAACAACATGCCACAATTTTAAAATATAAAATGTTAAAATATACCCCTCCCCCCAACACCACCATCATGTATATTGGACAGTAGGCTAATGGGCCAAAAGAACCTGTTATTTCACAGTTTGTGATGCTGCCAACAATCAGCCAGATCAGAGGCAAGAGTATGGGCAAAATTGATGTTTTTTCTTTTAAAATCTGGAAATATCGTAACCAACCAGCCTCCCCTGTTTGAAAGACTACCAGCCGCCACTGCCCAGAGATCATGTTAAGAACCTTTGCAAGGGATTGAGAAGCATTAATGTGATTCATAATACATTTGTATTGTTTAAAAGTAGTTGAACAATGATTCAATGAACAGCTAAAACTCAAACTGTGCTTGATAATATATTTAGAATATGTACTAAAATGTGTATCTAAGATATTTGGTATACTCTATAAGGTGCCATAATGTTTCATGAAAAGTGATCGAAATTTTGTCATAAAAGTCATAAAATAGCAGCTTTTTCCATAACTTTGAGCTCCTGGTGCCACCATTAAACTTTTGAATTTTGTCAAAATATTTCACCCAGTGTGTTTTCTTACCAAAAGGAACATAAAAACAAAAATGCATCATGATCGGAGGGACTTTTCATTTTTAGGGGGCAACTGATGTGCCCAACTGTCCATAAGCTGCTGGAATGTAGCGGGCGCCCCAAACAGCCCAAAAGGAAGTGTGACAAACTGGTGTAAGCCAAACGGTGTGGAAAAGGCCATTTTCTCTCGGGATAGCGGAGTCAAAGGGATCTGCCAATATCCCTTTGTCAAATTCAGTGTCGAATAAAAGCGAGCCGTGCCTAGTCGATCGAGCAACTCGTCAATACAAGGCATTGGTTACGCGCCAAACTTAGACACCGTGTTGACTTTTCTATAGTCCACACAGAACCGGACCGACCCGTCAGCCTTGGGAACCAAGACCACCGGGCTGCTCCAGTCATTGTGGGACTCCTTGATGATGCCCATTTTGAGCATGGCTTCGAGTTCTTCCCGAACCGCCTTTTTCTTGTGTTTGGGCAGTCTGTAAGGGTGGCTGCGTGCTACTACCCCCGGCGACGTCTCAATGTGGTGTTCTATGAGGTGGTTGTGGCCGGGCAGGGGCGAGAACACATCAGAAAATTCTGTTTGCAACTGGGCTACCTCCGTGAGCTAGGTCGGGGAGAGGTGGTCTCCACAGGGGACCAGAGTGGTGGGTGATGTCAATTTTCCCTTTTGAACCTCCGGCCCCAGCTCCGCCTTCTCTGGAACCACCGACACCAACGCCACGGGGACCTCCTCGTTCCAAAGTTTTAACAGATTGAGGTGGTAAATCTGTATCGCCCCACCCCTGTCCGTTCGCCTCACCTCGTAGTCGACATCCCCGACTCGCCGTGTGACCTCAAAGGGTCCTTGCCACCTGGCGATTAATTTGGAGCTCGATGTGGGCAACAACATGAGTACTTTATCTCCCAGTGTGAACTCCCTAAGGCGCGTGCCCCGTTATACAGACGGACTTGACGTTCTTGGGCCTGCCGCAAATTCTCCTGGGTTAAGTGTGTGAGGGTGTGGAGTTTTGCGCGCAGGTCGATAACGTACTGAATTTCATTTTTACTTGTTGAAGGTCCCTCCTCCCAATTTTCACGCAGCACATCTAGAATGCCACGCGTCTTACGCCCATATAATTCGAATGGGGAGAACCCCATGGAGTCTTGTGGGACCTCATGCACTGTGAATAACAGGGGCTCGAGCCATTTATCCCAGTTGTGTGCGTCCTCGCTTACAAATTTTTTAATTATGTTTTTGAGGATGCGGTTGAACCGTTCGACTAAGCCATCCATTTGTGGGTGATAAACGCTGGTGCGGATAGGCTTAATTCCCAGTAACCCATACAGTTCGCTCAGTGTGTGTGACATAAACGTAGTGCCTTGATCAGTCAGAATCTCTTTGGGGATTCCAACTTGGGAGATGATGCGGAAGAGTGCTTCCGCAATACTGCGTGCTGAGATATTGCGAAGAGGCACTGCTTCCGATCACACAAACACAGGTCAATTCCCGTCAGGTGCAGTGATTCTGCCACTTACCTTCCCTGACTCCGCCCTCCCTTCACAGACTGACGCTTGACCACGCCCCCGCTGCCACAGTCATCTACTTCAACAATGTTACACAAAGATTGATACATAACAGTTGTAAATGTCACTTAATTCCACAGGGTGTTTATAATGGTGGACACCGATGAAAGTGATCACTATTATCGACACCTCATGTGACTTCTCAAACGTGCGTTTAGATACAAAATGCCGACTTTCAAATTAAAGAGTAAGAAACAAAGGTTTCAACAAGGATATCATGAAATATCAGTGAATTTGATAAGTAAAAATATGTCCATGATCTTTCCCCCATGCTTACCTGTGACGATAATGTCTGGGTTTTCCTCAATTTGCTGATTGTGTTAAAAAAAATTCCATCTCAGGTTACAAGCTGCGTCATCAGATGACAAGATCAAAGGCCGGGGGGGGGGGTCTTCTGGTTGGTTAATTAACCAATAATAACTGTTGTAATTGAAACTCACCTTTGTAAAATCGTTTTTTATTGGTAAATCTGAAAAGGTGTTGATAATTATGGATTGTTAATAATTGTAGCCACTGCTCTGTTTGTTTTCTTAACTAAGGTCCAAAACTCAAAGATCCAGCCACTTCTGCAGAGAGTCACATTACCTTTTGAGAACATAGTAATAATAATAGTAATAATAAATAACATAGTAGTAATGGGCAGTGGCACAGTGGTGCAGTGGTTAGCGCTGTCACCACACAGTAAGAAGGTTCTGGGTTTGAATCTCATAGTCAACGGGGGCCTTTCTGTGTGTTGTTTGTATGTTCTCCCCTGTCTGCATAGGTTTCCTCCGGGTGCTCGGATTTCCTCCTACAGTTCAAAGACATGCAGATTAGGTAAAATACCCAGCTACTGGGGTTGCACAAACCAGTGCATACTTAGTACTGGTCCCAAGCCCAGATAGACTGGGGAAGGTTGCATCAGGAAGGGTATTCAGTGTAAAACCTGTCAAATCAAATTTGCAGATCCAGATGATCCACTGTGACGACCACTAACAGGAGCAGCCAAAAGAAGAAGAAGAAGTAACATAGTAATAATAAATAACATAGTAATAGTAGTAATTCACATTCACACTAGATTGCAATCTAATTTGCTTTTAACTGGTGCAACTAACTAATAGAGTTTCTGTCAGGCTTGAGCAGTCACACTGCATTATACAAATTTTTTCACTATCTTGGCGGTATTGGTTAATACTTTGTTTACAAATATTACAGATTTTTATGAATGTTTTGTATCATGAACAACTTCAGAGGGATGCCAAGCCATTGTAAATGAGTTAGGCTTGACAAAGTGGATCCATACTTCCAAACAGAATGAAGTGATACAACAGGCGCTCAACCCAGTGCATGCAATGTAGTGCAGCAATTTTATTTATTGTTTGTCTTACTGTGTTGTTGTAAGGAATAAAACACTGCAGGCCATGCTATTATTGTAAGATAATCAATGACAGTATGCCACGATATGGCCGGAGCTCATTTCCGAATAATAGTGAATCCCAAAATGTTTTATAGCTATTATACCATCACAATTTGCCAATGATTAGATTTTTAATTACACTGTCATATTTTTTATCCATTTATAGTGACATTTAATGTTGTGAAACATCCAGAAAATACATTAATTCACTTTAGTAATTAAATCATTTTAGAGTGGCTATAAGCAGTCAAGAAACCTCAGTGCAGTTTAGCTGTCCACTATCATGACTCAAACATTCAGAACACTCACTTTGTATGAACAAACTGTTGGCTGTAGTAGCCGGGGGGAAAAGGGTGGCAAAAGCTTCCACAGACTCCCTAAAGTCGTGACTAACCAGGGAATTGCAGCACAGGAGAAAAGCGAGCGGAGGAGACGACAGTGGCTGGCTGCCATTAACCGATCAAATTTAGGACAACTTGACTGTATCCGGATTTGTTCTGATCACTTTGTGACAGGTAGGTTAAAGTGACACACGTATTCGGTATTGTCACCCCTTTTTGCTTCGTTGAACAACAACAATGCACTGACACAGCGACCTTTGACTTCCAATATGGCCGCCGCTGGGTTCGCGCTGACTTCGAAGCACTCTGTTTAAACAAAATCATCTGGATGTCAATAACTGTGGACAAAGGTGTCCATAATTATGGAATGGTGCCACGTGATGACCTGCTATGGTGTGATTTTAAATGATAAAATAATATTAAAAACAAGCAAAATAAACAAACACCATAAACTCATAAGTTATAAAATAAACAAACAAAAAAACAATGAT